>NW_020175192.1:4511875-4573909 GCF_003031525.2 Neophocaena asiaeorientalis asiaeorientalis
AAAAAAAAAAAAAAAAAAAAAAAGTAGTAAAATCATCTACATCTACAATAAGTAGTTAAGGGATACACAAACAAAAAGGTGATGTCAAAAACAGTAAACATTGGGGGTGGGAAGTAAAAATGCAGGGTTGTTAAAACGTGTTTGAACTTAAGAGATCAGCAACTTAAAACAAGCATATATATATATTGCTATATACAAACCTCATGGTAACGACAAACCAAAAATCTATAGTAGATATACACACAAAAAAGAGAAAGGCATCCAAACATAACACCAAATATAGGCATCAAATCATAAGAAAAGAGAAAAAAGGAAGAGGATCTCAACAAAAAAGAACTACAAAAACAACTCCGAAACAATTAACAAAATGGGAATAAGTACATACATATCAATAATTAATTTAAATGTAAATGGACTAAATGCTCCAATCAAAGGCAGAGTGGCTGAATGGATACAAAAACAACACCCATACATATGCTTCCTACAAGAGACTCACTTCAGATCTAAACATATGACAAATCCACAGCTAATATCATACTCAAATGTGAAAAGCTGAAAGCATTTCCTCCAAGATCAGGAATAAGACAAGGATTTCCACTCTCACCAATTTTATTCAACATAGTATTGGAAGTCCTAGCCGCAGCAATCAGACTAGAAGAAGAAATAAAAGGAATCCAAATTGGAAACAAAGAAAGAAAACTGTCACTTTCTGCAGATGACATGATACTATATATAGAAAATCCTAACGACACCACCAAAAAACTACTAGAACTGATCAATGAATTCAGTAAATGTGCAGCATACAATGTGATACATTTCTATACATTAACAACAAACTATGAGAAAGAGAAATTAAGAAAACAATCCCATTATCAATTGCTGTTAAAATGATCATACTACCCAAGGAAATCTATAGATTCAATGCAATTTCTATCAAAATATTAATGGCATTTTTCAGTGCTAGAACAAATAACTATAAAATTTGTATGGAAGCACAACAGACTCCAAATAGCCACAGAAATCTTGAAAAAGAACAGAGTTGGAGGTATCACACTCCCTGATTTCAAACTATGGTACAAAGTGCCAGTCAACAAACAAGTATGGTACTGGCACAAAAACAGACACATGGATAAGTGGAACAGAACAGAAAGCCCAGAAATAAACTCACGCACTTATGGTCAATTAATCTATGACAAAGAAGGCAAGAATATAAAATGGAGAAAAGACGGCCTGTTCAATAAATTGTGCTGGAAAAACTGGACAGCTACATACAAAAGAAACAAACTAGACTACTCTCTCACACTATGTAGAAAAATAAATTCAAAACGGATTAAAGACTTAAATGTAAGACCTTAAACCATAAAACTTCTAGAAGTAAACAGGCAGTAAGCTCTTTAGACATTGATCTTAGTAATATTTTTTTGTATCTGTCTCTTCAGGCAAGGGAAACAAAAGCAAAAATAAATAAATGGGACTACATCAAACTGAAAAGCTCTTGTACAGTGAAGGAAACTATCAACAAAATGAAATGGTGGCGTATTGAATGGGAGAAGATACTTGCAAATGACATAGCTAATAACAGGTTGATATTTAAAATATACAAGGAACTCATACAATTCAACATCAATAAAACAACCCAACTGAAAAAGTGTGTAGAGGACCTGAATAGACCTTTTCCAAAGAAGACATACAGATGGCCAACAGGCACATGAAAATATGCTCAACATCACTAGTCATTATGGAAACTGAATCACAAGAAGATACTACCTCACAC
The DNA here is from genome assembly GCF_003031525.2 of Neophocaena asiaeorientalis asiaeorientalis. NCBI lineage: Eukaryota > Metazoa > Chordata > Mammalia > Artiodactyla > Phocoenidae > Neophocaena > Neophocaena asiaeorientalis. The sequence continues at coordinate 4,513,650 of NW_020175192.1, forward strand.
CTGTCAGAAGGGTTATTATCAAAAAAGAAAACGAATAGCAAGTGTTGGCGAGAATGTGGAGAAAAGGAAACCCTCATGCACTGTTGGTGGGAATGTAAATTGGTGCAATCACTATGAAAAACAGTATGGAGATTCTTCAAAATTTCAAAACAGAACTACCATATGATTTGTCAATTCCACTCCTGTGTATTTATCTGAAGAAACAAAACTGCAAATTAGAAAAGATACATGCATCCCTATGTTCATTAGAGCATTATTTACAATAGTTAAGGTATGGAAACAACCTAAGTGCCCATCAATAGATTAATGGGAATAGAAGATGTGGTGTATGTGTATGTATGTGTGTAGATATATATATATATATATACACACACACACACACACACACACACACACACACACACACACACAGTGGAAATTACTCAGCCATAAAAAACAATGAAAGCTTGCCATTTGTGATAACATGGATGGAACTAGGGGGCATTATGCTAAGTGAAATAAGTCAGGCAGAGAAAGATAAATACCGTATGATTTCACTTATATGTGGAATCTAAAAAACAAAACAAATGAGCTAACAGAGCAAAACAGAAACAGTTATAGAATCAGAGAACAAAGAGGTGGTTTCTGGGGGGGAGGGGGGAAGACATAGGTGAGGGAGATTAAAAGGTGCAAACTTCTAGCTGCAAAATAAATGAATCGCAGGTATAAAATGTACTGTGGGGACTTCCCTGGTGGTCCAGTGGTTAAGACTGCACTTCCACTGCAGGGGGTGCCAGTTCGATCCCTGGTCGGGGAACTAAGATCCCACATGCCTCCCAGCACGGCCAAAATAAATAAATAAAATATTTAAAATAAAAAAATACAAGTAAAATATTTAAAATAAAATGGGGAACACGGTAACTATGTATTGTCTTTGTATGGTGACATATAACTAGACATCATGGTGATCATTTTGAAATGTATAGAAATATCAAATCACTATGTTGTATAACAGGACTAACAAAACAAACAAAAAACTCATAGAAAAAGAAATCAGATGTGTGGGGGGAAGGGGAACTGCATGAAGGCAGTCAAAGTCACAAACTCCCAGTTATAAGTAAGTACTAGGGATGTAATGTACAATATTATAAATATAATGAACATTGCTCTATGTTATATATGAAATCTGTTGAGAGTAAATCCTAAGAGTTCTCATCACATGAAAAAAATTTTTCTACTTCTTTATTTATCTATATGAGATGATGGATGTTCACTAAACTTATTGTGATAATCATTTCATGATGGATGTAAATCAAATCATTATGCTGTACACCCTAAATTTATACAGTGCTATATGTCAGTTATATTTCAGTAAAACTGGAAGAAAAGACAGAATAGATAAATTTTATTTTTTATATGCATTACAAACTAAATCTACCTAAGAGAAAGTTTTGAGCTTCTGGGTGTGGTTGTATGTAAATTCTTACATATACAGAAAAAATATGGTTATGTATGTGTATGATACCTCTGCCTAGGTGAAATACAACTGAAATAATGGCACGGAGAAAACCAAATATCCATTTACGTAAATTCCCAGATGTATATCAATAACTCTCCAAACTTCTATTTCCTCTATCTTTCCCTTGACCAAATTAAGAATCAAACTCTTTGAAAGTTTGAATCTCTTCTATTTCAATGGTTTTTCAACGTTTATTCATAGGTTTGTACTACATATATAATATGATAGATAATTCATTGAATTGTAAGTTGTTTGAAGCAGGAATTTTGTCATCTTTATGGTTGGTATCACTTATTACCTGCACGGTTCTAAGCAAACATAGAACCAACTGTCTGTTGATTCTTCCTAATAACAACAAACTTTCGTTAAACAGACTGTACTGTGCTTTGTCCTGAGCTTTCTCAAAGATTTCACAGAAATTGTATATTAATCAAAATTTAACATAATTATGTCCATATACCACTAATAAAAATAACTTCAGACAATATTTCCACAAGATGAGTCACTCTGCATATGCAGTACAACTTTGTAAGGTAAGGAGGTAACTGACATTTATTGAGCGCCTATTATCAGCCAGATATTTTATTCACTTGATTATTTAATCCTCACAACAAACCAGAGAGGTTGGTATTGTCATCAACATTTTATAGAAACTTAATTAAAGTTTAGAGAAGCTAGAAACCTCTTCAAACTCAGATAGTTTGTACATTAGCAGGATCAGAATTCACACACAGTTATCTAAGACTCCAAATTCAGGTACTTTTTACTCAAAATTTCATCTTTGAACAGTAAATAATTCAATAAAATATTTACTATTAAATATTAATAGATATTTTACTATAAACCATAAAATGTGATGATCTTAGCACCAAAACTGAATGGTGAAGAAAACTTTTAAATAAAAAAACTGTATAATATTTTTGATCTGGGAACTATTTATAGCTAACTGTATATAATCCCTAATTATTCACCTTTTCGCTGCCCATATGGCAGTTCTTAACTAAGAATGTGTGTTCCCAAAGTTTACTTGAATCAATTATCTGAAGTTTTTCCTAACATTCATTTGGCTGCGATTTTGCACTCTAAATTGTAATGCTATGTTATTTTGCTCCCAAATTATTTTATAAAGGCTTATTGAAACTATGATATAACTAGCCTAAGTTCTGTATTCAAAGAACAGAGAAATTATGTGACAGAAGGAAATTATGCAAAAAAAATGTTGTACTCTCTACCATTTTTCTGAAGTTGGGAGTTAGCACTTGACAGCATTTTACAGTATTTCATTTTTCTTTCAGGGTCTGTCTCTTGTCTACACTTCTTTCCCAACATTCCATATTCTCACTGTTCTTGTGTATCCCTACACCACCATTTTAATACCTCCTAGGTCTTTCTATTCCTCAAATAAGAAGAGATACCAGCACACTGATAAGTAACTTACTTGATTAATTGCATCCTCACAACAACTGTGAGATGTACGTATCATGATCTTCATTTTTCAGATGAGAAAAATAAGGGTTAGGGAAAATAGCAAACAAGTGAAAGATTCCAAAGCCCACATTCCCCTCAATGTATTCCTTACTCCAAGATGGTATCTCCTCTTCCCCAATCAAATTCCCATAGCTTAATAAAATTGGTCTTAGTAAGAAATTAAGAGAAAGCAATAAGAATAAAATAATTCAATTTCTTTGGATAACTGATACCTCCATACTCCTTCTAAATGTTTTTGCCTTTTTGTAAAATGATGCAACTGGATAGGTAAGCAAACCTTCACCATGAGTTTTCCCTAAGTTCCTACATTCATAGCTTTTGCCATTTTCTATGCTCTTTCCTCCCTCCACTTCTGAACTATTTGTTTGTTCAGACTATGTTAAAAGTTACCCACTTTTAAAAAGTAGATATAAATTGCATCATCAAAATAATATACTAGAAGGATTATTGAACTAAAGAATGAAGTTTGTACGAATACATTTTAATGTTCTTTTGTTACTTGGTTTAAATTAATTCCAATATATTAACTGTCCTCTATATGAAGTCAATATGGAGTAGAGAAAATAACAAAAGCTTTGAGTCAGATAAACCTGTTGACTAGTACCAATCTTGTGACTTATGAGATTTTAAGCAAAGTGATCCAACTCTCCAAGTCTCAGTTTCCTCATCTACAAGATACGGATAGTACCCATCCACTTCTTAGGGTTGTTATGAGGATTAAATGTTAATAAACAAGTAAAGTACCTAATTCAACTCTTTGGCTTATAGTGAGTACCCAATAAATCATTGGTGACATTACTGATATCAGCTGAAGTTGGCCATTTATTATCTGTATATCCAATGTAGAGTCACTTAGGCTCTCTGTACTCCAGGGCTTTAAAAAAAAAAAAAACACATGGAAAAAGACAAATGGAAATAATAATAGTTGCCTTACTTACTCACATGCCTTCTTTGAAAATTACATAAAATAATGAATGAGATGTACTCTAGAAATGCAAAAGATATATCTATCTACATTTATAGATAGATCGATCTTATATACTCATTTATATATCTTACATATATATGCATATAAAATTGTTAGATTTTGTAAAAATTAAGATAATACTTGCTCTACACACATCACAAAAGTTTTTTAAGAAACTGGACAATATGTATGAAAGCAGTTTAAATGTCATAAAGCACCATACAAATCCAAAGGTTTATTACCACAGATTCTAAAGCCGGAATGCCTGGGTTCAAAACTCAGGACTGCCACAACCAGCTCTCTGACCACAGATAGTTATCCTTTTATAATTCAGTTTCTTATCTGTAAAGATGAGAATAACAGGACCTACCCTAAAGAGATGTGAGGATCAAATGACTTAACATATGTAAAGTGTTTGAAATAGTCTCTAGCACATAGCAAGCACAACGTAAATATTTGTTATTTTTATTATCATTAATCCCAGACTCTGGGTGACCTTCACAAAACATCTTGTCATAGCATACTTGAGAATAGTTGGCCAAATGGACAATAGGCCCAGAATGGTCATTTTCATATTGTTTATATAGCTATATAAATTTTATATTTGATTTAATAAATGTTATATTTAATTTATTATACATTTAATTTAATAAAATTATATATTTTATACATATAAAATATTGTTTTATATATAATCCATGGAGAACTAAATTGTAATAAAATGTGTGTATATAAAAATATATATGTTTGTGTTTGAGCTATTTTTAGAAAGTAAGCGTTAACCTTAGGTGGTGCTTAGAAGTAACTATAAAAAGAGCATGTTTTCAGAAATTAATGGCTTCTTTTCACTTTTGACTTTTGATTGTTCTTCAGTTATGAATAGGTCATACTTGACATAGGCCCTTTTTACAAATAAAAACTGTAGAACACTAATGACATCTGCTGTAGCCCTTGTACGATATACTATGTGGGGAACACTGGCAAATTTAGAAATCACTGTAACTAATCCATCACACACTTGTAGGATTTTACAATTTAAAAAAACACTTTCCCATTTTATTTTCTCATTTTATTCTTATATCACTCTGTGAAGTAGGAGAACAGGCATAATCATTCCCATTTTAAAGATGACAAAAATAAATCTAAGCAAGGCCTAGTAATTTATCCAAAGTCACACAAATATTATATTCTTTAGATCATAGTTTTTCCACAACATTAATATACTCTAAAAGCAAAACAGAAAATTTTGTCTAAAAACAAAGGCCACTTGTTTTGGCCTACGACATATTTTTAAAGATCCTTATTAAGTGATTTCTTAAAATACACAGCCTATGGAGAATTCCTTTGCTAATGTATCTTGCAGACTGGATTTGCTATCTTTGACTGTTCTTAATGCTAACCTCCCACCATACTATTCTTAGGCTTAAACTCTCATATTTATATTTTGTGGTCCTTGGTCCATTTATAGTTAATTCATGCTATAAGCAAATACTAAAATTTTTCACTTCAGTTATGTAAAACAAAATAAATACAACAAATAAATAAATCTTATTCCTTAAAAACTTACATGGCTTTTGGACTCATTATGCAGATGGCTCCTGAACATCGACATTTCCTTGGGTCATCATATGATATGCCCAGACTGAGTCCCAGCATCTGGGTGACAATAATTGAAAATGCCTCCAAAGTTATCCCCTTGGGATACTACATTAACAACAAAGAAAATTCAAATAAAAGACAATTCACTGAAGGGTGGTAAAAGTAATATTTTTCTAATTATGAACATTCTATTGATTTATCAAATACTTAAGATTATGGAAATGCAGTTCATTGGACAAGTAAGAAGCTGAAGATCTTCTTATGAAATTTTATTGAGATATAAGCATATTGAGCCTATGTCTAGCTTTGCCATGATTTAACAATTGAATGCTTTTAAGATAATTCTTAAATAACTGTCCTAACTATATAAAAGAGCTATTTTTACATTAGATTTTTGGCTATCTGGACCATGATCTCCCATTTATCTAATTTCTTAGGACAGCTCTCATGTTCATTCAGGAGAGTCCACATGATACTCCACCTCTCAGCTCACAAAGTGGCCACATAACCAAATTCCTCAGTTGTAAGTACGCTATCTGCTTCCTGCCAAGATTTTCCATGACACAGTAACTAGTATCAGGAGAAACCGCGGACAACAGACCCTCAGGAAAGCATTCTTGTGATTTAATGAGTGCATAAATGTCTTCCTTGCCAAGGAGAAATGGGACACTGGTAATTCATGATATGCAATGAATTTGAGACATCATAATCTCTTAAATTTTGCCAAATGTGGCATAAGTTAAGGTACAGGTAGAGGCCAAGTTGTGAGGAACATCAAGGCACTTCACTGTTATAAAGACAAGCTATAATAAATATTTTGGGGTCAATTGGCTTCTTATGGCAGTGCTAGAGGAAGTACATTATGAAAAGCAGAAAGGAAAAGCTGTAAATGAACAACTGATAATGCAAACAGGCAATCAGAAAGCCTCTGCAGCAGCACTGTAGTGATTATCACCTCCTGCACTTGTTGGTTTGATACAGCTGAGGACCAAACTCAGGGCCTAGCTACAAGTACTGTAGGGTTCCAGCTCCAATTTAACTATCAAACCTACCAGGTTTGGTGTGGAAGGAGTCAGAATCTGAAACTTGGGGTGGGAACAACTGGAGTGACATGAACAAATATCCCTGGACGTCCCTTGCCCATAGAGTAAGCCTCCCTCTAAACAATGAAAGAGGGCTTCACCAGTGGAGCAGTGGTTAAGAATCCACCTACCAATGCAGGGGACATGGGTTCAAGCCACAGTCCGGGAAGACCCCACATGCCATGAAGCAACTAAGCCTGTGCACCATAACTACCGAGCCTGAGCTCTAGAGCCCGCGAGCCACAACTACTGAAGCCTATGTGCCACAACTGCTGAAGCCTGCGTGCCTATAGCCCTTTCTCCACAATGAGAAGCCCACGCACCACAACGAAGAGTAGCCCCCACTCGCCGCAACTAGAGAAAGCCCATGCGTAGTAACGAAGACCCAACACAGCCAAAAATAATTAATTTAAAAAAAACAATGAAAGAGCCCCTACATTTAAAAAAATGACACTTAATGACAATACCTGGGACATTTGTCTCATCACCCCTCGTTGTCTCCAGGTCCATAATAAAAATTAAATTGCAACAGGAGTGATATCACCAAGATGGCAACATAGGTCTTTCCCAACTTCACTCCCCCTCACAAGAAGAACAACTAGCAACTATTCATGGACATCACCGAGAAAATTCTAGAACATGGAGGTGAGGCTGAAGCAGCCCCTGTACCAGAGACCAAGACAGACCTCATTAGAAGGTTAAGAGGAGCAGATATACACTGAATGCATTGCCCCTCCCCAAGACTGGTGCAGCACCACACCGAGAAGTCTTCCCAGAGCCTACAGTCCCTCAAGTGGGAAAAGAGCCTAGAGTGGACATCCAGATCCCCTAGTATTGTGGATCACTTCTGGGAGCCCCTACTCTGATCTTACCTCATAAGAATCACAAAGGATGAGTGAGATTTGACCCCTGGGAATCTGATCATGACAGAGAAGGCAGGAAGGGCTTGCAGCAATCACTGCTTGCATCTTGGCAGGCCGAGTTCCCAGCTATAGCACCTGTAGGTGCCAACTAGCAGCTTTGCCCATCTGCAGAGCCAGGACAGTGGAACAGTATGACAAGGGAAGTCAATGAGGTATAGGAGTGCCTGATTTGAGTCCTCAGATGAACAGCCTTGCCAGCCCTGGAACCTGGTCTGCTACCCACCTCCACCCAGTCAGGGGAGCTGTTCATAGCCCTGCCTAATGCCTAGTATAGCTCCCGGCTCCCCCTGACCAGAAGCCTGGTCAGAACACCTGGTAGCTGCATAGTGCAGCAACACTTGAGCAGAGAGTATGGCAGGCAGAACTGACTGTTCACAGAGCAAAGCCTGTGGCACTGTTCGGCCAGGAAACCTGGAGCGCCAGTTAGATTGAGTCAAGACCACAAACAAAGAGCTAAGCTGGTTTTCCCACTACACCTGGACAAGGACACAGATTCATAGCCCTTCCCACTGCTACATATAGCCTTCAGAAAGCCCAACCAATGAATCTAGCCAGAGCACACAGGAAGCTGTGCCGCCCATCCAACAACTCTGCTTACAGTGGCACTTGAACAGAGAGCACAGCCCATGGTTTTCCCCATCTTCAGAGCAAAACCCAGTGGCCCCATGTGTCCAAGGAATTAAGGGCACAGTCTGCTTAATGTGGGTCCACAAACAATGAGCCATGCAGGTCATGTGCTCCCTGTCAGGGCACGGAAGCTAATTCACCTCCCAGCTACTGCTGAGTAAAGTTCCCTGTCCTGACCTTCTAGGAAGCCTGACCAGTGAATCTAAACAACCACAGAGTATATCCTACTGCCTCTCTTGGGCAGGGAACCTCACTATCAGTCCTATCCAACAGTTAATAGCCAGTGGTACCCCCTCCCCTGACCTCAGAGGCTGGGCAGTGGCCTTGCCCAAAAATAGATCCTGCCTGCCCAAGGACATGTCCAGAAACCTAAACTGAGCTGACTAGTGAAGAACTCTCTCTGCCAAAGTGAGCCTGTAAAGTCTGGAAGAGGAGACCGATAACTCAAATGCACAGGTACCAAAGTAAGGAATGAAGGAGCAAGAAAAATCAGGTGGATGTGACACCATCAAATCAAACTAAAAATGCTGCAAAATAACTAACCCAAAATAAGTGGAGATCTATGAAGTGTCAGAGAAATAATTTAGAATAATCTCCTTAAAGAAGTTTAGTGAATTACAAGAACACACAGATGACCAAATGAAAGTAGTAAAACAATGAATGAACAAAATAGGTTCAACAAAGGAACAGAAAGCATTAAAAAGAGATATCCTAGAGCTGAAAAACACGACTGAAGCATTCAACAGAGAGCTTCAACAGTAGACTCAACCAGGCAGAATAAAGAATCAGTGATCTAGAAGGCAGGAATATTTTAAATTATCCAGTCAGAGGAGCAAAAATAAAAAAAGAATGAAAAGGAAAGAAACCCTACAGGACTATGGGACACACACACACACACACACACACACACACACACACACCAATAACTGTATCATGGGAATTCCAGAAGGAAAAGAAAAAGGGACAGAAAGTACATTTAAAGCAATAATGGCTGAAATTTTCCAAAAACTGGGAAAGAAATGGACATCCAAGTATATGAGGCACAAAGGACCCCAAATAGGTTGAACTTGAATAGGGCTACACCAGGACACATTATAATTAAAGTGTCAAAAGTAAAGACAAAGAAAGAATTTTGAAAGAAGAGAGGAAAAAAAACCAAGTTACATACAAGGGAACCCCCATAAGACTATCAGCAGGTTTCTCAACAGAAATATTTCAGGTGAGGAGAGAATGGGATTATATATTCAAAATACTGAAAGAAAAAAACCTGTCAACCAAGAATTCTATGCCCAGCAAAACTGTGCTTCAGAAATGAAGAAGAGACCATGATTCCCAAACAAATAAAAGCTGAGGGGGCTTCCCTGGTGGCGCAGTGGTTGAGAGTCCGCCTGCCGATGCAGGGGACACGGGTTTGTGCCCTGGTCTGGGAAGATCCCACATGCCGCGGAGTGGCTAGGCCCGTGAGCCATGGCCACTGAGCCTGCGCGTCCGGAGCCTGTGCTCCACAATGGGAGACGCCACAACAGTGAGAGGCCCGCGTATCGAAAAAAAAAAGAAAAAACACCAATGTCGTTTTTCACAGAGTTGGAACAAATACTTCTAAAATTTGTATGGAAACACAAAAGTCCCAGAACAGTCAAAGCAATCTTGATAAAGAACAAAGTTGAATTTATCATGTTCCCTGATTTTTTGTACCTGTCTCCTCAAGCAAGGAAAATAAAAGTAACAATAAACAAATGGTACTACATCAAACTAAAAAGTTTTTGCATAGTGAAGAAAACCAACCACAAAATTAAAAGGTAAACTACTAAATGGGAGAAAATATTTGCAAACAATATATATAATAAGGGGTTAATATTCAAAATATACAAAGAACTCACACATCTCAACATCAAAAAACCCCCAAAAAACCTGATTTAAAAATGGGCAGAGGACGTGAATAGACATTTTCCAAAAGAAGACAAACAGATGGCCAACAGACACATGAAAAGATGCTCAAAAACACTAATCATCAAGGAAATTAAAATCAAAACCACAATGAGAAACCACCTCACACCTGTCAGAGTGGCTGTCATCAGAAAGACAAAAACAAGTGGTGGCAATGATGTGGAGAAAAGGGAGCCCCTGTGCATTGTTGATGGGACTGTAAATTGGTGCAGCCACTATGGAAAATAGTATGGAGGTTCCTCTTAAAATTAAAAAATGGATTGCATATAATCCAACAATTTCACTTGTGGGTATTTTTCCAAAGAAAACAAAAACACTAATACTAAATGATATGTATCCCAATGTTCATTGCAGCATTATTTACCATAGACATGATATGGAAACAACCTAAGTATCCATTGTTAGATGAGCAGATAAAGAAGATATGACATGTGTGTGTGTACATACACATACATATATATATATATATGTATGTATGTATATGTATACACACACACACACACATATACGCACACAGTAGATTAATACTCAGCCAATAAAATCTTGCCATTTGCACCTACTGTATAGCACAGGGAACTCTGCTCAATATTATGTAACAACACAAATGGGAAAATAATTTGAAAAAGAATAAATACATGCATATGTATAACTGAATCACTTTGCTGTAAACCTGAAACTAACACAACATTGTTAATCACCTATACACCAATATAAAATAAAAAGTCAAAAAACGTAAAAAATAAATTTTAGGGCTTCCCTGGTGGCACAGTGGTTGAGAGTCCGCCTGCAAGAGGCCCGCATACTACAAATAAATAAATAAATTAATTAATTAATTAAAATTTTTAAAATCTTGCCATTTGTTGTACAGATGAATCTGTTTACAAGGCAGAAATAGAGACACATAGTGAACAAATGTATGGACACCAAGGGGGGAAAGGGGGTGGGGGGGTGGGATGAACTGGGAGATTGGGACTGACATATATACACTAATATGTATAAAATAGGTAACTAATGAGAACTTGCTGTATAGCACAGGGAACTCTACTCAATGCTCTGTGGTGACCTAAATGGGAAGGAAATCCAAAAAAGAGAAGATATATGTATACATACAGCTGATTCACTTCACTGTACAGCAGAAACTAACAAGACATTGTAAAACACCTATACACCCCCCCCAATAAAAATCTTGCCATTTGCAAAAACATGGAAGATACAATCTGGAGAGTATTACACAGAGTGAAATAAATCAGACAGAGACAAATATGTATGCTCTCACTTGTATTTGAAATCTAAAAACAAAACAAACAAACAAAAGAAAATGAAAACAAACTCAGGTAGTGAAGACAGATGGGTGGCCGCCAGAGGGGAGGGGGTAGGGTGGGGGTGAAATAGGTAAAGTGGATTAAGAAGTACAAACCTCCAGTTATAAAATAAATAAGCCATGGGGGTATAATGTACAGCATATAAAATAAGGTCAATAATATTAACTTTGTATGGGGACAGACAATTACTAGACTTGTCATGACTTTTTGTAAGGTATGCAAATGTCAAATCACTATGTAGTACACCTGAAACTAACATAATGTACGTCAACTACATTTCAATTTACAAAAAGATCAAATGGAAATTGGAAGAGTTATGTATAGAGATGTTTATTAAATATTGCTCGTAATGGCAAAAATAGAAACAACCAAAATTCCCATGAAACTCATAAAGGATACAGTGTGGCATTAATATAATAAAGTATCAAGCACCAATGCAAAAAATTTACTACGCACAAAGGATTTTGAGGACAGTGAAGCTACTCTCTATGACACTATAATGCTAGATATATGTCATTATATATTTGTCAAAACTCACACAATGTATACCACCAAAATGAACCTTAATGTAAGCTGTGAACTTTTGGTGGTTGTAATGTGTCAGTGTAGGTCCATCATCTGTAACAAATGCACCTCTCTGGTGTGGACGTTAACAGTGAGGGAGGTTATGTGTGGGGGTGGGCAGGGACTACATGGGATATCTCTGTACTTCCCTCTTAATTTTGCTATGAACCTAAAATTTCTCTTAAAAAACAAAGTCTTTTAAAAATTAACTGTAATTCCATTAAATCTCAAAATTTTAAGTGAAAACCAAAAAAATCTATTTGCAGAATGATACAGCAGGATACAATTTATATTATGTTTAAAGCATAAAAAACAATTCTTGTTCAGAGACATATTCAATTGTGGTAAAAGTATAAGAGCTTTTAAACAAAGAAATATAAAGGTTTATAAAAATATAAGTACGAAAGCTTTGTAAAAGCATCATTCCTTGATTTCAACTCCTCTAATAATTCTATCCTACATCCTGCCTCACCCACTCATTCCTATGGTTCACACGCCAGACCTTGTCAACAGATTTTTATCAATAACTGCAAGCCCTCCGTCATCTCTGTGCATCCCACATCCTGACCACCTGCTGTCTCTCCTGACAACTGCACTAGCACCTCAACTATAACAATCTGCATGCCCATCAGCACAACCAAACCATGGTTCCTACATTTTCACTGTTCCTAACCTCCTTACTGACTTCTCTCCTCCTTTAAGCAGTTCAGATTCTCTTACAAACACCCTCAATTTCCTTGCCATCCTTTCACTTCATAATGAGTTGACAAAAACACAATACATCAATCTTCAGAATGCTGAGAGAGAAGGATGTTAGAACTAGGATTCTAAACCTAGCCAAATTACCAATCAAATGTGGAGGGAAAGCAAAAGTGTTTTCATTAATAAAATAACAGTGTTTGCCACTTATATACACTGTGTCTAAAATTTTTTAAACTTGAGTTATTCCAGAAAAAGAGCAAAGAATTCCAAGAAAAGGAAGATGAAGTTTAATTTTCTGTGGCAGTTGGTTCCGCCCACAGAAGTAAAATAAGTTAGAAAAAAATGAACAAGACCTCTTTTGGCCATCAAAGCTTTACCAGAATAGCAACATATTTACTTCTTGATTCAGAGTTAATATCATTTTTATATTCATAATACCATAAAATATTTATTGATTTAACTTAAAAATCAACCTGTAGACAAAGCACAAAAGTTCTATAAAATAAATTATAAATTTTATAACTCTTAACAATGGATATGAGAAGTGTACTATTTTACATGTCTCAGTTTTCATAGCAAATAATCAATGGACTTTGCATAAGGTAAAAAGAATTTTTAAAATAATTAATATAAATAAAAACATAAATACATTAAGATGGTAATATATTATGCAATAATATTTAATATATTATATATTATTGTGTATTATATATTGTATAACATCTATAATATATAATTACATATATTATGTATATACATATAATATTTAAGAATGTGTTTAATATAGATTACTATTATAAGTATTAATAAAGTAATAAAAACGTCATAATATATATGACAAATAGAGTGGATTAAATATGTCAAAGATAATATTACCAATGTTGTCTAAAGTTTATTAATCAAAGTAGGGGTCAAAGTATATATATTTTAAATAAATAAACTTAACTACCAGAGAATTTAAATAGAAATTATAAATTCTTATAGGACTTCATGAAGGGGATAAAGAAGAGAGTTTTGTTAACAAACTTTGCTTTGTATAGCTACAATTTAAACAATTTTACATATACATGCATGCATGCATAAATTCTGTAATAAAAATAATTGGAAGAGTATCAGAAATAAAAATATGTATGCAAAATCCCATTTTTGCAAAAACATATAATGGGGAGCCACAGTAACAGATAAAAACTCAAAGTACGAGATACATATTAATCAAAATGTTAACAGTGATTATTGCTTCATCCCTGGGAAGATGCCAGATTATACGTTTCCTTTTATGTTTCTATATGTTCTTTTAAAAATGGACATGCATAACATAAATTACTTTGTAATTTAAAAATACTATATAGTACTTAAACTTATTTTTTAAAAGGATGAATAGGTGGGGGAAAGGCTCAATGAATTACTTCTCTTTCAGTGATGCATCTAATTACACCAATAATTTATTTAAATATAAAATATTTATCAGAACTATAAATATTTAAAATAGACATAAAAGTTTCTTTTAAATATTACGTAGAAAAATGTGAAACATTTTAACAGATTTTTATCATACTTTTTGGTTCATCATTTGTTTTGATTTTGAAGTTAATTTATCTATAAGACTATTTTTCTAATTTTATACCTACAAGAAAAAAAATCTATTTTGGTTATAGAAATATCTTTACAGATAATTTTTCATAATGCACTCTTCTATATAATAAGGGATACATGTGTATTTATTATATTTTTATTCCACTTTAACTTCCAAATAATTGCAATAAGACACTTGTACTTCAGAATACTATTCCTTCTACATACTTCAAAGTTCTAAGAGTGATGGAATATAAATGCAATCTCTAAATGTAAATATAAATGTGAAGTGTATAAAAGATATGCTGTAATACTGGGTACTTTTTAAATGTATTTTTTTCAAATAATAAGATTAAATAATTACATACCAAAGCAATTCCTGCAGAATAACTGGTAACACACATCTTTCCAGGAAATGCTGCTCCCACATAATCTGGATAATCTCTATAGCTAAATAAATAAGTATATAATTATAGTTAATTTTGACAAACAATTCACATGTGATAACTCCTGCTAGTAATTTGTCTGTAGTTCATAAATTTCTAGTCTGAAGCAAATTGAAGTACAATCTTTCCGTATGTATTAAACTGCTTCAAATTTGTAAAATAGTCTTCATTAAATGAGATTAAGCAATCTGTGTTTCTAAAACGTATCCAATGGATCCAAGTTATTGATGACTTTACTGTTCTTGTGACGTTTGGTTAGGGTTACTAAAGCCTTGATCAAACATTTCAATCAAAAGCATTTTGCTGAATTACAATGAAAAATAGTTTTAATGTATGGATTAAAAGTTTTCACTCAAATGTAGAAAAGCTCACCATTTTCTCACTGGAATGATTTTATTGTTCTACAACTTACCATTATTTTTTTCTGCTTTGAGAAGAAGAGTCCATATAAACTGCCATATAATAATAGCACTATTCTCATGGATTTACATAAACGATTCTATTTAATCCTCAAATGCAGCCAGTGAATTAGATACTATTTTTTCCCCGCTGAACAAATCAAACATCAGATGGGAAGTACAAGTAACTTGCTCAGGGCAGCACAGGTAAGTGCTGCTGAAGGATATGACCTTGGACAGTTTGAATGCAGAGCCATACTCTCAACCACTAAGATATAGATGCTCCAAACATATTCTGCCATCTTTAGAGCCCCAGCCAAAACGAACATTCCAAGACGTGTGTAAAAAAGCTTGGTACACAATTCTCAATTTGAAATGCCTCCTCAGTCTCAACTGCACTGCACTTCACAGTTGCACTGCTCCCTTATTCTGCCTCGCTGATATTGTTTATACGTAAGCACTTGTTTCCAAGTATTCGCCTTTAACACCCAACTTTGGCTTTACATTCCAATATGAAAGTATTGTTTACACTCTTTCTTCTTTCAAGATAGTTCTCCCAATAGATAAGACTTTCCCCCTAACTCTATGCATACTTCTGATGAGCTGGATTCAATAATAGCTATTTTTTATTTAATACGGCCACCCAGTCTCCACATCAAATCAGTTATCAAGATTTACTGTTTTACTTCTTCAACTTTTCTTGTATCCCTCCCCTCCTCCAGAGGTTCAGCTCCAGTTATAACTATGAATTCCATACTCTTTGAAAAGAACTATTATTTAGTCCCATGTCTCTAGGTATATTGTTTCCATAACCTGGAATGCTTTCCACCTCCTTTCACTGAATTTAAACATTCCTGGGACTTCCCGGCGGTCCAGTGGTAAAGAATCTGCCTTCCAATGCAGGGCATGAGGGTTCGATCTCCGGTTGGTGAACTGAGATCACACATGTCACGGGGCAAGTAAGTCAGCATACCACAACTGGAGAGAAGCCCACACACTGCAACGAACATCCCAAGTGCCGCAACTAAGACCCATCACAGCCAAAAATTTTTTTTAAATTAATTATATTAAGTAAAAACAATAAACATTTTTTAAAAATTCCTCAATCTGCCTTCTCACTTCTACTTTGAGTAGGACGTCTTTAACTTGGCCCTTTTGTTATATGTTACTTTGAGTCTCTCTCTCACTCTTGCTCTTGCTCTCACTCTCATGGTTTCTTCCTCTTGTAAACTATAAACAAGTAGAGATAATGTACCAACATTAATCTTCCGGAGTGACATCGACAAGATGGCAGAATAGGAGTTTTTTAGCCCTCATCTCTCCACAGAAACAACAATTTTGACAAACACCCACAGATGTGGCCCAAGACCCAAGGAAAGGTCCCACGCCACACTGGAGCAAAAAATCCAAGAACAGACACGTTGAAGAAGGTAAAAACCGTTTCACTTTACCCATGTCACCATTCCCCCAAGGCAGCACAGCTCAGTGCCGAAAGAGCTGCCTTCAGCCATGATTTCTCCCAAGGGAAGGTGAGAGTATAGTGAATACTGCCAGCCATGCAAGATGATGCCAAAGAGGCCCACTTTTTAAACGTCCACTGAGAGATGAATGGATAAAGAAAATGTGATGTACATATACAGTGGAATATAATTCAGCCTCAAGAAAGAAGGAAATCCTGACATTTACAACATGGATAAACCTGAAGGACATTATGCTAAGTGAAATAAGCCAGACATAAAAAGGCAAGTACTGTATGATCACACTTATGTGTGGAATCTAAAATAATCCAATCATAAAAGCAGCGAGTTGAATAGTGGTTGCCAGGGGTTGGGAGATGGAGGAAATGGGGAGATGGTCAAAGGTACAAAGTTTCAATTATGTAGGCTGAATAAGTCCTGGAGGTCTAATGTACAGCATGATGACTATAGTTAATAATACTGCATTTTATATGTGAATTTGCTAGAGAAGATCTTAAGATTTCTCACCGCACACCAAAGAATGTTAACTATGTAAGGTGGTGTATATGCTAATTAGCTTATGATTTCACAATGTATACATATATCAAATATCACATTGTACTCCTTAAATATGTATAACTTTTATTTGTCAATTATACCTCAATAAAGCTGTAAAAGAATAAAACTAATAAAAGCAAATATAGGGAAACTGAGGCAGAGAGCATCAGTTGCCCTAGGTGACAGGGCTGAAGTTAAATGCAGGCAGTTGGCCTCCAGAGTTTAAATTTGAATCACTATGCAATATTATCTCAATAAACATTTGTTGAAAAAAGGACAGATTGTAAAAGGTTAAAAAATTAAGCTTGCTATGTTCATTGTTCCTACTGTAGGGCCTAAACCAGATTATAAATTTCTGGAGTACAAATTTCTGGAGTACAAAGACCAGAAAATAATAGATAATTACTGTTATTTATCATAATTTTATAGTATTTATTCTAGGACATTACTCATATGCAAAGTATGTTGATGCATTAAAATAACATCAAGGGATCAAGAAGGGGTATCACTCAAGTTCAAGGAGTCTGACTGTACCATAATTTCTACATTTCTAATGGGATAAATTCTCTCACCAATTTCACTTATTACTGTATCAAATTTCAACATCCTATTAAAAGGATAATACATCATGTCAAAATTGAGATTTATTCTAGGAATGCAAGATGGTTCAAGATTAGGAAATATATCACTATAATTATTTCTATTGAATGCCAATAAGAATATCTTATGTCATCCCTATAAAAGCTGAAAGATTATTTTTCTTTCTTTTTTTAAGATTTTTTTGATGTGGACCATTTTTAAAGTCTTTATTGAATTCGTTAAAATATTGCTTCTGTTTTATGTTTTGGTGTTTTGGCCCTGAGGCACGTGGGATCTTAGCTCCCCGACCAGGGATCAAACCCACAACCCCTGCACTGGAAGGAGAAATATTAATCACTGTACTGCCAAGGAAGTCCCTGAAAGATTATTTTTCAAATTGTTGGTATAGTATGAATCTATGAATATTGCCCTACTATTATTCAAATTCTAAAACATGCCTGTGCACACACAGAGCCAAACCTACATTTTAGCCCCCAAAGCTAAAAAGTATTACTCAATGAGGTAACATTCCCTAAAGTAAAGAAGAAAAAAGACATGACCCATGTTACCATTATTACTACTACTAGTTAAAACTGTATTAAACTAGCCAAAGCAATAAGAACAGAGAAAGAAACTGAAAATATAAAATTAAATAGAAAGAGATAAAACTACCTGTATTTGCAGATGGTATAATTATATGAGTGAAAAAACCAATGTAATAGACTTAAGAATGATTAAAAACAAAGAAATTTAGTAAGGTAATAGGATATAAAATCAATATGAAACTAAGGTAATTTTACAAACAAAAACAATATATAGTTAGCAGATAGAAGACATATTTACAACAGCAACCAGAAAGATAATATACCTAAGAAAAGTTATCAATAAATGTATAAAACCTATGAGAAATTAACTTCTGAATGACCAAAAACTGGAAAGACAAAATGTGAGATCTGAAGATTAAACAGTTCTCTATAGCTCAATTTATAAATTTAACATAGTCTTAAAAAATAGGAGCTAGACAGGTTGATTCTAAAATTTCCATGGAAAATAAATTTAAAACTTCCCTCATACCCATGAAGTGGGAAGGCCTTTCTAATTATGACTCAAACTCTAGAAACCATCAAATAAAAGCCTGATGAATCCTGCCTTAAAAATAAAAGTATTTTGTATGGCAGTTAAAAAATACACACACACAAGAAGCCAAGCCAAAAGACAAATTAAGAAAGAAAACTACTTCTCATTGCAAGGCAAAGAAATTGATCTTTTTATCTATATCTGTGTTGAAATTGATATCTAAATGCATCTATCCCTATCTATCTAGATATCTAGCTATCTACCATCAGGCTCATGAAAAAGAAATGAAAATTAAAACTATACCAAAGATACCATTTCTCAGGTACCAAAGGTGAAGAAAAACTTGACCATACACTTTGTTGGCTAGACTGTGGGGAAACAGACCCTTCTCATACGTTATTGATAAGTGTGCAAAGCACTAAAATCAGTGCCAAAATCTGGTATTAGCTATCAAAATTAGAATTATACTACCTAGAAATATCACTCCTGGGAATCTGCCTTGTAGATACACATGCACATATATAAATGACACACGTAAGGTTTTTTTCACTGTAGGATTTTTTAAAATAATAAAATAAAATAAAATAAAATAATAAAATATTGGAATCAAGCCAAGTACCAATTATTAAAGACTAGTTAAATAAACTACACACAATTTTTAGACCCTATTATAAACTGGAAATATTGATATTATCATGCCAACTTAAAAATATGTATATGCAGATTTATTGAAAGACATGCTGATCATAATTGCTGGTAAATTTTATATGAATAAAATTATAAGTATACAGTTATAATTGATAGAAAACTAACATTTAAAAATAATGCAGAAAATTCAGTAGGATAAAATATTTTAACCTACTTTACCAAGGCTTTGATCAAAACTCATAACAAAGATATAATCTTCACAAGATAAATCCCATCTCTTTATGTAATGATTTAGATTATGGGCTCTGGAGTTACAAACTGTGGATTCAAAACCTAGACACACCATCAAGAGTCCTTAGTTGGTTTAACTTCCTGAAATATCAATCTCCTCAACAGTAAATGTTGGTAAGCACAGAAATAAATTTTAGCAATCTTCTTTTATTGTCTGACAACCAGAAAGAGAGCATGAGGTCTGAGTGCATGATAATCAAAGTATGAATAGTCAGAAATGAGCAACAATTCCCTAATTTAAGCTACATCAATATCACAAATCTTTGATTTCTAAGAAGACTGAAACATTATACTTACATGAATAGATATGCAATATCATGAGGCCTTAGGGTAAGATAAGACTTTTTCCATTCTAAAAACGTATGCAATAATTCATCTGCCTCACCAACAGTAGAGATCTTATTTTTATCTGACCACAATTCCAAAGATGACAGCACAATAGTAATTTTAAATGGCGCAAACATCTAAAAACAGAAGAGATAAATACATGAAAAAAATAATTTTTGTGTTATTTTATAATAACCAAGAAATTAATTCAATCTTTTGACAAATCCACCCTCAATTTATATGGATAACTTTATTCAGAAATGCCACGTCAGCCGCGGAGCAACTCAGTCCATGCGCCACAACTACTGAAGCCCGCGCGCCTAGAGCCCATGCTCTGCAACAAGAGAAGCCACTGCAATGAGAAGCCCGCGCACCGCAACGAAGAGTAGCCCCCACTCACCACAACTAGAGGAAGCCTGTGTGCAGCAACGAAGACCCAATGCAGCCAAAAATAAATAAATAAAATAAATAATTTTTTTTAAAAAAGAAATGCCATGTCAAGTCAATGCAAATTATAATTTCAAAACTAGTATGAATTTTCCTAACTAGTATGAAAAGGAAAATACTTACCGAATTTACAAGGCCAATAATTTCGATGACTTTATTTGTTACCAACATGCTATCAGAGCCCAGGTAATCATACTGAAAAACAGAATTTAACATTTAAATATCATTTGTTATGTAATATGTTTGAGATTTACTCTCCATCTACTCTCTCAGGTTGAGGCTGCTTTGGGGTTAGAACACTTCAAAATAAGACAGTAACAATTAAAATAGGAATATAAATTGGATCACTCACACATGCTAGTATGTAACGTTGTATAGCCACTCTGAAAGATAGCTTGGCAACTTCTTTCAAAACAAATAATGGACCTAGAAGTTGCACTCCTGGACATTTATCCTAAAGAAGTAAAAACTGATGCTCAGAAAAACCCATACATGAGTGGAAACAACTCCTATGTCATTCAATGGTTAAAAGGTTAAACAAACTGTGGTACATTCATAACACGGAATACGATTCAGTAATAAAAAGTAACTGAACTGTTGATATATGAAACAGCCTGGGTAAACCTCATGAAAAATTATGCTAAGTATAAACAAATCTCAAAAGGATACATACTATATGATAACGTTTATGCAATATTCCTGGAAGCACAGATGGAGAATAGATGAGTGATTACCAGAGGTCGAGAAGTAAGGAAGTGGGGAGAGATGTGTGTGACTCCAAAGGGATAACACAGAGTCTTGTCTGGTGATGGTATTTGTTCAGTGTATCGGTCGTGGTGGTGGTAGTTATGAACGGCTACATATGTGATACTACCACATAAAACCACACACACATACATACACACAAATGAGTGTGTATATAATGGCTGAAATCTGAATCAGCTCTGAAGAATGTGTCAATGTTAAATTCCTTATCTATAAAAAAACTCTCTAAAGTACATTATCCCTTGGATATTACACAGGACCCTCAAGTTAAACATATCCAAACCTACACTCATTATCCTCCCTCAAAAATATGCTCCCACTTAGATTTCCACTTCTTTAGTGAATGCTATTATCATTTATGACCTCCCACATTCATTATACTATATGTTCTGTGACAGCAAAACTTTTTCTGTTTTGTTCACTGCTCTATCCTCAATAAATAGAACAGTAACTGGCATCTAGGTGATGCTTAATATATTATTAAATGAATGAATAAATCAAATCAATTTACAAGTTCTTCTAATTCACCCTCATTAGTAACATTTAAAATTGTCCTTTCCTGTCTATTCCTAACACAATTTGTAAAACTTCACCTTGATTACTGGAATAGTCTCTTAAATGCTTTATCTTACTCCAATTTTTACACCAGCATTCCTGTCCCTATGCTATTGCAGAAATGATTCTAAATGTAAATATGAACACATCATTACCCTGCTTAAAATCTTTCATTGACTCTCTATTACCTTTAGGATAAAATCCAAATATCATGTCAATTCTTCAATTCATCTCTTTCCCTTTCCCTTCTTCAACACTGTATATTAATCATACTAAACTTCTTTAAATGATCTGAAAAGAACAATCTCTCATATTTATGCACCCCTGCAAAGAAAGTTTTCGCACTGAGTCTTCCCTGGCCCCATCCTCCCCCCAATGCCCAAACCAACCAAGCCAGAACCCAGCCTGCAACCATCTCCTTTACCAGGTTCTCACACTCCAATTCCCCTGCCCTAATCATCCAAGGGCAAGGTACCAAAAATTGTGAAACAACCTCTATTCTCCTGAACCCACTGCAAATTTTCAAGTTAGCCAATGCTAGACCTGTTTACCTTGTTTTGCTGTTCCTTCCCACAGAAATCACAATAAAGGCTCCTGCCGTGTTTTCCTATTGCTCCCTCTGTCTCCTGACCTACTCTGGTGCTTCTCCATGTGGCATGATGTGGTATGCCCTTTCCTCCTAGGAACTGTGAATAACAAACTAACTTTCCAATAGTA
This sequence comes from Neophocaena asiaeorientalis asiaeorientalis, assembly GCF_003031525.2. Taxonomy (NCBI): domain Eukaryota; kingdom Metazoa; phylum Chordata; class Mammalia; order Artiodactyla; family Phocoenidae; genus Neophocaena; species Neophocaena asiaeorientalis. Next base: position 4,536,206 of record NW_020175192.1, read on the forward strand.
ATCATCTCCTGATCTGTTGGCATCAGCATACCTGAATAATAATAAAACCTACATGTTAAAACACCTACTTACATGCTCTTACAATACCTCAGGTTACAGCTGTGTGTCTCCATGTCTTTTTCTATTAATGCACTGTGTTTTCATAGTACCATAATCTTTCATTATTATTGATTGAGGAATTGATTGAGGAATTATTATTGATTGAGGAATTATTGATTGAGGAATCTGGCACTGAATTCACTAGGCTACAACTGTGGATTTAAAATTTGTGAAGTGATTGAAGACATCACTATTCTTCTTCATATGCCCAATATCTAGTAACACAGATGTCATACTGGCTCAATGTTTGTTTTATTAAAGAATACATAAACATAAATATTTGTAAGAACATAAAAAAGAGATGTTTAATGAGCATTATATGGCTGACAAACCTGGGAGTTTGGACAAGAAGCTTTTAAAACAACTCTCAAAATTTGTAATGTAATCCTGAACAAAATAATTTTCATAAACCCAAATATTCCCTGGAAATCTAGTCATCTTTACTAGAAATATCTCAACTTTCTCTTAAATGTTCCCTTTGCCCTTTTCCCTAATACTCTAATAAGTCAAGTATTTTAATATCCTTCTCCAAATATCTCCTGTCTCTGACCCTCAACTCTGGCTTCCTGACAAACTCTACAATCCTATGAATAGAAAGGGAAATTCACATTCTCTGTAGTATTCCATAGATGTGACAATCAAATACTTATCTTCAAAACAAAACCTGGAAAGTATACTTTATCCCTGTTTTCTGAAATCTTTGAAATATAGGAGAAATAAAACCACACCCAATTGAGTACAAACTGAGTTATCACCTCAAGGGTCTGAAGTTCAGAGATCCTCAAATTGTTTATGGGAATAAGGAATCTAGAGGTGCCTTTAGACTAGACTCAATCAGACTTGAGTCAACAGACTCAAACAGTTGCACCATTAAAAACCACTTAAAAAAATCTTGACATTTTAATGTAAGCAGCTATCATAAGTAGCTATACTATCATCATTGCTGTGCCAATAAATATCTTATAGGGAAAAAGATTCTCTAGACTACATGCTGCTCTTCAAGTACCCTAAAACAAGAATTAAAGCTTAGAGAATTTCACTTTAAAAAATTACCATTAAAAACTTTTGTGGATTGAGAGAGGACCTAAAGATGTGAAGTACCAGCAAAAAAAAAAAAGTCATTTTGTTATGCAGGTTTGTTATGTAAAGATTTCAAATAAAACATTTCTGATAGAACTAATATAATTTTGAATATTTGATTCTTCAAATAGAAGACGTCTTCACTGTTCTCTAGGAGTGACATGGAAGTAAGAAGATTAGAATCTTTAAGTTCCTTTCTAGTTAGGGATAATCAAACATTCATATCAAATATTCAAAAGCAAAGAAAAAGCAAAACACATACCAAAACTTTGTCCACCACGATATGCATTTCTAGATAAAGAGGAATTAAATCTGGAACAGCTGATTCTGGCTAGAAAGAAAGAATAGCAGTATTTTAAAACTTTCACAAATTGTTTATTCTGAACTTTTAAAATATTTTTCCACCTTTACTGAGTCATAGTTGAAATATATATATATATATATATATATATACTTAAGCTATAAGACTTGATGCTTTGATATACATATACAATGTGAAATAACTGCCACAATCAAGCTAATTAACATATCCACTCTCACATAGTTACCATTTTCTTTTATCGTGTGTGTGTGTACTCCATAAGTTTTTTATGGAGTAGTTAGGGTGTTCTATATATAATATCATGTCATCTGCAAGTAGTGACAGTTTTACTTCTTCCTTTCAATTTGAATGCATGTCATTTCGTTTTATTACCCAATTACTGTGGTGAGAACTTCCAATTCTTTGTTGAATAAAAGTGGCGAAAGTAGGCATCCTTGACATGTTCCTGATCTTAGAGGAAATGTTTTCAGCTTTTCACCGTTGAGTATAATGTTAGCTGTGGGCATGTCGTATATGGTCTTTATTATGTTGAAGTATGTTCCCTCTGTATCCACTTTGTTGAGTTTTTATTATACACGGATGCTGAATGTTTTCAAACGCTTTTTCTGCATCTATTTAGATGATCATGATTTTTATCCTTCATTTTGTTAATGTGGTATATCACATTGATTGATCTGCTGATGTTGAACCATTTTTTCATCCTTGCAATAAACCCCACTTCAGCATGGTGTATGATTCTTTTTTTTTTTTTTTTTTTTTTTTTTTTTTTATTTTTTTTTTTTTTTTTTTTTGTATGATTCTTTAATGTTTTTTTCCTTTTCATGTTGAATTTGGTTTGCTATTATCTTTTTAAAGATTTTTGCATCTATGTTCATCAGGGATATTAGCCAGTAATTTTCTTTTCTTTTCTTTTCTTTTTTGTGGTATCTTTGTCTGAGGTTTGGTATCAGGGTATGCTGGCCTTGTAAAATGAATTTGGAAGTGTTCCCCCTTCATCTATTCTTTGGAAAAGGAGTTTGAGGATTGGTATTAATTATTCTTTAAATGTTTGGTACAATTCACTGGTGAATTGTATAAGTCTGGTCTTGGACTTTTGTTTGTTAGCATATTTTTGACTACTGATTAAATCCGCTTACCAGTAATTGGTCTATTCAGATTATCTATTTCAACATAATTCAGTCTTGGTAGGTTAGGTGTTTCTAGAAATTTATCCATTTCTTCTGGGTTGCCTAATTTTTTTAATTGAAGTATAGTTGATTGACAATGTTGTGTTACTTTTAGGTGTACAGCAAAGTGATTCATATATATATATATTTAATATATATGACATATAATATATATGTATTCCTTTTCAGATTCTTTTCCCTTATAGGTTATTACAAAATATTGAGTATAGTTCCCTGTGCTATATAGTAGGTTCTTGTTGGTTATCTATTTCATATATTGCTGTGTATGTATGTTAACCCCAAACTCCCAAGTTTTCCTTCCCCAGGTTGCCTAATTTGTTAACATATAATTCTTCCTAGTAGTCTATATTTCTGTGGGATCAGTTGTAACATCTCCTTCATTTTTTATTTTATGATTTCTCTTTTTCTCTGGGTGAGTCTAGCTAAAGGTTTGTCAATTTTATTTTTTCAAAGAACCAGCTCTCAGCTTCACTGACCTTCTCTATTGTCCTTTTGGAATCTGTTTCATTTATTTCTGCCCTACATTTGTTATGTCTTCCCTTCTGCTAATCCTGGGTTTCATTTGTTCTTTTTCTAGTTCCTTGAGGTATAAAGTTAGGTTATTAGTGACTTTTCTTGTTTCTTGAGGTAGGCCATTTATCGCTAAGAACTTCCATCGTAGAACTACTTTTGCTGCATCCCACAAATTTTTGGTATATGCTATTTCCAATTTCTTTTGTCTCAAGGTATTTTTAAAAATTTCTCCTTTGATTTTTCTTTGGCCCATTTGTTGTTCAGTAGCATACTGTTTAAACTTCACATATTTGTGAATTATCCAGATTTCTTCATGTAAATAATTTCCAGTTTCATACCACTGTGGTCAATAAACATGCTTCATATGTTATCAATCCTCTTAAATTTATTAAGATTGTTTTGTGGCCTAACATGATCTCTCGTGGAAAATGTTCCATGAGAACTTCAGAAGAATGTGTATTCTGTTGCTTTTACATGGAGTATTCTGTATATATCTGTTAAGTCCATCATTCCAATGTGTCATTTAAGGCCAATGTTTCCTTATTGATTTTCTGTCTGGATGATCTATCCATTGATTTAAGTGGGATATTAAAATTCCCTACTATTATTATATTGCTGTCTATTTCTCCCTTTAGGTCAGTTAATATTTGCTTTATATATTTAGGTTATCCTATGTTGGGTACATAAATACTTACAAATGTTATATCTTCTTGTTAAATTGACCCCTATATCGTTATGTGACACCCATCCATGTCTCTTATTACAATCTTTTTTTTTTTTACACCTATTTTGTCTGATATAATTATAGCTACTCCAGCTTTCTTTTGGTTTCCATTAGCTTGGAAATCTTTTTCCATCACTTCACTCTCAGTCTCTGTGTGTCCTTATATCAAACATCTCTTGTAGGTAGCATACAGATGGGTCTTGTTTTTTTAATCCACATAGCCACTCTATGTCTGTTGACTGGAGAACTCAGTCAATTTACATTTAAAGTAATTACTGATGGGTAGAGAAATGAGAGAACTCAAAATTTAAAAGTAATTATTGCCATTTTATTAATTGTTTACTGGCTGTTTCTTCTTCTCTTGCTCTCTTCCTTTGTGGTTTGATGACTTTCTTTACTAATATATTACTTTCTTTTTATTGTTTGTGTATTTACTATAGGTTTTTGCTATTTGTAAGCCATAAAGCTTACAAATAACTTATATATGTCTATTGTAAGTGGACAACAACTTAAGTTTTTTGAAAAAGCTCAACATTTTTACTCCCTGCCACATTTTATGTTTTTTATGTCATGTTTTATCTCTTTTATCTTGTGTATCCCTTAACTAATTATTATAATCATAGCTATTACTATTTTTACTACTTTCGTCTTTTAACCTTCATAGTAGCTTTGTAACTGATTAATCCACTCCCTTTGCTATATATTTATCTTTCTGGTGAGCGTTATTATTCATGTTTTCTTGGAAAAATTTAATGTGAGTTCCAGTTCAAGATGGCAAAATATGAAGATCCTGAAATCAACTCCTCCCAAAGACCTATTGAGTCTACAACTACATACAGAACAATTTCCTCTTTTAAAAAACCTAAAGTCTGGCTGAGTGGTAACTATACCTCAGGAAAATGAGAAGAAAAGCATGGTGAATCAGGTAGGATGTACTGAGACACACTCTTACCGTAAATGCCACCCTCGGTGCTATGACCCACAACCTGGAGAAAATTCTAAACCTGGAGCTTCTGTCTGAGGAGTGAAGGGTTTGAACCTCACATTGGGCACCACAACTTTTAGGACCCGCACCTGAGAGACAAGCCCCCAAAACATGGAACTTTGGAAACCAATGGGGTTTGAGTCCCCAGACTCACAAGATTGTGTCATTCTGGGAACCAGGTCAACAAGGGCCCAGGCACTTGGACTTACCTTCTGTAGGGCCCAGCTCAGAGGGAGCTAGTCATGCCCAGACTTAAAGTAAAGGAAATTCCCTTGCTTATATTAAGGTGTCAGCCTGAGAGGCAGGCATCTAATTAGCACACACATCCAGTGATGAAGACCTGCAGGTACCATCTTCGTGCTTTCCCTTGTCCATGCTCCAGAGCACTATATCTCCCAGAAGAGAGCTTTTACATGCATCCGGTGCACCGATCGTTGCAGCTGACTCCCTGGGGACATTACTTGACTGCCTGACTCTGGAAGCCAAAGGAGCTTGCATTCCTAATTGCATGGGATTGTAATGATCATAAAGGAGCTCACTGTTAGGCACTCCAATTTTTATGGCAGCTACCCAGGAATACCTCTACATCACCTGGCTCTGGCAGCCAGTGGGGCTTACACTTGTGGGTCCCATAGGACAGTAGCTAACAGAGAAAGAGTTCTTAAACAGCTACCAGGCCCCAGCCAGCAAGAGGCAAAAGATCCAAGACCTCAGTCTTTCTGTTACAGAGGGCTATTAGCTAATCATCATGGCTGCAGCCTGAGAGGCAGACTTCTAATTAAACACACATCTATGGGCTAAGTGTCATGCTTTCCAGACACCTCAGAGGGTGAGTGCTATCTTCAAGAACTCCCTCTGCTACCCTCCAGAGATCCAGTTTTTCCTGCAAGGGAATTTTACATGCAATTGATGCCCTAGTTTTTAAAACAAGTGCCCCAGTTTTTGCAGCTACCACCTAGGGAATGCTCCTTCAATGCCTGGCTCTGGTGGCTAGGGGGCTTGCATTTATGAGACCAAAAGGACTTGAAGCAATTGAAGAGATGGTTCTTGGCAAGCTGCCACCTCAATACATAAGGTAAATGCTAACAGCCATAAAAAGGGAAATAGACAGTAATACAGTCATAGTAGGGGACTTTAACACCCCACTTTCACCAATGGACAGATCGTCCAAAATGAAAATAAATAAGGAAACACAAGCTTTAAATGATACATTAAATAAGATGGACTTAATTGATATTTATAGGACATTCTACCCAAAAACAACAGAATACCCTTTCTTCTCAAGTGCTCATGGAACATTTTCCACGATAGATCATATCCTGGGTCACAAATCAAGCTTTGGGAAATTTAAGAAAATTGAAATCATATCAGCTATCTTTTCCAACCACAATGCTATAAGATGAGATATCAATCACAGGGAAAAATCTGTAAAAAATACAAACAGATGGAGGCTAAACAATACACTACTAAATAACCAAGAGATCACTGAGGAAATCAAAAAATACCTAGAACCAAACGACAATGAAGACATGATGACCCAAAACCTATGGAATGCAGCAAAAGCAGTTCTAGGATGGAAGTTTATAGCAATACAATCCTACCTCAAGAAACAAGAAACATCTAAAATAAACGACTTAACCTTACATCTAAATCAATTAGAGAACGAAGAACAAAAAAAAACCTAAAGTTAGCAGAAGGAAAGAAATCATAAAGATCAGATCAGAAATAAATGAAAAAGAAATGAAGGAAACAATAGCAAAGGTCAATAAAACTAAAAGCTGGTTCTTTGAGAAGATAAACAAAATTGATAAATCATTAGACACACTCACCAAGAAAAAAAGGGAGAAGACTCAAATCAATAGAACTAGAAATAAAAAAGGAGAAGTAAAAACTGACACTGCAGAAATACAAAGGATCATGAAGATTACTACAGGCAACTATATGCCGATAAAATGGACAACCTGGAAAAAATGGACAAATATTTAAAAAGCACAACCTTCTGAGACTGAACCAGGAAGAAATAGAAAATATAAACAGACCAATCACAAGCACTGAAATTGAGACTGTGATTAAAAATCTTCCAACAAACAAAAGCCCAGGACTAGATAGCTTCACAGGCGAATTCTATCAAACATTTAGAGAAGAGCTAACACCTATCCTTCTCAAACTCTTCCAAAATATAGCAGAGGGAGGAACACTCCCAAACTCATTCTATGAGGCCACCATCACCCTGATACCAAAACCAGACAAAGATGTCACAAAGAAAGAAAACTACAGGCCAATATCACTGATTATTAAGTAAATAAAAGCAATAACTGCCTTGAAAGAGTAATAAAGCATACATAACTCACTTTTTCACTTATAAAAATATTATAGTCCATTGGGTTTTGTTCTGTGTCTTGGTTATTTTCGGTAAGAACTGCAAATTCATTGTTTTCATTTCCTAATTTATAAAGAAGATGCTGAAATTCAACTGCAGATTCCAGAGGCTCAATTCCATAAGAAAGATTTTCAAACTGCAATATTCCTCTGTAAAATTAAGGTTAAAATTTTAAGTGCTTTTAATTAATTCTATATCATAAAACTCCGACAGAACTCCTAAAAAAAGGAGGGGGAGGAGGAGAGTGAGAAGAAAGATACAGAATGTTTTTGAGCTCAGTATTTTGACCCAAACTCTTTATGTTTTGGAGATGACTCTGAAGAGATAAAAAAAGGTCTTCCCCAATCCAAAACAGTAACTTTCCATTTAATTTACTTTATAGTTATAAACGCAGCACATCTTATGTAATCAGTTGCTAGCAAGTACACAGCATTACTGTGATCAAGTCATTCTCCTGTCCCCGAAGTCAGTAATTTAATGAAAGCAATAGCAAATAGAAATCTGTATAAATTTCTTTCTGTTTTGCACTGCAATGATTACATTGCTTGCATAAAAAAAGATACATAATCAGTAATTTTATTCATAAAAATAAAATTCAGCAGTAATTAGAAGAAGGCATTTATGAATTTTATGTACCTAGTCTGAATAAGAAATTAAATTTTAAAGAGTAAACAACTTTTATAAGTATTCTTTCTTGAATACAGGTAACAGTTCAAGTGACTACTCTCTAAAAAACACATTTCAGAATTCCATGTAAAAAGCACTGAGTAAAATTCGTTTGTGGAAACAAGGCTCCTACACTACAAAATGAAGGTGAAGAATATCCTGACAGAATGGAAAACTCTCCAAGCACTAAAGAGGAAACCCTACAGTTCTTAGAAAGATTAAGATAGTGATATTACTAGAAAAATGAGTACCATAATAAGACTTATTTGTTTATATAGAAGTGCTTCCTCTCTCTGAAGATGATTTCCCTTTGTGAAACAGCATGCTTTGTTTATTTATTTTTACATCTCCAAACACTAGGCCAGTAGCTGGTACATGGTAGGTATCAAAAATACTCTATGTGCTGAAAAAATAAGCTACCCAAAACTTAGCTCTTCCAACTTGCTATAGTCAGACACGGTCAACTGTCATTTCTGTACTAAAGAAGAAACAAGATACAGAGCAAAGACACCAGGAAATCTAAACCTTCAAGAAGTTAGACATGTCTCTGGTCAGTGGGGAAAGTAAAGAGAAATCAGAGAAGAAACATATTCAGAGGAAGAGATTATTATTATTATTAATTATTCACTGAATAACCTCCACATGGGAATCCTCTACCAGCTCCACACTTAGTATAAACTAACAAACTCTCTGCAGACAAATATCATAACCATGGTGTTTGCATATTAACGACAAAAAAATACATAACCTCAGTCCAGAGCACGTGCTAAGTGTGACAACAGAATTCAGATATCCTTCAATATATCCTTGGTAGTAGCACTGAGTCTGGGGGGGGAAATATAAAGTGGTTACCTAGGAGTTGACAAAACTTTCTAATGATTTCTTAACTTTTTATACTTAATAGAACTTTCTGAATATTTTTCACAGGCTATATACAGTTTATATCAGTATGAATAAAGTGACATTCAGAAAAATGTCTCCCCATATTTGCCACTTTCACTCTATTAACTACTCTTTTCAGATCAATACTTGGGATTATTATTTTACATCCTGCTTCCAAAGTTTTATCCCATATTTTAGGTAAAATTATTTTCCAATATATAAATTTAGGTCATCAATTAAAAGACAAAGGTTGTGAGTATGGATTTCCTTTAAATTCTGATATTCTGCTAAAAAGAAACATCTAAAATTTAAGGGCACAAAAAGATTGAAGAGCTAGAAAAAGATAGACCACACAAACCAAACGGATGATTCTGAAGCGATAATAATACAGGAAATGTAGACTTTAAGGCAAGAAGCATTACTAGAGATAAAAAGGGGCATTTCATAATGATACATGAGTTTCAATTCACCAGGAAGATATAAATATTCCAAGTTTGTATTTATTTAATAACATAGCTTCAAATTATAAAAAGCCAAAACTGAAAGAATAAAAATAAATGCAAAATCATACTAAAAGATTTTTAAGCACATACATTTCTGTCAGTAACTGATAAATCTAGCATTCCGAATCTATAGAAGAGTTGAACAGAATGTTAACCTAATATAGGTAAAACCCTACTTAAAAACTATATATAATATACTTTTTTTGCACAGAGTTCTTTTCTTTAACGATTTTTTTATTGAAGTGTAGTTAATTTACAATGTGTGTTAGCTTCAGGTGTACATCAAAGTGATTCAGTTATACATACATACATACACCTATATATGTATCCTTTTTCAGATTCTTTTCCATTATAGGTTATCACAAGACACTGAATATAGTGTGTTGTACAGTAGGTCCCTGTCGTTTATCTATTTTATACGTAGTCATGTGTATATGTTAATCCCTAACTCCTAATTTATCTCCCCCTCCAGCCGCCGCTATCCTTTCTGGTAACCATAAGTTTGTTTTCTGTCTGTGAGTCTATCTCCATTTTAAAAATAAGTTCATTTAGATAATTATTTTAGATTCCACATGTAAGTGATATCATGTGATATTAGTCTTTGTCTTACTTCACTTGATAATTCTAGGTCCATCTATGTTGCTGCAAATGGCATTATTTCATCTTTTTTTATAGCTAAGTAATATTCCATTGAATACACTTTCTTTTTTTGCGGTACGCGGGCCTCTCACTGTTGTGGCCTCTCCCGTTGCAGAGCACAGGCTCCGGATGCGCAGGCTCAGCGGCCATGGCTCACGGGCCCAGCCGCTCCGCGGCATGTGGGATCCTCCCGGACCGGGGCACGGAACCGTGTCCCCTGCATCGGCAGGCAGACTCTCAACCACTGCGCCACCAGGGAAGCCCAATACACTTTCTTTTTAAAGAACATGTAACATGTACCAAAATGAAACCATATTCTGGGCCATGAAACACAAAAACAAATTGTAAAGGACTGAAATCACACCAAGTTCAGTCTCTGACCACAGTATAATTAACACAGAGACATAGCAAACATCATCACAGACAAAATAGGAAAATTATATAATTTCCAAGATAGTGCTATAAATTTTGGTATAAATCAATGTATGTTTTCTTATTAACACATGCCTTTATGTTAGAACTATGTGGAGAAGGAAGGAGCAATAAAAGGAAAGTAATGGTCCTTTCCAATAGAAGTGAAGTAACATATTTCAATAATTCAACCAATTTTTATTGTGTGCTATGTGCCAGGCATTTTTCTAGGCACTAGGGATGCATCATTGAATACAACAGACCAAAAGCTCTGGTGAAATGAAGATGATATTGCACTGAAAAAACAGAAAATAAATAGATAAAATATATGGTACATCATATATTGATAACCACTATGGAGAAAAACAAAACAGGTAAGTTAAGAGAGTAATAAGGTTAAGAGTGCCGTTTAAAATAGGGGTTAGTCAAGGACTAACAGGATGGTTTTGAGCAAAGACCTGAAGGAAATGAGGGAGAGAAACATTGTATCTTGGGAAAGAGCAAACATCTGGATCAGAAGAAATAGAAAGTGAAAATTTCTTGAAAGGAGGACATGCCTGGTATGTTTGAAGAATAGCAAGGAAACCAAGGCGACTGTAACAGAATAAGCAAGGTAGAGAATAACTGGAAATGAGGTCACTAGAAGTAAAGAGAACCAGACTGTGTAAAGCCTGTAGGATACTAAAATGACTTTGGTTTTCACTTTGTGAATGATAAATCATCCCATGGAGGCTTCTGAACAGAGAAGTGATATGATCTGACCAAGTTTTAATAGGATTGATCTGGTTGTCATGTTGGGAACTAACTGAGGAGGTGAGCAAGGTGTGGAAGCAGGGAGATTATTCCGGAAGTTACAGCAAAAATCCAAACTAGATATGATGTTTACACTGGTATCAGCAGATAGAGACAGAGGAAGAGGGTGGATTCTTAGTACATAATTTGAAAGGTAGAGTCAATATGATTCACTGATGGATGAGACAGGGACTAAAAAAGAAGGAAAGGATTTCAATCTATGATTTCAGATTCAGTAAGATTTGTACTTGTTTTTATTATTATTTAATGTATATTCATTTATTCAACAAAATATAAATTAATTTAATTGTGCCTATGTTCTAGGCAGAGTAGAAGGTAAGTCAATCTAGTTTGTCTTTAATTTACCAAGATTTCAAGAAAGCCTAATAATGGGTGAAATGAGGCATAAGTGGATCACTTAAATACATCCCCTGTGAATACAGTCTTCTGTATTAGGAAAGTATTCAATGTAAAAAGGGTTTTAAAAATCTTTGAAATATAAAATTTAAATCTTACCTGAATATTTGAAGAATGAGAATTCACAGATCCTTGATTATACAAATAAAGCATGAAATTATCTGCTAAAAAAAATCTGAATATAATAAAAGAATGAGAGAATTTTAAGTTATACTTTTTGAAACATGTAAAGCAGTAGTCAGCAAACTTAAATCCCTCAAGCCAAATCTGACCTACCTTCTGCATTTGTAAATAAAATTCTATTTGAACACAGCCATACCCATTCACTTATATATGGTTTATGGCAGCTTTCACACTACAACAGCAGAGCTGAGTCATTTTGACAAAGATATTATCATCCTCAGAGCCTAAAATATTTACTATCTGGGCCTTTAAAGAAAAAGTTTGCCAATCCCTGACAAAGGTAGTATCTTCTTTTGACCTGTATGTAATCTTTATTCAAAGCAATAAGCATTTACTCAAAATAATTTTCCTATCTTATACTCCTTTAAAAAATAAGAGACTACAAGACAAGAGAAAAGCATTTTAAAATTTACAAAGATACGAAATGGGTGTAGGATTATGAGAGTTTTCTATTCTTTCATTCGTTTCTTTTAAATTTTTCTTCATTTATTTATTTTTTTTGGCTGTGTTGGGTCTTCGTTGCTACGAATGGGCTTTCTCTAGTTGCAGCAAACGGGGGCTACTCTTCGTTGTGGCGCGTGGGCTTCTCATTGTGGTGGCTTCTCTTGTTGTGGAGCACGGGCTCTAAGTGTGTGGGCTTCAGTAGTTGTGGCATGCGGGCTCAGTAGTTGTGGCTCACGGGCTCTAGAGTGCAGGCTCAGTAGTTGTGGTGCACGGGCTTAGTTGCTCCACAGTATGTGGGATCTTCCCGGACCAGGGCTCGAACCCGTGTCCCCTGCACTGGGAAGCAGTTTCTTAACCACTGTGTCACCAGGGAATTCCCTATTCTTTCATTCTCTCTCAATTTTACTATTAAATATATATTACTATAATGAAGTGGAAGAGTATTCTGTAAAAGTCATACTAACCAGAACATAGGTGTTGAAACTACAAGTCTAAGTTCAACCTTCTCTGGTATCATTCCCTGTCCTTATTATGCTATTTTACTTAAGCTTTCTCACCTGGTGCTCACTCCTCAATCCAACGTAATGTAACTAGACCACCCAGTCTAGCTTCTGCTGGGAATCCTCCCTTAAAACAGTTGCCATAGAGATTACTAATGACCCGCTTGTTGTTAAATCCAAAAAGCAGTTTGAGTCACGTAAAACTACTCTAACACACTGTTGACCACACTCCCCTTCTTTAAAACATGTACTCTTCAACTTCAATCATACCATTTACCTCTGGTTTCCCTCATATCTTTTTGTCTACTTTTATAAGTCCCTTCATCTGGATCCTTACTTCTTCACTTAAATGCTTCCATGGCCTTCAATTCTGGTTGTTTTTCCTTCTCATCATTAATATTCACCCCCACCTCTGTATCTTGTTCATTTCTGATGCCTGATTTATACCTATATAAAAAAGATGGCTCTGAAACCCACAACTCTCTCGCATGACCCGAACTAAATATAACTGGTTATTTGGGGTCTTCTGTGGTTTCATACAAATTTTAGGATTATTTGTTCTACTTCTGTGAAAAATGCATGAGTATTTTGATAGGGATTGGACTGAATCTGTAGATTGCCTTGGTTAGTGGTATGGACATTTTAACAATATTAATTCTTCCAATGCATAAGCATGGTATATCTTTCCATTTATTGGTGTTCTCTTCAATTTCTTTATCAATGTCTTACAGCTTTCAGAGTACAGGTCTTTCATCTCCCTTCGTTAAATTTATTCCCAGGTATTTTTTCTTTTTGATGCAATTGTAAATGGGATTGTTTTCTTGATTTCTTTTTCTGGTATTTCGTTATTAGTGTATAGAAATGCAACAGATTTCTGTGTATTAATTTTGTATCCTGCAGCTTTACTGAATTCATTTATTAGTCCTAATAGCTTTTTGGTGGAGTCTGTAGGGTTTTCTATGTTATCCTACCATCTGTAAATAGTGACCATTTTAGTTCTCCCTTTCCAATGTGGATGCATATTATTTCTTTTTAATTGCTATGGTTAGGACTTCCAATACTGTGTTGAATAAAAGTGGTGAGAGGGGGCATCCTTGTCTTATTCCTGGCCTTAGAGGAAAAACTTTTCAGCTTTTCATCATTGAGTATGATGTTAGCTGTGGATTTGTCATAAATGGCCTTTAATATATAAGTGAAGGGGATTAAGAGGTATGAACTACCAGTTATAAAATAAGTCAGTCATAGGGATGCAACGTACAACACAGGGAATACAGTCAATATAACATAATTATATGATTTGTAATGTATAAAAATATAGAATCACTATATTGTACACCTGAAAATAATATGATATTGTAAGACAACTATACTTCAATCAATCAATCTATCTATCTATCAATCAAACTGCCACTGGACATTTCTCCTGGATATCCCCTGACGCAGACGTGCTCTCCTTCTCCTTCACTGCCCCACCAAATCTGTGCTACCACTATGTCCAATCTGTTATCTAATCTTTTTTTCTGACACCTCAGCTATGTCTTAAAAAAAAAAGAAATCCTACATGGTCATAATTATACTTCTCATTATTTCCCATATAAGCTTCTTGCAATAGCTTCCTATGACTTCCCATAGTCATGGTGTCCTAATTATTATACAGGTGATTTCCAAAAACAGAGTATATACATGCTCTATCCATCTCCCAAGCTCCAGTCCCTCTATTTCTTACTACTGCTTATAGTTTCAATAAGATACTCAAATATAATATGAGTTCTCTCTTTCCCTCTTATGCACTTGAAAAGTTCTTTGAGTGGTCATTTACTATTCTTCCCTTCTGTCTAAAGGAGTAGGTAGGTTAACACTTCTTTTACTCAATGCCATTTTGTGGCATCTAACAACACAATGAATCACTTGTTTATACTTCTCTCTTTAAGAAACTTCCTCTCAGCCAAAATACTTTGTTTTTTCTTCCTTAAAAAGCATTCATACTCTTTTTTTCTCTGCTGAACATTTCTGAAAAAGTCATTTTCACTTAATACTTTCAGTTTCTCACAACTCACCTCTCCTTAATACCATGTAGTCTAGTTCTACACCCAAAATTTAACTGATATCTACTTCTTGAAAGTTACAAATTGCTTCCAAGCCAGCCTTTCTCTACTGGGTTTCCAAGAGAGAATTAAACCCTACAGAAAGTTATTTAAAATATGTTCATAATTCTCTTAGGCATGGTATATAGCTGGTACTATTTTCCATAAATTATTCACCAGTTTCCAGAACACTGTATGATCTAATTTCTATATTAAATCCCTTATTTCATTTTCCTGGTGGTGAGCCTGCCTCCCTGATCAAACCCTAACTGATACAGTTACAGACTTACTTCTTTCTTATCACATCCTGCCCTGATTACACAGGTCCTGCTGGTTCTGCCAACTTAAGATCATATAGATTAATCTTCAGGAGACAAGTCCCTATTTTTCCTGTTCCTAACCCCCCTATTCACAAAAGACTATGAGGCATTAAGACCAAAAAATTAATTCACAGGAGAGCATCTGTTCATCTGAGACAACTAAAATTTTTAATAAACAAGTACATTATTTTTAACACTCTATTTTTATTATAAGTAAATAAATTCATATAAATAAAATTAAATCTAAAAGTAAAGAATAAAAAATTACCTTTGCCTAAGGTGCACGGTATACGGTTTCTCATCTATTGGAATAATATAGGATACCTGTTCCTAGAGAATCCAGAACAACTGAGAGTGAAGACAAATGTAATAGAAGAAGTGAAACAACAATTTTACATCAACTAATCCTTCCATATAATGCTTAAAATGTCTCAGACTATGTGTGATTTAAAATCTGCAATAATATATCAAAAATGATAATATTTATTTATTATATTATCCATTCTTACTATATCCACAAAAACAAGCCCAATCTAAGGAGTTTAGAGCATTAGAAATCATACGTGACTGAATTTTAAACTCTTCTAAAAGAAGAGGCGATGTGCCATGCTGTAATGCCTACTCAGGTAGCATCATTGGGATAATAAGGTACTCTACACATCAGTGAAGATTAACTTAATCCATTAGGCACAAAAATTATTTATTTTAACCATTTTCCTGAAATGTATGGCTTGCTTCCTATATTTTTAAACAGAAGACACTTGAACAAAATTTGGCATAGTTTTTTTACTCCATCCCAATTATTCTCAGGTTAAAACATGGATGGCAATGAGTTGCAATATCAGTTGGTCAGTGAACCTAAGTGATGAGATTTTATCTTGCAAAAGAGAACATGTGAAAAGCCAGAGTTAGATCATCATTAAAAAGAAAACTTAGTTAAAGCATATAAAAACCTAAAAGACACAAATACCACAACACAAAAAAAGATAAGCCTTTCCGGATCTGTGAAAATAAGAAGCAACAAGGAGACAATACAAATCAAGAGATAATAAGGCAAGTTGTTAAAAGATCTAGTAAATGATCAAAAATGAAACAGAAAGGTCAACATCACTGGTGTTATGAAGTCAAGTGGATACCATGTACCTGCTGCTATGATGTGATGAGAAGAGCACTTTACCTCTACGGTAATCTTCCCTAAAACTCATAACCTCAGTCTAATCATGATAAAACATCAGAGAAATCCAAACTGAGGGACGTTCTACAAAATATCTGACCAATATTCTTTAAAAATGACACGGTCATGAAACAGAAAAACAGAGCAAAGGAGACTGGGGAGATATAACAACTAACAGCAATGTAGTATCCTGAATTAGATCCTGGAACAGGAAAAGAACATTAGTGGAAAAACTGGTGACATCCAAATAAATCCTACGGTTTGTTAATAGTAAGATATCAATGTTAATTTTTTAGTTTTGATAAATGTAATGTATCAACATGGTTATATAAGATGTTAACTTTAGGGAAAACTGAGCGAACATATATGGGAGTTCACGGTAGCATCTTTGCAAATTCTTCATAAATCTAAAATCATTCTAAAAATTTTAAAGGTTTTTTTAAGTAAAACCAGAAATAAATTGAAGAAAGAAGCAAAACAGGTATGTGTCAAATATAAGGCAGAAATACCAAACATAGGATACTGATACTGAAGCAGCAACATGTCCTAGCTGTAAAATTTACATGAGTGAAAAAAAATTCCCCTTAGAGATCTGAATGCAATAACTGAAAAGAGATGCTGGAGAATTTTTATCTCTTTCTAAAGTGGACCTGATGCACAAGTCCCCCAAAGTAGTTCTGGGATGAATATTTTTCTCAAAATGAAAACATAATAATTATTAAAATATTAGTATACCAGATATACTCCCTCTAACTATACTGTGAGAGGTAGCATGACACGCATTCTCTCTGCAGACTATGTACAGAAAATTAGCTAGATCTTTAAAGAATGTAGAGGGGTTGATCAATGGAGGCCATAAGAGAATTTATTGAATAATACCAGCAAATATGTGTTTTAATTTTTAATAACAGACTTGCAATGATTAAGAAACTCAATCCCTTCTGGAATTTTTATTTGTAAAGTGTTACAATAATTTCAACACTTTCAGAAAACACTTTTCCTGTTCACTCACTCATATGGTTCCAAAATCACTCCTCTTCAATGGAACAGAATAGAAAGTCCAGAGATAAACCCACACACCTGTAGTCACCTAATCTATGACAAAGTGGATGGACAATGGAGAAAAGACAGTCTCTTCAATAAGTGGTGCTGGAAAAACTGGACAGCTACATGTAAAAGAATGCAATTAGGACCCTCTCTAACACCATACACAAAAATAAAATCAACATGGATTAACAACCTAAATGTAAGACCGGACACTATAAAACTCTTAGAGGAAAATAGAGGCAGAACACTCTTTGGCATAAATCACAGCAATATCTTTTTGATCCACCTCCTAGAGTAATGAAAATAAAAACAAAAAAAACTAAATGGGGACTAATTAAACTTAAAAGCTTTTGCACAGCAAAGGAAACCATAGATGAAACAAAATGACAACCACAGAATGGGAGAAAATATTTGCAAACAAAGCAACCAACAAGGGATTAATTGCCAAAATATACGAACAGCTCATGCAGCTTTATATCAAAACAACAAACGACCCAATCTAATGGGTGGAAGATCTAAATAGACCTTTCTCCAAAGAATACATACAGATGGCAAAGAGACACATGAAAAGATGCTCAACAACACTAATTATTAGAGAAATGCGAATCAAAACTACAATGAGGTATCACCTCACACCAGTCAGAATGGCCATCATCAAAAAATCTACAAACAATAAATGCTGGAGAGTGTGTGGAGAAAAGGGAACCCTCCTACACTGTTGGTGGGAATGTAAATTGGTACAGCCACTATGGAGAACAGCATGGAGGTTCCTTAAAAAACTAAAAATAGAGCTACCATATGACCCAGCAATCCCAGTCCTGGGCATATATCCAGAGAAAACCATAATTCAAAAAGATACATGCACCCCAATGTTCGTTGCAGCCCTATTTACAATAGCCAGGACATGGAGGCAACCTAAATATCCATCAATGGATGATGAATGGATAAAGATGTGGTACATATATACAATGGAATATTACTCAGCCATAAAAAAGAAAGAAATAATGCCATTTGCAGTGACATGGATGGACCTAGAGATTGTCATACTGAGTGAAGTAAATCAGACAAATATTTGAAAGACAAATATCATATGATATTGCTTATATGTGGAATCTAAAAAAATGGTACAAATGCACTTATTTATAAAACAGAGAGTCACAAATATAGAAGACAAACTTATGGTTACCAAGGAGGAAGAGGGGGATAAATTGGGAGCTTGGGATTGACATATACAAACTACTATATATAAAATAGATAACTAATAAGAACCTACTGTATAGCACAGGGAATGTTACTCAATACTCTGTAATACCTATATGGGAAAAGAATCTAAAAAAAGAGAGGATATATGTATAACTGATTCACTTTGCTGTACAGCAGAAAATAACACATTTTAAATCAACTATACTCCAATAAAAATTAATTTTCAAAAAACAATCATAGGATTCCAGGAAAAAAAATATCACTCATTTTCACAAAACATATTTTAGTAAAGGTCTGGAAACCCTGTAGACCTTTAAGCATTGGGGGTCTCAGAAGAAGTAGACTTATCTGAATTTACAGTGACCTACATTGAGAATTTATCTTTCTGTTTAATAAAAACTATGGACTAGTCAGTTAGTGTCAGGTTTCCCAGAAGTAGGGTCTGAAATGAGGATACTTTTGTCAGTGCTTTATTTAGGGAGCACTCTCTGGAGGAACCTGCAAGGAAGTAAGAGAAGCAAAATAGGGAGGAAGATAAAGCTAAAGAAAATATGATTTCAGGGCTTCCCTGGTGGCACAGTGGTTGAGAGTCCACCTGCCGATTCAGGAGACACGGGTTCGTGCCCCAGTCTGGGAGGATCCCGCATGCCGCAGAGCGGCTGGGCCCGTGAGCCATGGCTGCTGGGCCTGCACGTCCGGAGCTTGTGCTCCGCAACGGGAGAGGTCACAACAGTGAGAGGCCTGCATACCACAAAAAAAAAAAAGAAAAGAAAATATGATTTCAGGTAAATTCTAGCCTTAGCCTGATACTTCGGGGAAACTCTAGAGTAAAACTTGTGTCTCAGAGTCTTTCCCACCTGAGACAGTGGAGCTGGGCTTTTAGACCCATGTAACAATTAGGCACTGGCTGAAGGGTTACCCTGGGGGATGGGGTCGAGTAACTCCCAGGCAGCTCAATAACTGAAAGGCAATTCTCCAGAGAAGGTTACTAACTCTTGCAGTAGTATCTCAAGAGCCAGGGAACCAACAACCCAAACTGAAATTATAAAGGGATTATGGCCAGGGACTGGGGGTTGGAAATTATAGCTGAAAAGTTCCCAAACCTGAAAAAGAAACAGAAATTTGGATGCAGGAAGCACAGAGGACCCCAAACAAGATGAACCCAAAGAGACTACATCAAGACATATATGATAATTAAAATGGCAAAAGGTTAAGATAAAAGGAGAATTTGAAAGGCAGCAAGAGAAAGATAATTGGGAGATTGGGATTGATATATATACACTAATATGTATAAAATGCATAACTAATTTAAAAAAAGAGAGAGAAAGGTAGAGTCATACACAAGGGAACTCCCATAAGGCTATCAGCTGATTATTCTGTGGAAACCTTGTGAGCCAAAAGGCAGTGACATGATATATTCAAAGTCCTGAAAAGGAAAACCTGCAAACTAGGATACTCTACAGAGCAAAATTATCATTTAGAATTGGAGGAGAGATAAAGAACTTCTTAGACAAGCAAAAATTAAGAGTTCATCAATATTAAACATAACATAAGAGAAATGTTAAAAGGTCTTCTCTAAGTGAAAAAGAAAGGCTGTAATAAGAAGTAAGAATCTACAGGAAAGGAAAAATCCCACTAGTAAAGGCAAATATACAGTAAAGGCTGAGGATTGACAACTTAAATAAGCTAGCATGAAGACTGAAAGACAAAACTGTAAAATCAAACATAACTATAATAATCAGTAATGGGATAAACATGAAGATATAAAATATGACAACAATAATAAAAAATGTGGGGGAGGGAGTAAAAAAAGGTAGCTCTTTAAGGATGTGTTTGAACTTAAAGGACTACCTGTTTAAAACAAGTAGACAGAGTTATAGGTCAACATATATGAACCCCATGGTCACAACAAATCAAAAACCTACAACAAATACACAAAAACTACAGCAAAAGGAACACAAACATAACACTACAGAAAATCATCAAACCATAAGGGAAGAAACAAAAAAAAGAAGAAATACAGAGAACAACTACAAAAAGAACCAGAAAACAAGTAACAAAAGGACAATAAGTACATATCTATCAATAATTACTTTAAATGTCAATGGATTAAATGGTCCAATCAAAAGACATAAGGTGGCTAACTATATTAAAAAAAAACAAGTCCCATCTACATGCTGCTTACAAGAGAATTGCTTCAGAGCTAAAGACACACACAGACTGAAAGTGAAGGGATGGAAATAGATATTTCATGCACATAGTGACAACAAGAAAGTGGGGGGTAGCAATTCTCATATCAGACAAAATAGACCTTAAAACAAAGTCTAAAACAAAAGACAAAGAAGGGCATTATATAATGATAAAGGGATCAATACAAGAAGAGGATGTTACACTGATTGACATATATGCACCCAATACCTGTATTGGGTGCCTGTTTTTATATAAATTTTATATATTTTATTATTTTATATTTATATAAATATACAAAGCAAACATTAACAGACACAAAGGGAGAAATTAACAATAATATAATAATAGTAGGGGACTTTAACACCTTACTTACATCAATGAACAGATCATCCAGACAGAAAAAATACAGTGGCCTTAAATGGCATACTAACCAGTTGGACTTAATATATATCTACAGGAAATTCTATCCAAAATCATCAGAATACACATTCTTTTCAAGCACAGATGGAACGTTCTCCAGGACAGATCACACACTAGGCCATAAAACAAATTTCAACAATTTAAGGATAAAAATTATATCAAGCATATTTTCTGACCACAACGTTATGAAATTAGAAATCAATTACAGGAAGAAAAATGAGAAAAGCACAAACGCATGGAGACTAAACAATATGCTACTAAAAAACCAATGGGTCAATGGAGAAATCAAAGAGAAATCAGAAAATACCTCAATACAAATGAAAATAAAAACATAACTTACCAAAATCTATGGGATGTGGCAAAAGCAGTTCTAAAAAGGAAGTTTATAGAAATACAGGCCAAACTCAAAAAATATGAAAAACATCAAACAAACAACCTAACCTACCATCTAAAGGAATTAGAAAAAGAAGGACAAATAAAGACCAAAGTTAGCAGAAGGAATGAAATAATAAAGATCATAGAGGGAATAAATAGAGATCAAAAAAAAAAAAAAAGAAAGGATCAAGGAACCAAGAGCTGGTGTTTATAAAGATAAAAAAATTGATGAACTTTTAGCCAGGCTCATCAAGAAAACAAGAGGAGACCCAAATAAACAAAATCAGGCATGAAAGAGGTGAAATAACAATATCACAGAGATACAAAAAATCATAAGAGAGAGGGAATACTACAGTTATATGCCAACAAACTCAACAATCTAGAAGAAATGGACAAATTTCTAGAAGCATACAAGCTTCCGAGACTGAGTCAGGAAGAAACAGACAATGTGAACAGACAGATCACTATTGGTGAAATTGGATTTGTAATTTTAAAGAACTTCCAGCAAGCAGAAATCTAGGATCAGATGGCTTCACAGGGGAAGTCTACCAAACATACAGAGAAGAGTTAACACCTAACCTTCTCAAACTATTCCAAAAAATTGAAAAGGATGGAACACTCACAAATTAATTCTACAAGACCATCATCACCCTGATACCAAAACCAAAGACACTACCAAAAAGAAAATTACACCCCAATGCTGCTGATGAACATAGATGCAAAAATCCTCAACAAAATATAAACAAACCAAACACAATATACAGAAAGGATCAAACACCATGATCAAGTAAGGTTTAGTCCAGGAATGCAAGGATGGTTCAATATTTGAAAATCAATCAATCTGATACACCACATTAACAAAAGTAAGCATAAAAATCACATATTCACCTCAATTAATGCATAAAATTCATCTGACAAAATTCAACATCTATTCATGATAAAAGCTCTCAGCAAAGTTGATATAGACAGAACATATCTCAACATAATAAAGGCCATTTATGACAAACCCACATCTTACATCTACTCAATGGTGAAAAGCAGAAAGCTTTTTCTCTAAAATCAGGAACCGGACAAGAATGCCGACTCTCACCACTCCTATTCAACATAGTATTGGAAGTTCTAGCCACAACAGTCAGACAAGACAAAGAAATAAAAGGCATCCAAATTGGAAGGGAGGAAGTAAAACTGTCACTATTTGCAGATGATATGATACTATATAAAGAAACCTTTAAGTCTCCACCAAAAAACTATTAGAACTAATAAATGAATTCAGTAAAGTTGCAGGACACAAAATTAACATACAGAAATCTGTTGCTTTTCTACACACTAATTATAAACTCATAAAGAGAAAGGAAGAAAACAATTGTGTTTAAAATTGCATCCAAAAGAATAAAATGCCTAAGAATAAACATAACCAAGGAGGTGAAAATGCTCTGAAAATTATAAAAGATTGTTGAAGGAAACTGAAGACGATATGAAGAAATGGAAAGTTATCCTGTGTTCTTGGGTTAGAAGAATTAATATTGTTAAAATGTCCATACTACTCAAAGTAATCCAGAGATTTAATGTAATCCTTATCAAAATACCCATGACATTTTTCACAGAACTAGAACAAATAATCCTAAAATTTATATGGAACCACAAAAGACACCAAATAGCCAAAGCAATCTTGAGAAAGAAGAACAGAGTGGGAAGTATTATGCTCCCTGACTTCAAGCTGTACTGCAAACCTACATTAATCAAAACAGCATGGTACTGGCACAAAAACAGACACACAGATCAATGCATGAGAGCAGCCCAGAAATAAACCCATGAACTTCCAGTTAGTTACAACAAAGGAGGCAAGAAACAATGGAGAAAAGACAGCCTCTTCAGTAAGTGGTATTGGGAAAACTGGACAGCTACATGTAAAAGAATGAAATTAGAATATTTCCTTACAGCATATAGAAAAGTAAACTCAAAATGGATTAAAGACCTCAATGTAAGACCGGAAACCATTAAACTTTTAGAAGAGAACATAGGCAGAACACTCTCTGACGTAAATTATAGCAATATTTTTCAAATCTGTCTCCTAAAGCAAAAGAAACAAAAGCAAAAATAAACAAATGGACCCTAATTAAACTTAAAAGCTTTTGCATGGCAATGGAAACCATCAACAAAATGGAAAAACAACTAGTAAATGGGAGAAAATATTTGCAAATGATACAAGCGACAAGGGATTAATATCCAACATATATAAACAGCTCATACAACCCAATATCAAAAAAAACCCCAAACAACCCAATCAAAAAACGGGCAGAAGACCTGAACTGACATTTTCCAAAAATGGCCTACAGATGGCCAACAGGCACATGAAAAAATGTTCAACATCACTAATCATCAGAAAAATGCAACTCAAAACCACAATGAGATATCATGGTTATACACTCAATGTTATAGACATTCATTTGTTTTATTTTTTATATTACACATATAAGTGATAACACAGAGAATTTGTCTTTACCTTACTGACTTATTTCTCTAAGCATAATACCCTCTAAGTCCATCTGCTTTGTTGCAAATGTCAGAACTTCATTCTTTTTTATGGTTGAGTAATATTCTGTCATATGTATATGTATGTGTGCGTGTGTATATCTTTATCCCTTCATCTGTTGATGGACACTTAGGTTGCTTCCATATCTTGGCTATTGTAAATAATGCTGCTAAGAACATTGGGGTGCATGTAACTTTTCGAATTAGTGTTTTCAGGGTTTTTTTTGTATATGTATACAGAACTGGAATTGCTTAATTATATGGTAGTTCTATTTTCAGTTTTTCTGAGGAATCTCCAACTGTATTCCATGGTAATTGTACCATGTATAAAAACAGAAACAGACTCACAGATATAGAGAACAAATTAGTGGTTACCAGTGGGGAGAAGGAAGTGGGGAGGGGCAGGATAAGGGTATGGAATTAAAAAGTACAAATTACTATGTATAAAATAAGTAAGCAACAAGGTTATATTGTACAACACAGGGATATGTGACCATTATTTTGTAATAACTTTAAATGGAGTACAATCTATAAAAATATTGAATCACTATGTTGTACACCTGAAACTAATATATTATAAATCAACTATACTACAATTTAAAAATCAGTCAATCAATCAAGCAGGGGATGTTAGGTACACATAGGGAATATAGTCAATAATACTGTAACAAACAAAATTGAGATATCACCTCACTCTTGTCAGAATGGCTATCATCAAAAAGTCTACAAATAACAAATGTTGGCAAGGATATGGACAAAAGGGAATACTTGTATACTGTTGGTGGGAATGTAACTTGGTGCAGACATTGTGGAACACAGTTGGAGGTTCCTCAAAAAAACTAAAAATAGAACTACTGTAAGATCCAGCAATTCCACTTCAGGTATATATCTGGAAAAAACAAAACACTAATTTGAAAGGATACATGCATCCCAATGTTCATAGCAGCACCATTTACAATAGCCAAGACGTGGAAGCAACCCAAATGCCCATCAACTGATGACTGGATTAAGAAGATGTAGTATATATATATATACAATGGAATATAACTCAGCCATAAAAAAGAATGAAATTCTGCCATTTGTAGCCATAAGGATGAACTTAGAGAATATTATGCTTATGAAATAAGTCACAGAAAGACAAATACTTATGATATCTCTTATATGTGGAATCTAAAATATACAGATGAATGTATATGCAAAACAGAAATAGATTCACAGATATAGAAAACAAACTTGTGGTTACCTAGGGGACAGGGAAACAGGTAGGGACAAATTAGGGATATGGGATTAACAGATACAAACTCCTATATGTAAAATAGATAAGCAACAGGATATACTGTATAGCATAGGAAATTATAGCCATTATCTTTTAATAGCCTATAATGGAGGACAATCTGTAAAAATACTGAATCACTATGCTGTACATCTGAAACTAATACAATATTGTAAAACAACTATACTTCAGTAAATAAGTATATACATATATACCAGGATGAATACATTTTTAAAAATAATTATAATTGTATACCAACTTTGTAGGGTGACAGATGGTAACTGGACTTATTGTGGTAATCTGAAAATACTGGTAAAAAAATACTGAATCACTGCATAGTACACCTGAAACTAATATAATATTATATACTAATTGTAGCCCAATAAATATGTTAAAAATAATAATAGGTTAAAAAATTAAAATGGGCAAATAATTTAATAGACATTTCACCAAAAAGGTATTTAGATAGCTAGTAGGTCATGAAAGATGCTCTACAGCATTTTTCATTAGAGAAATGCAAATATAAGCTAAAATGAGATATCAGTACATACCTGTTAGAATAAATTTAATCAAAAGAGACAACATCAGGTGTTGACAAGTATGTGGAAAAACTGAATCATCATATATTGCTGATGGGAAATGTAAACTAATAAGTCATTATGGAAAATAGTTTGGCAGTTTATTACTATGATAAGCATAAACCTACCATACGACACAGCAATTTCACTTCTAAGAATCTACCCAAGAGAAAGAAAACTATATGTCCATACATAAATATTCATAGCAGAATGACTCAAAATAGTCAATATCTGAAAACAATCTTGAATTTAACTGGTAAATGGATAAACAAAATGTGTTATCTACATGTATTAAGAAATAAAAAATTTATGAAGTATTGATAAATGTTGCAAAATGGATAATCTTAAGTGAAAGAAGCTCAATGCAAAGTCCTACATATCACATATTTCATTTTTATGAAATGTCTAGAAAATGCAAAATTATAGAAACACAAAACAGATCAGCAGTTGCCAAGGGCTGGGGATGGAAGCAGAGAAAAACTGCACATAGGCAGGAAGGAACTTAAGGCAATCAAAATGTTCTAAAACTGGATTTGTGGTAATGTTTACATAATTCTATTCATGTACTAATGATCACTGAGTTGTACACTTACAATGGGTGAATTCTGTGGTGTATACATTATACTTCATTAAAACTGGTAAAAATAAAGTGTTATCAAAAGATTGGCCACTTATAAGCAAGGCTTGCTTTTTTGTATTTCTTTTTTTATCTCCTAAGGCTCTTAGCATGTAGTTATGCACACAAGTCCAGAGAAATATGTTAAATAAATCAATGAATGGGATGAAATATTGCCCTTTCTAACAAAAATAACAGAAGAAAGGGTTTATACTCTCTGAGAACTGGTAGGTACAAGGGTAGAGACGGAGGAACCAGGTTTTAGTTAAAACAGATTCTCCTTAACCATTTTGGAGAAAATTATTCTCTTCATTTGAATCATCTAGATACCATTCAGATAATACCCTAATTCTTTTACATTATATTCTCTCTTTGAACTTTAAAAAATGGTTTTACCATGAGGAAATGACAAATGTTAGACAAATTAGAACATTCTGATTTACATGTTTGCTTTTACCATCAAAACTTTACATTCCTTATCAATAGTAATATTGGTTAGTTATAGTCATACTATAATGGAATTGATGTATTTCACTGCTATGTAATAAAAATAAGAAATTTCATATAACAACATTATGGAAAATCTCTTACATTTTCTACTTTTGAATTATCACTTGTATTTGCTTGGATTTTCTCTGGAAATATAATTTGTAGAAATGAATTTTGAAAACCTGAAGAAATAAAAAAAACAGTTAATAACTGTGTTTTAAATTTGACTAAATATTTGTTCAGGTTCTTTTATAAGACTTGCTTATGCAAACATGAGACATCACTGTGTACTCCTATAGAAATCTTGAAAACACTTTGTTTAAAAACAGATAAGATAGCTATGAAAGACTAAAAGGGGGCACGGAGAGGTATTCAACTTATACAAAATTTGCTGTTCCTGAAGAAAAGCGAACAAATGAATTAAAAAGTATCAAATATATACTTCAAGAAGACTTTCCTGAAATAAAAGATTTGAAACAATAGACTAGAAAGTACACTGCATTTCAGGAATAACTAATAACAATTCATTAAAACTGAGACATATTCTACTAAACTTATTGGATGTCGAAGATAAAGAAAGAATCCTATGGGCATATGAGCAAAAAGGAAAAGTGAAAATCATATTGGGCATAAGAAGAGAAAAGCAGGTTGGCTTGAGATTCTTTAAAAACATTATTCAATGTTAAAAAACTGAAGAACTATGTCTTTAAAAAAATATTCAGGAAAAGAAAGTGTGGACCCAAGAATTTTATACCCAGCAAAACTGTCATTCAAATATACAGGCAAGGGACAGCTATTTACAAGCAAAAAATCAAGGAAAATAGTTCACAAGTTCCTGTCACAAAAGGCAGACAAACTTCTCCCAATAAAGGCATCAATAGAGTTGAGGTAAAAGGCCTAGCTGTGAGCATTAAAATAAACTTAAATATAGAATATAGGCCAAAACAATGGTGGGAATCATCACTATTTAATAGGATGCAAGTGTTATAAACTATGATGATAAAGACATAACAACATATAGAATAATGTGAGGAAGGGTAGCAGAAGAAGAGAATTACCATATGTGAATACTGTTTTCCTTAAATTTATTGCAGTGTGGTTCCAAAAAGTGTTAAAAAGCTGAAAATCAAGTGGTAAAAGTAGAAACATATTGTTTAATGGTATAAAAGAACTAAGATTTTTTAAAGCTATAGTCATATAATAAAGAGGAGAGCACGAGGTGGAAAGTAGTAGTAAGAAATAAATTTCCTTACACTCACAGTGAGGAATCACTAGTTACTACCTAAATTAAAAATTAAATCTATTATATAAAACAGATTATAAATATTCCAAATTAATAAAAAAAAGAGCATACAAACACAAGGCATCCAGAAAATAAATGAAAAAGTCACAGATTTTTATGGTGAAAAACATTTATCAAAAAAAAAAGCATGAAATCAGAAAAGTATGATATAAATAAGAAGCACTAAGATTAAATATCTCAGTCATATCAGTAAATGTGAGTAGGATGAAGTGACCAACCTAAAAAAAAACTCATACTGGAGACAGACTCTTATCAGCCCAGAGGCGGGACCAGAGTAATCTATGAACAAACTTTACCTCATTAGTTTTCACCCATATATTTACCTTTCCAGTTTGCTGCCCTTGGAAGCCTAAAACTGCCTTCCTGTGTCTGTCACTTCTCTACAAATTTAATGTTTTTTGTTGAAGATAAGCTGGAACTCAAAGTTGCCATTTTGAGTAACTTTTGGTTTAAGTTTCTCCCATGATGCATGCTGTATGCATTAATAAGCTATTTTTCTGTTATCAAAAAAAAGAAAAATTCTTAGATTGGATCCACAAAATCAAAACCCAATTACTCAGACCTTTGGTGGAATATTAAACACTGGCTTTAAACTAATAATGATTATTATTATTATTTTTTTTTGGCTGCATCGGGTTGCAGCATGCAGGATCTTTCATTATGATGCTCAGGCTCTTAGTTGCAGCGTGCAGGCTTCTCTCTAGTTGTGGCATATGGATTTTCTATCTCTAGTTGTGGCACTTGGGCTCCAGAGTGCATGGGCTCTGTAGTTTACAGCACGTGGGCTCTCTAGTTGAGGCATGAGGGCTCAGTAGTTGTGGCTCATGGGCTTAGTTGGCCCACGGCATGTGGGATCTTAGTTCCCCAACCAGGGATCAAACCCACGTCAGCCGCATTGGAAGGTGGATTCTTTACCACTGGACCACTGAAGAAGTCTCCTAATGATGATTTCTGGGTACCTAAAGTAAGACTGTGGTCCACTTCAGGAAAAGATATGATTAGCAGAAGAAGTCAAGTGATGAATGGAAGTTATTAGGTTCACATCTATGAACACACTCATGGGTCTACAAGTTCATCCTATCATAATCTGCCCAATTATGGAACAGTGTGTCAAAACAGATATAATCAGTAACTTGTGGAATGCCCATCTTGTCTCCCTGACCCATAGAATGAGGATTGTTATGGTAGGGAGGGTCAAATGGAAACCTCTGAATATCACCTGCACCATCACCAAAACATTAAACCAAAAACCCTTCTATACCAAGAAAGTATATACAAGGGCAATGATTTCTGTTATTTTACTTGTTTGATCTGTGCACATGATAGATAAGCAATAGAGAATGACAATGAGTTGTCTTAAGTGTAATCAGGTAATGATTGCAATAACTAATATTGGTCCAAATATGGTCTCTTTACTGAACCAAATCAACACAGGCATTGGCACCTGTACGTAGCCATTAATAGAAAAAGGTGCTGTTTTCTCTATCCCAATAAGCAGGAGATGCCAGGAGCAAGTTTCCATTTTTGCTTAGTAGTGATGCCAGTATACCTTCACCAATCATATTGCCTCAGATGCCTCAGATCTTTATCATCTGGTTCTTCTTCTACCTGGACCCTAAAAATCTCACTGTCTGTGGTAGATAGAATAATGCCCCCAAAGATGTCCATATCCTAATCCCCAGAACCTGTTAGGTTACATGGCAAAACAGAATTAAGGCTGCTAATCAACTGACCTTAAAATATGAAAATTATCCTCGGTTATCTGTGGTCTTAATTTAATCACAAGGGTTCTTAACAGTAGAAGAAAGAGCCAGAAAAGAAAACCAAAGAGATGGCCATGTGTAAAGACCTCAGCCCAATACCACTGACTTTGAAGATGGAGGAAGGGGGCCATGAGCCAAAAAATGCAAACAGCCATTAGAATCTGGACAAGACAAGGAAACAGATTGTCTCCTGCAGCTTCCAGAAGGAACAGGGCACTGCTAACACCTTGATTTTACCCAATGAGACCCATTTTACAGAACTGTAAGATAATAAATTTGTGTTGTTTAAGCTATTAAGTTTGTGATAACTTGTTACAGCAACAATAGGAAACTAACATATCGTCTAAGAGAAAGACCTGAAGTAGCAGGTACATTAGATGCCTTGAAGAAGCAGGCGTGCCAGAGTCTTAACACACACACACACACACACACACATCCATCTGTAATGGTCTAGTGGTCTAAACCGCACTCGAAAATATCCTCCATAATAAATAGTAAGAGGCAGAACACTTGGTAGACCATTTTGGATTTTGGAGGCAATATATATCATATATAGCTATGTTGCTTTGACCATTTTTATTGAACAAAACATAGGCTGCCAGATTTGTAAGATGCCAGAGTACAAGACTCCTCAGCTACCTGAGTCTACTGTGCAAGGAGCTCTACTATTTTTCCTTTAGGGTCTGTGGCAGAGCCTGTGTTAAGCCCCTCTAGGAGAATCACAGCAGAGGCTCCTGAGGTTTGTAAGCAAAGACACGCCCTCATTGGTATATGCTGTGGATTGAATGATGGTGCCCCAAAAGATATGTCCACTCAGAACCTGTGGCTATAACCTTATAACCTTGCAAAGAAAAAAGGGTCTTTGCAAGGTGTAATTAAGTTAAGGATCTCAAGATGAGACCATTCCGGATTAGACTGGACCCTAAATCCAATGATTAATATCCTATTAAGTAAGAGAAGGGGAAAAGACACACAGAGGAGACATCAATATAAAGACAGAGGCAGAGACTGGAGTAACATGTCTCCAAGCCAAGGAATGCATAGGATTGCTGGCAGCCATCAGAAGCTAGGAGAGAAGCATGGAACAGATTCTCCCTCAGAGCCTCCAAAAGTAATCAACACTGCCAATACCTTGATTTTGGACTTCTGGCTTCCAGAAACAGAAGGGGAAAAAAATTGTTGTTTTAAGCCACCCAGTTTGTGGTACTTTTTTATGGCAGCCACAGGAATCTAATATAGTATGTAAGTATATTTCTTTTATGAAAGCTTTTAGCTCACTACTGGGCTCTGAT
Organism: Neophocaena asiaeorientalis asiaeorientalis; assembly: GCF_003031525.2. Classification (NCBI taxonomy): domain Eukaryota; kingdom Metazoa; phylum Chordata; class Mammalia; order Artiodactyla; family Phocoenidae; genus Neophocaena; species Neophocaena asiaeorientalis. The sequence continues at coordinate 4,567,592 of NW_020175192.1, forward strand.
AGAGGCTAAAATTCAGACCATGTGATCTTCAGACTATATGATCTTGCAACCTGAACCACTCTTCACAGACTGACATCATCAGGCATTCACAGGAGTAGTAATCAAATGGAAGTGTTATATATATATATGGTTGGGTTTGAACAGGTCCTAAAAGCTTTAAGTTGCATAACGAGGTGATTAATACTCCAGTAGGCCTACTCCTATCATGTTTCCATCATTTCCTAAAACCTACTTTTATGGTATCCTATGACCAGCTAACTGAAGGAGGGAAAGTAGATGTATGATATGCCAATAGTACACAGAAGTATGTCCACGGGTATAATCTTAAAAACTCATAGATAGTTGGCCCTAAAAGAGAATAGAGCAAAGTAAATTCTCCCCGTAACTAGAATTTCACATGGTACACTTACATGTCTAGTTTTCCTGTATACGAACTGATTACATTAAATGAGGCAGAAGCAAGTTATTATGTTGTTTCCTGAAAGTTTAAGAATGTTACCAACCTTAACAAGGGTGAATATGGATGTTAAGAGGCCCATCTAGAGGTGAACTGTGGGATACTGTAGAGAGGTTCAATCATTCAAACTATTTCTACCTTGTCTCCCTGTGCTATTACACGTTGGAAACCTAACAACTCTATACCAGACTCCACTGCAATTAAGGTGCTGGCATGTTACTAGTTCCTGCTATTCATACACCCAAAAAAGACTTAGTTGCAGAAGTGAGCATTGTCAGATGGCAGCCACATGTGAGTATCTGGTCCTTCTGACATTTGTAGTAATAGAATTATCTGGTCCTTTTGGACTACTGGGACAGACATTCTGCTGCCTAGCCCAAACACCATAGTGGTATTTTCAATAGAATACTCTTCTGGTATAGTTCCCACGGTATCACTAGATATTCTTCCCTGCGTTGTGACCCTAGCCACATTGTAGCATCTATGTAGCATCTAAACCTGCCTCTTTGGTACTTTCTAAGGTTTTGTGATCCTAACATTCTTTTGTATGTGATATTATATATCTGGAAAACCCAAAAGAATCATCATAACTATTATTTTAAAAAGAGGATTTAGTAATGTGACTAGAAACAAAATTAATATATAAACCAATCATTTCCCTATACACAAATAAAACAGTTAGAAAATAACCATTTACAATAACAACAAAATGTGTAATACCCATGTAAATAAATTCCTAAAGGAATATATATAATTTAAAATTTAAAAAAACTTTAAATTCTAAAATGGTTCATAAAAAAAGTCAAATAAATTGAAAGCTATATCCAGTTCTTGGAATATAAAGATAGCAATTTTCTTTAAATTAATTTATAAATTTTATGAAATCCAATGGAAAAGTCCACAGGAGTTTTTTGAAACAACATAAGATGATTCTAAAGCTCACATGCTCAAAAAAAAAAAAATACAAATTGACCAAAATTTTCTGACAAAGAAAATTAGAGGGATGTAAGCTAGAAATAGAAGGAAATTGCCTTAACTAGAAAAAGTATCAAAAAGCAAACATTAAAAATTGTAAATTATGAAATATTACAGAGAAATTAAAATAAAACTAGGTAACAAAGTCTATTATCACTGCCATTTTCAAAAATGTTCTGAATGCCCTGGTTAATATGATAAAATGATAACAAGAAAGAAGGGCATAAATGTTAGAAAGGAAAAAACAGTATGTCATTATTTGCAAACGATATAACTATCTACTTAAAAGTACTTAGAGAATCAATAGAAAAACTCTAAACTACTATAATTAAATCAACTGAAATAGGCATCATCAAAAAAAATTAATAAAATAGGATATATGAAAAGGTAGGCTTTCAAATCACTGGGGGAAATATAGTCAATGGATAGTGGCAGGAAGACTGAATATCCATTTGAAAAGTAATTAAGTTGGATTCATACATATGTATATATATATAAAGAATAAAATTTATTTATATGTTTCTATATATAATATGTACATAAATACATATATATTCAAAATCGATTCAGATTCAAAGCCCAGAAGTCTTAAAGGAAAAGATAAATATATTTGCATACATAGAAATCTTTTTAAAATCTTTAAAGATGCAGGAAAGATTGTAAGAAAATACAAAGTATAAAAGCCAAAGGATTAACATCCATAATATGATTTATGATTAAAGGTGGCTAACTCACTACATGTTTACCTCTTCTCTCAGTGAAAACCCTCTAAAAGTAGACAAAGGAAAGGTGCTACCATCAGCTAAGAGGTCTCAAACAATTTTCTGGAAGATAAGCTAACGATGGAAGTGTGATCATTGTTGAGAGATTCTAGAAAAACTAAAACAGAAATCAGATGTGATAGATACAGTAGAAAGTATTCTTTCCCATTGGTATACTTCTTAGGAACTAACTCCAGACTTAGCCATGTAACTTACTTTGGTCAATTAGACAATAGCAAATGTAACAGAAGCAAACATGAAAAGTGCTTGTGCACTGTGGCTTGCCCTCTCACTGCCTTGGAATCCTGAAACCACATGTAAACAAGCCTGAGCTGGCCTGCAGGAGGGTGAGAGACTATGTGAAAGGGAGCCAAGGCACCCTAGCTGAACACAGTCCAACAGACAGACCAGTGCGTGAGACCATCTGGATCATCCAGCTGCCAACCAACTCAGGAGCTGATGACAGATCCAGGAAAGAGCACCGATGCGCCACAGACTACCTAAGCCAGTCCAAACCAGAACAGCCCCACCAGCCCATAGAATCACGTGCTAGAACAGAGGCTGGTGAAGATGAAGTTCAGTCTTAAATAGGGCTCACTGAGAAGATGGCATCTGGGCACAGAACTGAAGAAGGTGAGGAGGGGAACAAATGAATATCTCTGGCAGACCATCCCAGGAAGAAAAGGGATCAAGCGCAAAGGTCTTTGGGAGGAACTGCCTGGCATGTCTGAAAAGCAGCAAGGGAGCTACTGTGGTTGGAGTAGCATGAGCAGTGAGGTAGAAAGTAAAGGGTGAGGCCAGAGAGGAGACAAGATGCTGAGATCCTGTAGGGCATTACAGGTCAGAGTTAGCACTTTAATTTTTATTCTTGGTGAGATAAGAAACCATTGAAAGATTCTGAGCAGAGGGCGGACATGAGCTGACTGAGATTTTAACAAGAAAACTTTATGTTGAGAATAGGCTGAAGGATGGTATGTTAGTTATCTATTGCTGCATAACAAATTATCCCAAAATTTAGTAGCTTAAAATAGGGAACATTTATTAATCACTAGTGTCCTTAGGTCAGGTATCTGGGCACAGCTTAACCGAATGCCTCTGGCTCAGTGACTCTTACAAAGCTACAGTCAAAGTCTAGGCCAGGGCTGCAACCATTTCAAGGCTTGACTAGCATAGGATCCACTTCAAGGCTCATGCACTTAGCTGTTGGCAGGCATTGGGTCTTTCCAGGCTGTTAATGAGAAAGCTCAGTTCCATGCCACACAGGCCTCTCCATAAGGCTACTCACAACTTGCTTCCCTCAGAACAAGGGCTCAGAAAAAGAGAGACTGAAAACGGGCACCCAGGACAAAAGACAGTTTTTCTGTATCCTAATCTCACAAGAGACATCCCGTGATCCTGACCACATTTTATTCACTAAAAACAAACCATAAAACACAGTTCACTCCGCCTGCGAATGCAGGGGACACGGGTTCGTGCCCCGGTCCGGGAAGATCCCACATGCCGCGGAGCGGCTAGGGTCGTGAGCCATGGCCACTGAGCCTGCGTGTCCGGAGCCTGTGCTCTGCAACGGGAGAGGCCACAACAGTGAGACGCCCGTGTACCGCAAAAAAAAAAAAAAAAAACCAAAAACACACAGCTCACATTTAAGAGGAGGGGATTACACAAGAGCGTGATTACCAGAATGTGGGAAACATTGGTAGCCATCTCACAGGCTGCCTAAGAGAGTGCAAGAGAAGAAATATAAGTTTGGAGTTATCAGTATCAACATGGTACTAAAAGCCACAGACTAAATAAAATCGAGCAGGGAAGGAGCCAATTCAATGAGCAGATCTTTTGTATGCTGATTCAAACAATGTGTGGACATTATTTTCTAGGTGATCACAAACTGTAAGGCAACTTATTACACTCATGAAACAATTGAAAATTTGAACACAGACTGAATATTGGGTGATAGAAGAAATCGTTAATTTCTAAGCCATGATCACGATACTGTGGTTATATTTTCTGGCCATTTAGCAATATATATTGAAATGCTTAGACACGAAATGATATAATGTCTATAATTTGCTCCAAATAATATGAGAATAGAGGAAGTGGTAGGGAACGTAAAAAAGAAACAGAATTAACCACGAGTTTATAACTGTTGAACCTGAGTTCTTTATTCTTCTATTTTTGCATTTATTTGAAATCCTCATAATTAAAAAAAAAAAGTTAACATGGAGGCCAAATAGCAATGGAGTAACATTCTCAAAGTGCTATTGGAAAAATAACTGTCAGTCTGAAATTGGATATCAAACTAAATTGTCATTCAACAGTGAGGGAGACATAAAGACATTTTCAAGTAAACAGACGATTTACCACTCAAACTCTTGATGAAAAAGATACTAAGAAGGAAAGAGTAGGGTGCTAGAAAGAAGGTAAGCAAATAAAGCTATAAACTTGTGGATAAATCTAAGCAAGCACTGACTGAGTAAACAAGGAACAATAAAGATGATGACTCATTTGGGAGTAAATACTAAATAACAGTATAAATACTAAATAACAATAACATGTAAGATGATAAAGGCAGTGTCTGACAACTTTCTAAGGTCACTGTCGTTTTTAAAAGAAGACATACTGCTTAATTGTAGACTCTGTAAGTCAATTATACATGTTACATTAAAATCAGAAAAACACATAAGACAGGAAATAAGATTTTTAATGATATCAAATAAAAACCATAGTAAATAGAAAGCATAAAATATCATAAAAGACTTAAATACAAATATACTCTCCTTGAAAGTAGCATGGCTTTTCCAGTTTACTTCCTGGAAGTAAAGGGCTCAAGAGTTGTGTTAATTCTCAAATAGTCAAAAGCTTGTATAATCTAGTTTGAAGTTCCTTTGGCGTACACTACCATCAAAAACGTAGAAGTTTCTCATCTAGTTGTCTTCAGTAACTTTGTCATGCAATTAAAACACATATAAAACTTTTTAAAGTCATAATTTTCAAATCTGCTTTATTTCTTTGCCCTTTATTTTCTGGATACTAGACCCTTTTCAGACAAATCATTTACAAATATTTTCTCTCATCCTGTAATTTCTTTGCCTAACTCCTATTTCTCCTTCCCTCCTCTCTCACCTCTCTCTCTCTCTCAACTTAGTGATGGCAACCATAAGTCAGCCTAGAAAAATATAATGTAAGGCCACACCCTTGATTGCAGTGCTAACCTGAGTAATTTTCTCTAACTGAGAGTTTTTACTGACGTTTTGTTGCTCAAACCTTTTAAAATTCCATTTCTTACTATTTGAAATCTGGAACTGGTCACCCTTTAAAGTCCTGAAAGGCCCCAAATTTCTGGATTTATTCCCTATTAATTCGATTTGCAAACTGGTTGACTGTTTCCTGAGATTATCTCTTTCTCTTAACACTTTGACAAAATTGAGTAATGAAACCAACCTCCACTGCTAACAATCTGTTATCTAACTTCTACAGAATGTAGTCTGTCCTACAGTTTTTACCAAATGTTCTGTCACTTCTTATCATTGATTTCCATTTTTTCCAGGTGGTTTCCATTTCCTGTCACCTGCTACCCATCAATACCCAGCAGCAAAGTCAAAGGCATATATTTTAAGTTTATCATGGCAGCACACCACTTCAAAGCTCCAATTTCTATATTAGTCAACTTAGGCCAAAAATTAAAGACAAAGAGAAACTCTTAAAAAGCAGCAAGAGATTTTTTTCTTAAATTCCATATATATGTGTTAGCATACAGTATTTGTCTTTCTCTTTCTGACTTACTTCACTCTGTATGACAGACTCTAGGTCTATCCACCTCATTACAAAAGGTCAACTTAGGCCAAAAATTAAAGAAAAAGAGAAACTCTTAAAAAGCAGCAAGAGATTTTTTTTCTTAAATTCCATATATATGTGTTAGCATACGGTATTTGTCTTTCTCTTTCTGACTTACTTCATTCTGTATGACAGACTCAGCAGCAAGATAGGGGCTTCCCTGGTGACGCAGTGGTTGGGAGTCCACCTGTTGATGCAGGGGACGCGGGTTCGTGTGCCGGTCTGGGAGGATCCCACATGCCGCGGAGCAGCTAGGCCCATGGGCTGTGGCCGCTGGACCTGCGCATCTGGAGC
>NW_020175192.1:4573935-4704350 GCF_003031525.2 Neophocaena asiaeorientalis asiaeorientalis
AAAAAAAAAAAGCAGCAAGATAGGGGCTTCCCTGGTGGCGCAGTGGTTGGGAGTCCACCTGCTGATGCAGGGGACGCGGGTTCGTGCGCCGGTCCGGGAGGATCCCACATGCCGCGGAGCAGCTAGGCCCATGGGCTGTGCCCGCTGGACCTGCGCATCTTGAGCCTGTGGTCCGCAATGGGAGAGGCCACAGCAGTGAGAGGTCTGCATACCGCAAAAAAGAAAAAAAAAAAAAAGGCAGCAAGAGAAACACAATTTGTTATGTACAAAGGAACTCCCATAAGACTATCAGTGGATTTTTCAGCAGAAACCTTGCAGGCCAGAATGGAGTGGGACAGTATATTCAAAGTACTGAAAGAAAGAAAATTCCAACTAAGGATACCATACCCAGCAAAGCTGTCCTTCAGAATTGAAGGAGAGACAAAGAATTTCCTTAAAAAAGTTAGAGTCCATCACCACTAGAATGGCCTCACAAGAAATGTTAAAGAGAGTTCTTCGTACTGAAGCAAAAAGACACTAATTTTAAAAACTAAACATATCCTTACGATATGATCGAGCAATAGCACTCCTTGGTATTTACCCAAAGGAGCTGAAAACTTATGTCCACACAAAAACTTGCACACAGATATTTATGGTAGCTTTGTTCATACCTGTCAAAACTTGAAAGCAACCAAGATGTCTTTTAGTAGGTAAATGGATAAGTAAACTGGTATATACAGACAATGGAATATCACTCACTGCTAAAAAGAAATAAGCTATGCAGCCCTGGAAAGACATGGAAGAACCATAAATGCATATTACTAAGTGAAAGAAGCCAATCTGAAAAAGGCAACATACTGTAAGATTCCAACTATATGACATTCTGGAAAAGGCAAAACTATGGAGACAGCAAAAAGATCAGTGGTTGCCAGGACTTATGGGAAAGGGAGAGATGAACAGATGAAGCACAGAGGATTTTTAGGGCTGCAAAACTACTCTGGGGGATACATGTCATTATACATTTGTCAAATTCCACAGAATGTAAAGCAGCAAGAGTGAATCCTAAGGTAAACTATAGATTTGCGGCGATAATGATGCACCAGTGTGGGGTCATCAATTCCAACAAACACACCACTGTGGAGCAGGATGCCTATAGCAGAGATTGTACATGTGTGGGGACAGGGGTACGTGAGAAATCTCTGTACCTTTCTCTCAGTTTTGCTACGAACCTGAAACACTCTAAAAAATAAAGTTTATTCATTTTTAAAATGGTTGAAGATGGTAAATTTTACGGTTGTATATTTTACCACAATTTAAAATAATTTTAAAACAAAGGTATAAAGAAGATGTAGCACATATATACAATGGAATATTACTCAGCCATAAAAAGAAACAAAACTGAATTATTTGTAGTGAGGTGGATGGACCTAGCGTCTGTCATACAGAGTGAAGTAAGTCAGAAAGAGAAAAACAAATACCATATGCTAACACATATGTATGGAATCTAAAAATATATATATATATTGGTTCTGAAGAACCTAGAGGCAGGACAGGAATAAAGACACAGACGTAGAAAATGGACTTGAGGACACGGGCAGGGGGAAGGGTAAGCTGGGACGAAGTGAGAGAGTGGCATGGACATATATACACTACCAAATGTAAAACAGGGAGATCAGCTCGGTGCTTTGTGACCACCTAGAGGGGTGGGATAGGGAGAGTGGGAGGGAAACACAAGAGGGAGGAGCTATGGGGATAAATGTATATGTATAGCTGATTCACTTTGTTATAAGGCAGAAACTAACACACCTTTGTAAAGCAATTATACTCCAGTAAAGATGTTAAAAAAGAAAAAAACAAAGGTAATGTATTAAAAAAAACAGATGGGTAAAATATCCATTAAAGTTCAAAATAGACCAATGGATTTTAACATAACATATTAAGAAAAATTCATCGATGTGTTTAGATTCCACATTGCAACTAAACTTTACCATTTATCAAGTGTGTATTTGGTGCAGCATCCAAAGAGGAATACTGGTAATTACCTGAAAAGGCTCATAAACTACTCCCTTTTCCAACTACATAAGCTGGAATTTTTTCATATACTTCAAACAAAACATTTGGCAACAGACTGAATGCAGAAGTAGCTATGAGAATCCAGCTGTCATCTATTAAACCAAACCTTAAAGAGATTCACAAAATGTAAAACAATGCCATTCTAAATTCTTTGTTTTGGAAAATATAGTTTTTATTTTTTAAATGTGTTACTTACATTAACATATAATAGGTCTATTACTGTAATTGAGCGGGACCCTATGGGGCTTTCCCAGGACAGACCCCCACACACACCCAATGTCCTCTGCCTGCCTCTTGTCTGTAGAAAAACTTTAGTCAAAGAATAAATTCAATCAGAGAAGTGAAAAAAAATGCAGAACCAAAGGAAAGCAGTCAAACAAGACAAAATAATAATAGTTTAGCCATTAAACAAAGTCAAGGACCTTTATTTCCTCTTCAAGAGCTATAGATAATATTCTGAGCCATGTCCTTTGAGCTGTTTCGCAGACACTGAAACCCTCACCAGGTGGGAGAAGTTAACTACGTGATGACCAGACTGCAGCCAAGACATAAGCTGCTCCATCTTGCACAATTCCAAGAACTGGCCTCAAGGAAATGGGAACCAACCCTAGAACTGAAGATTAACTGAACTTAAAACAATCAAGATGACACCGATCAGACCACCACATGACCAATTTCATGACTGTGGGAGCTGACTGTGCTGTTCTGCAAGTTGTAGCCCCCTCCCTCTGCCTATACATCCCTGAAACTCCCCTTTCAAAGCTCTTGCCCCCTGATCAACAACCAAGCTGGTGTTTGGACACGAGTCTACCTTCTCCCCAGCCTCCTGAATGAAGCAACCTTTCCTTTCCTACCAATACCTGTCTCTCGAGTACTGGCTTTTGAGCCACGAGCAGCCAAACCTGAGTTAAGTAACATTACTGTTATTTTTTAACGAATTAATTAAAATTCTTAAATTTCTACATTAATTTCTAATATGACAAATACTGACGAATATAAGCAGAACATAAAAGCTCTCTGAGAACTTCAATAATTGTTACATTTTTGTTCATTTCTTTGCTGAAAGAAACATTCCGAAAAGTTTCAGAAACACTGTATTTAAATGTTGCAGGTGTTATGGTGAAGATGTGTCCCCCGCCCCCAGCTTTCCTATTGGAAGCCCTAACCCCCAATGTGATGGTATATAGCAATGGGATCTTTGGGAGGTAATCAGGGTTAGATGAGATCATGAAGATGGATCTCCCATGATGGGTTTCACTCCTTTGTAAGAAGAGACAATTGAGTTTGCTCCTTCTCTCTGCTCACAAAGAAGAGGTCACGTGAGTACACAGCAAGAAGGGAACGGTCTACTAGCCAGGAAGAGAGACCTCACCAGATCCCCACTATGAGAGCACCCTGATTTCAGGCTTCCTGCCTCCAGAACTGTGAGAAAATAAATCTCTGTTGTTTAAGCCACCCGGTCTAGGGTATTTTGTGGGGGGAACGGGGGGGTGCCGTCCGAGTTCAGCAGTGTAGCATGTAACAGCAAAATGACTGGAAACAATCCAACAGTCCTTTAATAAGAGAACTGGCTGCTAAATTGTGGTGCCTCCAAGCCACAGAACACTATGCAGATGGGGGAGGAGAAGACAAGATATTCCATGTACTGACACAGAATGGGAAGACTCAGAACAGTGTATAAAAAGGGAAGGAAAATAAGAACATATCTTAAAATTTTACTTGCATCTAAATCCCCCCCAATATATTTTAAAATTTTGAGGACTCTCTGTAACTGTTCCCCGTATTGTCACAATGTCAGCAATAGAATATTTTTTTGGTATTGCAGGACAAGTTACTGAATGCAGGACAAATTATACTGGAACAGATGATACCTGAGGAGACACAGTTTTCTGGAGTTTGAGTAGAGTTCATGAAGTTTCTGGGGTGCTTCTGAGCGCAAGAAATTGTGAGGTAGTTTTGTGAGTGCCTAACAGACCTCCATAAACGGCTGCCCCAAACCCAGATTCAGAGAGTCAGAGCGTCAGAGATTTAGTCCTTAAGCTTATTAAAAGTATCTTCCTCTCTCGTGAGTCAGTTCTGTATCCCTACGGAGCGCCTAAAAACTGCCCGGTTTCCTGACTGGCAAAAGAAACCTAAAAGCAGGGAAGGGCGCCGAGTTTTCAATCGAGTCGAGGCGCAGTTTGACCCAAGCAGGTACGCGTTTAAAGAAGGAAAAGAAAAATCTTCCTCCTCCCCCTACCGGAGTAACAAACAGGGCATCCTCGGGCTTACCGGGTCTCGACATTAGCAAGCCACGGAGCCCCGCTAGCAACATCATTAGGCGGAACATTTCGCGACTCCTCTCTTCCAGCGGAGACCTGAGCCCTACTGCCGTTGGCCGTTCGTGAGCGCCGTTCTCGCGAGGCTGCGGCACCTACCGGAGCGCCCGGTACTCAGCGCCCAGTCCACCAATCGCCTGTAGGGCACGCCTCCCTTTATAGTCGTGCGTCCGGGTCCGCAGGAAGCTCTTTTCCCAGCAGCCCGCTCTACCCGATGGCCAGTTGTCTGGAGGTCCCCGACCACCCTGGCCCTCTCCGTCGCGGTCATCATCCCCCACAAACTTTTTGCTTCGTGTGGATGGACCTAAAAGAACTAACATTTATTGTGCGCTGTTTTGTATCAGATACTACTTGCTGAATTTAAAACTATGCGCATACGCACACACGCGCGCGCGCACACACACACACGAATTATACATTCATATTTCCTAAAGCTGAGGCTTTTTAATTAAAACAACAACAAAAATCCAGATATATTTTAAAACGATTCCAAGAAAGGGAAAAGTGAGTAGATTTTGGTATCTTCGGAAAGTACCTGCTATGGTTTTTTTCCATACCCACTGCCCAAATACACTTTGTAACCAGGCTGTGTCTACTTTTTCCTCCAATCAAAAAATTCATGTGATGGCCTGCTCTTGTTCAGTAACTTCTCAGTACAATAAATATTCATTCATTCATGTAATGAATGAAATGGACAAGATTTTTGCCCATAATTACAGTACATATGTTCCAGTAGAAAATTCTCTGTTCTGCAAGTCGTAGCCCCCTCCCTCAACATAGTATTCAAAAATTTCTAAATTCGGAGCCCAGGCTTTGCTTTGCTTTTCTTCTATCCCCAGTGCTATGACTACTTATGACTTCCTGTCTTTACTGAATGAAAATTGCCTTATTACCTTGGACTGCAATGCCTCCTCCCTCCCAGACTCACCCCCCAGTCTCTACGTATACGCACTATCCTTCAATTCTTTTCAAATCCCCAAGAATGAGTTAATCTCTCACACCAATTAACAGAACGGCAGATACACAAACTAAAAGGTCCTGTGGTAACACAGAAAAGTTCGTTTGGGGAATCACCACATCTAAACTCAGTTGAGATCTAATTTTATGGATGCATAGGATTTCGACAGGGTAATCTAAGTCTGCAAAAGAATATCATGAGCATAAACACGGCAACAAAAATACAACTGGCCTCTCGGTATCCACGGGGAGATTGATTCCAGGACCCACTGTGGATACCAAAATCCCCAGATGCTCAAGTCCCGATGTTGGCCCTCCGATTTCTGTACCTGCAGATTCAACCAACCATGAATACTGAACTATTTACCACTTGCGGTTGGTTGAAGCCACGGATGTGAACCTGCAGATATGGAGTGCCACTGTATTTTTATTGGAAAACAAAAAAGCTTGTAAGTGGATCTGTGCAGTTCAAACCCACGTGGTTCAAGGGTCAACTGTATACACATAGCTTGCATCTCAACAGGAACAACAAATGCTAGACTAACACTTCTTTTAGGGGGTAGTTGAGCCAAAAGCTGGTTTCATCTTGCTTCACAGCATTAGAACCGTTACAGTAAATGCTTAGACTTGTTAATTAGTGGTAAGTACTTTGAATAGATTTCCAGTTATTTCACTTCTTTGTTATGTCCTTCTCCGCAACCTTTCCTGTTTAAATCTTTTAAAAAGCAGACTTTATGTCATTCTTACTTGTGTATATGGCTCTCTCTATAATGGGAGGCATGTCTCATCCAGAACTTATATATCACAGGACCTAATGACGTACTGTGGTACCTGCCAAGATGGTAGAGTTTCAGTAAACATTTATAGAATTTAATAAAATCTGATCTGTGCTTAGAAAACCTAGATCATGTTTTACTAGATGGTTAGAGACCCAGGCAGCTGCCTGATAGAAAGGGAAAATGCGATACCTTGAACAAGGTAATAAGCTTGTGAACACAGTCACACAGCAACACCAAAGTTACATACAATTTATCCTTGATTATTAAAACATCTTTAGCAGATGGCAAAGAATACCTTTAATATTTTCAAATTTTTAAGTGGCATCTATGACCAAGAAATTTTACAATTTTTAATAACAATCCAAGATAAATCAAGGACAAACCTAAGTGAAAAGAATATAAAATATGTAAAAATATATATAAAAGCAAAAGAAGTTCAGACTGATCAACAGTCTTTTAGAAAAACTTTCTAAATATTCAAAGATCCAAGGAATTATCTAATTCTGAAAAAAGTTTTAAGTTGCATAGTTAATATATTACCAACTGTGAAATTTCAGTGATATGAATGACAATTGCAAAGCTGTGCAAAAACTGTGGGACTATCTCAGTGACAAACACAAACATTTTTGGTCGTATATTAATTCATTCAGAGATTTAAATTGAAATGAAGAATCTTTATTTGGGACTGTTTACAATTTTTAATATGTACCTGATTGTTAAAATAATGTACCATCTTCAGAAGACAGATGTGTGTCTTCTTCAAAACCAATCTGTTTTTCTTTTTAACAGAAAGCCACTGTTCACAATTTGGCAGAAGTCTGGAAAATTAGTATAATGTTTTAATTAATAAGGTTATAAATAGCTGAGTATTTAAGAAATTACTGGGCAACACAAATCAGAATTTCAAGTATTTTATTTACGGTAAATCTTATGTTTGTATATGTATGTATACACAAACCAAAAATTTTTTAAAAACTAAAGAAATTCAGTTAATAAACTTATTAATAAACTTTATTATGAAAAATTACCAAAAAAATTTAGGTGCTTAAATTTTTATCATTCATACCATTTCTTCCACAGTAAAAATTCATTTTTTTATCATAGCTGGGACAATAACTCACAGATACCACTAACTTTTTTGCACTTATCTAAGAAAACTTTTTCTTCCTTCCTTTCTCCAGCCTAATTTCTTTAAAAATATTAGTGTCAACAGAGACATTATCAAGCACACCTTAGTAAATGTAAACATTCTAAATTATATTAATAGCAATCTTTGAAGTTTCAGATTTTGGACTTAAAATTAAAGTGCTTATGAAATTCTCAAGTGGTTTTATGATAGCTCAATTGATTGAAGATATTATAATTGTTCCTGCTTTTTATTACAGCCAAGAATCAACAGCGTGTCTGATTAGTTCTATTAAATACTTCGTACCTTAAAGTTTATAATTAATTTAAAACAATGCTATTGTAAAAGGATGCTATGCTTTAACATGATTCATAATAGAAATTCTATTATTAAATTAACTTTTCTAATATTCATTATCCATAGATAGATCCACAGAATCTATTATCCATAGAATCCATAGAATCATATATCCATAGAATGTTCATTAAAATGGAAGATAATAACTGTGTGTAAGTATACACATACACACTTTTAGTGTGTTTTTACACTTTTAAATTTATATTATGGTATCTTAATTCTGTATTTTGTGCATTCTTCTGAAGACAGAGTATTCCTTTATTCATGTAGTGAATGAGATACACAAAATTCTAGTGTGTGATGATTATTAGTCTGTGCAAGGTTAAAAATATTAGATATTAATTGACAGCTAATTAGTTTTCACAGGTATTAGGTTATTACATGTTCAATCAGAAACTACATTAATGATAACTAAGGTCAAAATTCAGAATTACATTTAAGCACATAATGACAAAACTTAAACCAATACAGTTAATTTGAAAATCACTACAGTAACGTGTTCAAATAACATAATCCATGTCAGGTGCATTAACCTCACAGATGACCGAATAAAATGTATTCAGTAATGGAAATGAAAATATTATTCTAAATTCCCTGGCTTTACTGCATTTCTTCTGTTTCTCATTTCCCACTACTCAAGTTCTGTTTTTCTGTATTAATAAAGTTTGTTTGGTGGTATTTTGTTTTCATTCATAATTGCAGCAGGAAGAAAGGTTTTTCAAGAAAATATCAGGAAAAAAAAAAGTATTAGCTCAGTTCCCTGAAGATGTCTGCAAAATGAAAGGTTAAAAAAAAAAACAATCAAGTGAGGGAACTATATAACGGAGGTGGAGGAGCAGGACGAGCAGGAATTAAATTTCCCTGAGATGATACTTTCGGTTGTGGTGGAGGCGGCCTGTGAGGGGGAAGAAAGACAGTTAATCGTATGCTTCAACCGTATGAAATAATGCTACCTTCATTACAAGCCCAACATAACACCATTCTTGACATCACTGACAATTCTTAAGGGTACCTTATATTCTGAGATCACTACGAATCGGATATGTAATGGTTAAAAGTCTCCAATCGGAGTCTAAAATGGAGTAACTACCTTAAAGTCATGCTAGTGTATAATCAACAACGTACAAAGGTTCTGGTGTATATGTGTTTAAAAAGGACAGTACATGAGGGGCTTCCCTGGCGGCGCAGTGGTTGAGAGTCCGCCTGCCGATGCAGGGGACGCGGGTTCATGCCCCGGTCAGGGAATATCCCACATGCCGTGGAGCGGCTGGGCCCGTGAGCCATGGCCGCTGAGCCTGTGCATCCGGAGCCTGTGCTCCACAACGGGAGAGGCCACAACAGTGAGAGGCCCGCGTACCGCAAAAAAAAAAAAAAAAAAAAAAAAGGACAGTACATGAAATAGAAAAGACAAATTGTAAAAGACAAGTGAAGATACTATGTGAATTAAGCACCTCTTGTACTGTTAGGATTTAAGGGGAGCAAATCACAACTAAGTATAAACCTTACATACATGCATAGAACTGAAATTCCAGCTCTCTCAAATATAATTTCCACTCCGAGAATTAAACCTGCTATGACTTCTATACCAGTCCTTCTCAGTTCTCATGCTTTAACCTGTGGATACTCTTCCCTAACTTCTTCATCCAATTCTAGTACACCTCTATTCCAATAACATACTAGAACTTTACATGGTGAATATGTGTCTCACTATTTATATAATCTGCTCCTGAGGTTCAGGTGGATTTCAGTACGCTCTCACTGCATAATAAAGATTATACTTGAGGATACTACTCAGTGTGCAATTCAATTGTAATTTGAAGGACTTTTGCGGGGTGGGAGGGGTGACATGTATTTTATGTGATGCAAAATGTTATAATAAATTTTCTCCTTTCTTGCTGATGTTACGCCCATCCACTGAGTCTTTTATTTTTCTCGTGTTCTTCAGTTCTAGAATTTCCATTTAATTCTTTTTTTAGGTTTTTAAGTCCAGCACATCTAGTTTTGTGCTGAAATTCTCAATCTTGACTATTAATTCGGTGATGTAATCATCATAGTTACTTTAAAGTCCACCTCTGATATTAATTGCATACCCTCTGAGTCTGCTTTTCTTGGTTTTAGTCACATTTTCTTTTCTTATATGTCTAGCTTTTTAAACTGGGGGCCAAACATTAAAAAAAAAAAAAAAAAAACTGCAGGAAATAAGTTGAGGGTCTGATTCACCCTTATCCTGGGGTCCCAACACAAAGACTGGGATATTCGCCAGGGTACCACCTCCTTGACAGGGCTCCAGTCTTTGTCCCCTCATCCCTATGAGTTTGTTGAAAGCTCTCCTCAGCTTCCTATCCTCTCACGTTCAGAATAGGTAGATATTTACAGTCTAGGATGAAAAATGGTCCCAAAAGCTGAGATTATCTCTGGACTGCCTTCCTCTCCTGGACCATAGTCCCATAATCTCTCATTTCCTTGGTAGTTTTCTGATGCCTTGAAATACATATTTTCTTATATTGTCTAGCTTTTTTCTAGCTGTTCCTAATAAGAAGGCTGGTCCAGCCTATCTGATTTCCCATTGCTGGTTATTTTAAAGGTCGTTGCTTCTGAATCTTACAGACTCCAAAGGCTACAGCAGCTGTTGACTGTCTTGTTTGGGCTTCTTTAAAATTTCATTCTGACACTGCATTAATATGACAAAACTTATATAAAAGCTCTTAAAAGTTTTTCTGCAAACTGTGTTCTATCTAAACTGTTAGCAGCAAATACCTTGTCCTAAATTAAATTAAAAATACAAGAGAACTATTTAGACATTAACCCTGGGTTTTATTCTGGTCAAGTAATCTAAGCAAATTCACTTCAGACCTTGATGGGAACTGCTGAGGCTGCTTGGCTGCATAAGTTGGTACTGGAAATCTGTTTGCATATATAGGCTAAAAAGGAAAAAAAAGTTATTACCACAGTGCACTCATATTTTCTATAAAGTTTATTTTCCATATAAAAGTAATCAATCTATTTAAAAATCAATTAATAGATGACTATTAATGTTGACATTTTAAAATACTTCGCTTATTCAACATGTCTTTGCTACTGAGTGTAGAATATTTAATTCTTTTAAGATTGTATATATTTTTTAATAGATATTTATTGGAGTATAATTGCTTCACAATACCGTGTTAGTTTCTGTTGTACAACAAAGCGAATCAGCCATATGCATACATGTGTCCCCACATCCCCTCCCTCTTGCGTGTCCCTCCCACCCTCCCCTCTAGGTCATTGCAAAGCACAGAGCTGATCTCCCTGTGCTATGCTGCTGCTTCCCACCAGCCAACTAGTTTACATTCGGTAGTGTATATATGTTGATGCTACTCTCACTTCGCCCCAGCTTCGCCCTCCCACACCATGTCATCAAGTCCATTCTCTATGTCTACCTCTTTATTCCTGCCCTGCAACTAGGTTCATCAGTACCTTTTTTTTTTTTTTTAGATTCCATATATATGCGTTAGCATATGGTATTTGTTTTCTCTTTCTGACTTACATCACTCTGTGACAGACTATAGGTCCATCCACCTCACTACAAATAACTCAATTTCGTTTCTTTTTATGGCTGAGTAATATTCTGTTGTATATCATGTGCCACATCTGCTTTATCCATTCATCTGTTGATGGACATTTAGGTTGGTTCTGTGTCCTAGCTATTGTAAATAGTGCTGCAATGAATTGTGGTACATGACTCTTTTTGAATTTTCGTTTTCTCAGGTATATGCCCAGCAGTGGGATTGCTGGGTCATATGGTAGTTCTAGTTTTAGTTTTTTAAGGAACCTCCATACTGTTTTCCATAGTGGTTGTATCAATTTACATTCCCACTAACAGTGTAGGAGGGTTCCCTTTCCACCACACCTTTCCTTCTACTGACTTTGGGTTTTCTTTGTTCTTCTTTCTATTCTCCTTTGATTTCTTCATGATCTCTTGGTTCCTTAGTAACGTATTGTTTAGCCTCCACGTATTTGTGTTTTTTACAGTTTTTTTCCTATAATTGATTTCCAATCTCACAGTGCTGTGGTCAGAAAAGATGCTTGATATGATTTCAATTTTCTTAAATTTTCTGAGGCTTGTGACCCAGGATGTGATCTATCCTGTAGAATGTTCCATGTGCACTTGAGAAGAAAGTGTATTCTACCACTTTTGGGTGGAATGTCCTAAAAATATCAATTAAATCTATCTGGTCTATTGTGTCATTTAAAGCTTGTGTTTCGTTATTTATTTTCTGTTTGGATGATCTATCTATTGGTGTAAGTGGGGTGTTAGAGTCCCCTACTATTATTGTATTACTATCGATTTCTCATTTCATGGTTGTTAGCATTTGCCTTATGTATTGAGGTGCTTCTATTTGGGTGCATAAACATTTATAATTGTTGTGTCTTATTCTTGGATTGATCCCTTGATCATTATGTAGTGTCCCTCCTTATCTCTTGTAACAGTCTTTATTTTAAGGTCTATTTTATCTGATATGAGTATTGCTACTCCAGCTTTCTTTTGATTTCCATTTGCATGGAATACCGTTTTCCATCCCCTCACTTTCAGTCTGCATGTGTCCCTAGGTCTGAAGTGGGTTTCTTGTAGACAGCATATATACAGGTCTTGTTTTTGTATCCATTCAGCCAGTCTGTGTCTTTTGGTTGGGGCATTTAATCCATTTACATTCAAGGTTATTATTGATATGTATGTTTCTATTGCCATTTTCTTAATTGTTTTCGGGGTTTCTTTTGTGGGTCTTTTTCTTCTCTTGTATTTCCCGCTTAGAGAAGTTTCTTTAGCATTTGTTGTAAAGCTGGTTTCGTGGTGCTGAATTCTCTTAGCTTTTGCTTGTCTGAAAAGCTTTTGACTTCATTGAATCTGAATGAGATCCTTGCTGGGTAGAGTAGTCTTGGTTGTAGCTTTTCCTCTTTCATCACTTTAAGTATATCCTGCCACTCCCTTCTGGCCTGCAGTTTCCACTGAAAAATCAGCTGATAACCTTATGGGGAATCCTTTGTATGTTATTTTTTGTTTTTCCTTGCTGCTTTTAATGTTTTTTCTTTGAATTTAATTTTTGTTTAATTTGTTTTAATTTTGTTTAATATGTGTCTTGGTGTATTTTTCCTAGGGTTTATCCTGTATGGGACTCTCTGTGCTTCCTGGACTTGGGTGACTCTTTCCTTTCCCATGTTAGGGAAGTTTTCCACCATAATCTCTTCAAATATTTTCTCAGACCCTTTCTTTTCTCTTCTTCTGGAGCCCCTATGATTCGAATGTTGGTGCGTTTAGTGTTGTCCCAGAGGTCTCTGAGATTGTCTTCAATTCTTTTCATTCTTTTTTCTTTATTCTGCTCCAGGGCAGTATTTCCACCATTTTGTCTTCCAGTTCACTTATTCATTCTTCTGCCTCAGTTATTCTGTTATTGATTCCTTCTAATGTATTTTTCATTTCAGATATTGTGCTGTTCATCTCTGTTTGTTCTGTACTTCTTCTAGGTCCTTGTTAAACACTTCTTGTATTATCTCAATCCGTGCTTCCATTCTGTTTCTGAGATTCTGGATCGTCTTTACTATCATTACTCTGAATTCTTTTTCAGGTAGATTACTTATTTCCTCCTCATTTATTTGGTCTTGTAGGTTTTTACCTTGCTCCTTCATCTATGACATATTTTTTTGCTGTCTCTCTTTTTTTTTATGAATGGGATTGTGTTCCTGTTTTATTGGTTGTTTGGCCTGAGGCTCCCAACACTGGAGTCTGTAGGCTATTGGATAGAGCTGGGTCTTAGTGATGAGATGAGGAACTCTGTGAGACCGCACTCTAGTGAATATCCCCTGGGGTCTGAGGTTCCCGTTAGTCCAGTGGTGCAGACTCAGAGCTCCCACCGCAGGAGCTTCCGCCCAACCCCAGGCTTGCAAACCAGGATCCCGCAAGCCCCATGGGGTGGAAAAAAAGAGAAAAAGAACAATAACAAAGCAAAAAATAAAATTAGGCTAGGAAACTAACAGATATGTTAGAAAGAATGTAAAAATAAAAATATAGATGAATCAACAACCAGAAGGTACATCAGTATCACAATAGTAAAAAAGAGGAGGAGGGAAAAGGAAAAAAAAAAAAGAAAACAGGGGCGGGGGGGAAGGCCTTGGCTGTGGAGAGCGGGGCCTAAGCAAGGTTGAGGTTTGAGTGGTGGGTGGGGCCTATGCTTAGGACCCACAGGGCTGTAAAAGATGGGGGATAAAGGGGTGGGGCTTAGGCTCAATGGAACAGAAGGAGCCCAGGCGTGCCCCCCACCCCTGGTCTCAGAGGGCAGGGGACCTCACCTGGGAGTCCAGCAGGCTTTCTGGGCTCGTGTGGGCAGGGTAAACGCCCTCCTCTCCTCTCCTTTTCCTCTGCTCTGGGGTCTGGGAGGGGCCCTCCCACCTGCTTCTCCTGATCTCCCTGGCCTCCCTCTTATGTCCTCAGGACCAATGTGGCTGGGGAGGGAAGGGGGGTACTTGGAGGGCATGGGACCGACCTGGGAGCTCAGCAGGCTCCCTGGGCCCTAGTCAAAATTATATTTTTTTAATTCAAAAATAATGAAGTATTATCTTGGCCCTAATCAACTCCATTAGTTAAAAGGTAACATATTTCCTATGTCCATGTATTTTAAATAAAATCTTCCAAAAATGTATTGCCAAACCTATACAGTACCTAACTGGTACTGTAAATACCACTAATTTACAACCCTTGATTTTGATGTGGAAAACAGGGAACTTCTGTGCACTGCTGATGCAAATGTATAATAAATTGGTACAGCCACCATGGAAAACAGTATGGAGGTTCCTCAAAAAATTAAAAACACAACTACCATATGATCCAGCAATTCTATTTCTGGGTATTTATCCAAAGAAAATGAGAACACTAACTTGTAAAAATATCTGCACCCCCATGTTCATTGCAGCATTATTTATAACAGCCAACATGTGGAAGAGCCTAAGTGTCCATCTGTGGCACATATATATATATATATGAGAATATTATTCAGCCACCAAACAAAAGGAAATCTTGCCATTTGTGACAACATGGATGGACTAGAGGGCATTCAGGCTAAGTGAAATAAGTCAGACAGGAAAAGGCAAATACTGTATGATCTCACTTATATGTGGAATCTAAAATCAAACAAACCAAAAAATACCAAACTCTTAGATACAGAGAACAGATTGCAGAATGACATAGGCAGGAGAGGGAGATGGGTGAAAACAGATGAAGGTGGTCAGAAGGTACTAGTTTCCAGTCATAAGATGAATAAGTCCTGGGGATATAATGTACGGCATGGTGACTATAGTTAATAACACTGCATTGCATATTTGAAAGCTGCTAAGAGAGCAAACTTTAAAAGTTCTCATCACAAGAAAAAAAATTTGTAACTATGTGTGGTGATGGATGTTAACTAGACTCACTGTGGTGCTCACTTCATACCATACACAAATATTGAATCATGCTGTATACCTGAAACCTATATGTTATGTCTATTATATCTCAATTTTTTTTTTTTTTAAACACTGCATTGCATATTTGAAAGCTGCTAAGAGAGCAAACTTTAAAAGTTCTCATCACAAGAAAAAAAATTTGTAACTATGTGTGGTGATGGATGTTAACTAGACTCACTGTGGTGCTCACTTCATACCATACACAAATACTGAATCATGCTGTATACCTGAAACTTATATGTTATGTCTATTAGATCTCAATTTTTTTTTTTTTTTAGATCTTGTTATGTATATCCCTTGAGGGGGAACCAGGACCCTGCCCCAAGGCTGCACTACTTTTTTAATAAATTTATTTATTTAATTTATGTATTATTTTTGGCTGTGTTGGATCTTCATCACTGTGCGTGGGCTTTCTCTAGTTGCAGCAAGTGGGGCTTCTCTTGTTGCGGAGCACAGGGTCTAGGTGTGCAGGCTTCGGTAGTTGTGGCATGCATGATCAGTAGTTATGGCGCACAGGCTTAGCTGCTGCGAGGCATGTGGGATCTTCCCGGACCAGGGCTCGAACCCATGTCCCCTGCATTGGCAGGCGGATTCTTAACCACTAGACCACTAGGGAAGCCCATATTTCAATTTTTTAAAAAGTAGAATAGTGGTTGCTAGGGTGTGGGGGATGGGGACTTATTGCTTCATGGGTACAGAGTTTCTGTTTGGGGTAATGAAAAAGTTTTAGAAATAGGTAGCAGCGATGATTGCACAACATTGTGAATGTAATTAATGCCACTGAATTGTATACTTAAAAATGGTCAAAATGGCAACCTTTATGGCATGTATATTTTACCACTATAAAAAAGGAAAAAAATATGTCAAAGACCAAAAAGAACACATATATAATTTCTAACTTGGATATGTAGGGACTGTGTGATCATCCTATATATGTAGTGATATGGAAAAATCTCTGAGATATATGGTTAAGGGGGAAAAAGGGCATAACAAGTTTTGTTTCTTTTTTATAAAGGAAAAGGGAGAAGAACTGGGAGATTCCATATTAGAAGGATATCTAATCATCTTACCTCCACATAACTGGAAAGACTTTAAAAGTCTGACAGTACCAAGTGTTGGCAAAGATGTAGTTTGACAGGAATGCTCATACACCACTGATAGTACGTCACCCAATGGTGTAACCTTTTTGGAAAACAATTTGGCATTTTCCAGTAAATATTCACATATCTTTCAACCCAGCAATTTAATTCCTGTATGCCCGTAAATCAGAGCTCTCTAACAGAATTTTCTACAATGATGGAAACAATCTATGTCTGTGGTGTCCCTACAATAGTGGCCACATATGATCTATCGAGCGTTTAAAATGTCAATGAGGAATGGAATTCTTAATTTTATTTAATTTAAAATGAAATTTAAATAGCCACATGTGGATAGTAACCACTGTACTAGTACAGTCCTAGAACTCACACATGTTCATGACAAACATATAGAATGTTTATCTTAGCTTTGTTCATAGTAATGAACAATTGGAAACTAGTAATAGAAAAATGGATTTTTAAACTGTGTGGTATTTATGTAACATAATATCAATAGTGAAAATGAATGCATTAGAGCTACATGTATTGCTAGGGACAAATCACAAAGCAATGTTAAAGGAAAAAGCAAGTTGCAGATATATGTGTAAGATAGCAAGCAAAACATATAATGTTTAAAAGCAGATAAAGTAATATTATATATTTATTAGGGATATATGCATATTAGAAAAAGTATATCATTATCCCAGTACTCCCTAATACACTCCCAAGGACAGTGATTACTGGTCCCACTGCTGAGACAACTAGGCCTATTATTCCAGGAGCTCAGCACCAGATCTTCAGTAACATGCCCTGGGGAAGCCAGGCATTAAAAACAGAAGGATAGCAGACATAGGAGAAAACAGTGATGGCATAAATCCCACGTCATTTCCCAAGCTTGGTTTCAAGGCAAGACATTCTCAACGACTAGATGTTTTCTCCCATCTCCTCTGAGCCATGGACCCTGCTGGTATTCCATTAACTAACCCAGAGGCCACCTATAGACCACACTCCTAAATTCTTTGGAAATTATCTATGCTTATTCCTATATGATGTAACAATTTTTTTAATCTTTAAAACTTTGATATCATAATATAGTAAAGAAAAAGAAGTTTTCATTTAAACTTACAACTTCTCTGGGAGGAGCCACTGAAGAAGCATGTCCAGGAACACTCACTGGCTGTCTAGAAACTTTTGCTTGATTTTTGCCATCTGACCTGAAAGATACAATTACTTTTGAGCTAAATTAAGATTAAAACGTTTCTACATGATATATTACATAGACCTTGCATTTTCCCAAGTACAGAACAATGTTATTGGTAGTGGTGGTGATGATGATCATGAAGACAACTAAAATTTTTACGGCATTTTTATTAGCTTTCACCCAGTTTTAATCCTTAGAGTACTATAAAGTTTTATTAACCTCATTTTACAATTAAATAAACTGAAATTCTAAGAAATTATGTAGTTTGGGCCAGTGTTCTCCAACTTCTCTCCTCAAGTCTTCCTGAAATCAGAGAGGAGTAAAAGCATATTCCTAGGTTTGAAGTAGTCACTCTGAATATTAGGAAGTCCAAGAGGAGCAAACATGCTGGCTGGAAAGATGTCAGCTAAGATTTAGACATGCCGAAATGATAGTAAGTCAGCTAGGTAGAAGTGTATAGGAGACAGCTATTGCTATGGAACTAAAGTTTCAGAGATGCAGACTGGGGAATTATCTATAGGGATTGGTCAGTCTGAAGTTAAGAAAAAGGGTAGAAACATAAATCTGGGGAAGTCCCTGGCAGTCCAGTGGTTAGGACTTGGCGCTTCTACTGCTGTGGCCTGGGTTCAACCCCTATTCAGGGAACTAAGATCCCGCCAAGCCAAGTGCTTGGCCAAGGGCAGTGTGGCCAAAGTAAAGCGTGGGCGAGGGTGCTACGCCTCGATAAATTATATTTTTTAAAAAAAGAAATAAAAATCTGTTTTAGAATACATTAAGAAAAATAAAGCTAACATCAGTATACTCTAGGAAAACATTATACAGTAAGTGAGGTAAGTTAGAAATAGGGCAATGAAGTAAAGTGAGCAATCGAGGCAAGATCTGAACATTTTGGATCATTATCGTAAGAAAGATGAGTTATTAAGTAATTACATGTGCTATGGGTTTTATTTGTTAGTATTTCCTCATTTAATCCTCACATCAACCCGAAGAGATAGGCAATATCATTATTCCCATTTTAAAGGAAGTAAACCAATGCTCAGAAACTTTTTTTATTATTCCAGTTCATAATTCTAGCAAATGACAAACTGGAACTTGAACTTAGATCTGACTACAAGGCCCATGCTAATATATGCCACATTCCAATGCCAACATGTTAGAAGTGATCGCTGAGAGACAGTTGTATAAGAGTCCAACACACAGACTAGAAATATCAGCTGTCTGAAATATGACAGCCCTTTCTTCCATCAAAGCTTATTTCTTAAAAGCTGATGATTCACAAAATCTGTTTTCAAAACAGACTTGAAGAACACTTTTCCTATGAGAACTGATACTTGAAATAGACATGGATGAAAATTTTTTAACGAAGCCCAAATCAGAAGTTGTAGTCCAATTACTCCACTATCAGAAATCAAAGTCAAGTAAAATGAATCCTAGCAGCCATTTTCAGTAGCATACAGGCTGGTCACCATAATCCTTTCCCCTCACCATTATAATAGGTGGCTGAGTCACCACTGCCCTTTAACTCCTGCTAATCATGTCAAAAGAATGGAGAGATAACTTAGAACCCTATTTTTAAACCAGCTTCTATGATATGACTATCATCATTAATAATTATTATACTTAAAAATTTTTAATATGAATTTAAAAGAAAAATAATCTAAGTACTCATATGTTTGTGATCTCTTCCTTCTGCAGTAGCTTTTCTGTAGCTGGTCTCTCTTAACGAAGACAAAAGCAGCCAATGCAGTAAGAGGAACAATGACGAAGAAGAACACCAGAAGTCCGTCCCTCAAGGCGGTATTCTTTTCTACAGAGAAGGATTTTACATTAATGATCATTAAATTAGAAGTTAACTCATATTAACTAGAACATACTAGGTGATGATACGTTTTACATTAATTTTCACATTGTTCAAAAGTCACACTGATATAAACTGAAATATACTGAGAAGTCTTGTTCACTCCTCACGCTTACCCACTTCATTTTTGCCTTCCTGAAGATAACCACTTTTATTAATTTCTTATATAATCTTACAGTATTTCTTCATGTAAATATAAGCAAGAAGAAAATATGTTCTATTGTTAACCCTTTCTTACATAAAAGGTAGCATGGCATAAATGCTATTCCACACATTACTTTTGTCACTTAGCTATACTACATATCTTCCCAAACTATACATACAGCACCACCTCATTTTCTATACAGCTATATAAAACTCTATTGCAAGGATGTCCCGTAGTTATTCAGGCCGTAAGTACCCTACTAATACTTTTATTTTTCCAACCTTTGCTGTTACAAAAAAAAACTGTTACAATGAATAACCTTGTACATATGTCATATCATTTTGGTGCAGGTATATCTGTAGAATAATTTCCCAAAAGTAGAATTGCTGTATCAGAAGGTGAATGCATTCATCATTTTTAAGGCACTATCAACCTGTCTACCACAGTGATTGTTACAAGTTAGCATGCCATATATTCAGACTATAATTCAAAAAGGTACATGCACCCCTATATTCATAACAGCACTATTCACAATACCCAAGACATGGAAACAACCTAAATGTCCATCGACAGATGAATGGATAAAGAAGATGTGGTATATATATATATATATATATAATGGAATACTACTCAGCAATAAAAAAGAATGAAATAATGCCATTTACAGCCACATGGATGGACCTAGAGATTACCCTACCAAGTAAAGTAAGTCAGAGAGAGAAAGACAAATACCATATGGTATCACTTACATGCAGAATCTAAAATATGACACAAATGAACTTACCTACGAAACAGAAACAGACTCACAGACATAGAGAACAGACTTGTAGTTGCCAAGAGGAATGGGGGGAGGGAGAGGGATGGATTGGGAGTTTGGGATTAGCAGATGCAAACTATTATATATAGAATGGATAAACAACAAGGTCCTACTACTATATAGCACAGGGAATTATACTCAATATCCTGTGATCAACCATAATGGAAAAGAACATGGAAAAGAATGTATATACATGTATCACTGAATCACTTTGCTGTACAGCAGAAATTAACACAACATTGTAAATCAACTATACTTCAATAAAATACATTTCTTTTAAAAGTTAGAAGGCCAGCCAGCAATATACAAGAATTCCTCACAGCCTCACCTATAGAGTCAAACTTCTGCATGTTTGCCAACCTGGAAGGTGAAAAACTATATCTTTTATGATTTTAATTTGCATTTCTCTTTTTATACTATGATTTGAGCAACTTTTCATGTTTAAGGAAACATTGTATTTCTTTTTCTTCTCAGTCCTTTGACTGTTTTTCTGTTGGTCTATTGTTTTTTTTTCTTCTCAGTTTCTAAAAGCCTTTATATGTTAGGGAGAATAGTTTTATCTGTATGTGAGTTGGAAATATTTTCCCCATTTTGTCATTTGTCTTATGGTACGATGCTTTTCTCCATGCATAAGTTTATTGTTCTGAGGTAGCTGAATTCATCAATCTTGTTTTTTATGGCTTATGGATTTAAAGTCTTATTATAATTTTTAAAATTCATTAATCAACATTAATATTGTCTGTTTCATGTTCTTTAGTGAAAGAATATAGTAAATATGAACACGAGTGGTAAACTGTGAAATTATCCTCATAGTTTTAAATTTGTAAAAGTACCAAAACTTTCTGTTCCAAAAGTTATATGAAACACTCAACCCAATTAAAAATAAAAATATGAAAAATTAAAGCAAGCTTGATATATCAGTTTATACTCACTAATAAGTAGACAAAATTTAAATTAAAGCATCCAACACTGGCCAGGTTATGTTAAAATTGGTACCTTCATACTGTCAGTGGCATTACACAAGTTCATTTGGAATTTTTATCAAGAATCATTAAAAAAAAAACACCTGTAGGCTTCCCTGCATAAAAAATCATATCTAGGGCTTCCCTGGTGGCACAGTGGTGGTTAAGAATCTGCCTGCCAATGCAGGGCACACAGGTTTGAGCCCTGGTTCGGGAAGATCCCACATGCCGCGGAGCAACTAAGCCCGTGCATCACAACTACTGAGCCTGCGCTCTAGAGCCCATGAGCCACAACTACTGAGCCCATGTGCCACAACTACTGAAGCCCATGTGCCTTGAGCCTGTGCTCCACAATAAGAGACGCCACCGCAGTGAGAAGCCTGCGCACCGCAACAAAGAGTAGCCCCCACTCACCACAACTAGAGAAAGCCCGCGTGCAGCAACGAAGACCCAACACAGCCAAAAATTTTAAGAAATTAAAAAATAAAATAAAATTAATTAATTAAAAATAAAGAATCATAAAAAGGATTATACCTTTCAATCTAATAATACCATAACTGGCAATTTATACTTCAATTGGGAAAAATGCACGAGTATTAAGATGTACACTACAATGTTATCAATGTGTATCGAAAACTTAGAAACAACCTAATGTCAAATAATTAAACAACAGCTAAGTCAGGTTATGGCACATCCATCAATGGAATGATACACAGCCATTAACATCCATAGTTCTGACTTCCGCTTCTAGACAAGATGGAGTAATAGGGACCAGATTTATCTTGTCAGCTATAACAACCAGAAAACCAGGCAAAATACGTGACACAATGGTTTTCATGGCATTGGATATAAGGCAATAAAGAACAATGATCCCTGAGAGGCAGAAAGCAAATAAGGTGAGCTTTACAACAATCCCAGTTTGCTGCCTAGAGAAAGTTAACAGACTGTGATGAGGGGTGTGGGAATCCACGCAAAACCAAGTGGTCTCCTCGAGTAGAGGAATGCACGCTAGTTGTCTGAGGAAGAAGCCAAGACAACTAGAGTTCATGGGCAAAGTACCAGAAGGGAGGCAGCTGCACAGATAGAACTTGAAAGATCTGCAAAGGGTTCCCCTCAAATACTCAGTTGAGTACTGATCAGTGTATGCATGTAAGGAAACCACCTGAAGCCATAGAAAGAATCACCTGAAAGGATTAGTGGGAATAAACCCAAGAACTCACACAGGACTGGAAAGAATACCTGTTCCTGCCATTTCCAGTGGAAAACTCCATAGTTGATGGCATTGAGTAGAATAAACAGAAGGGGTTTGCCTCAGTAATGGGGCAAAATCAGCCCTAGGCTAAATGCTGCTCAGGTCCCTCCAATGGAGCTTAAAAAAAAGATTCAAAAGAACCATACTACATCCACGTAGCTTAAGCCCACTTAAGCTTAAGCCCAAAGTTCAGCAATAGAAATTCAAAAACACCTAATATACAACAGGCAAATTCCACAATTTCTGGCGTTCAGTAAAAACGTTAGAAGGCATGCAAAGAAGCAGAAAAATATGACCTAAAATGAGGAGAAAGTCAATCAATCAAAACTAAGAAATGATAGAATTAGTAGACAAGGACATTAGAAATTATTATAAATGTATTCTACATGTTCAAGAAGATAAGTAAAGATTGAACATGCTGTGTAGAGACATGAGGAAGGAAAGAAGGAAGGAAGGGAGGGAGGGAGGAACAGAGAAAGAGAGAGTAGAAGGGAGGGAGAGAGGGAGGGAGGGAAGGAGGGATGGAGGGAGGGAGGAAGGAAGGAAGGAAAGCAGGCAAAGAAAAAGAGAGAGGGAAAGAAAGAAAGAGAGAGAGAGAGAGAGAGAGAAAGAAAACGAAAGGAAAAGGGAGGGAGAAATAGAACTTACAGAGATAAAAACTTCAATGTCTAAGATACAGAATAAACTGGATGGAATTAATGGCAGATCAGACATCACAGAAGAGGGAACTTGAAGAATAACAATAGAAACTATTCAAAGTTAAACACAAAGAATAAACAATTTTTAAAAATCAAGGCAAATCACTGAGATGTGAAAGAACTCCAAGTAGCCAAATATACATGTAATTGGAGTCCCTGAGGGAGAGGAAAAAGAAGGAAAATGGAAGAAAAAATATTTGAGGAAATAATGACCAAAATTTTTCCAAATTTGAAGAAAACTATAAAAGCACAAATCCAAAAAGTTTAAGAAATCCCAAGCACACCAAGGCACATTATAATCAAATACTAAAAATGAGAGATAAAGAGATAATCTTATAAGCAACCAGAGGGTAAAAAAGAGACACACTATAAACAGAAAATGAAAAAAATAAAAGATGATGGCAGATTTCTCAGGAAAAACAGTGCAAGTCAGAAGACAACATAGGAACATCTGTGAAGAAGTAAAAGGGGGGAAAAAACTGTCACCTTAGAATTCTTTACCCAGTCATCATTCCAGAAGGAAGGCAAAATAAAGACTTTTTCAGATATACAAAGCTAAAAGTATTTGTCACCAGCAGAAATGTGAAAAGAAGACCTTCAAGCAGAAATTGAATGATGCCAGATGGAAATCTGACTTTACACAAAAAAATGAAGAGCACCAGAAATGGTAACTATGTGGGTAAATATAAAGACCTTTTCTATTATTTAAATTTCTTTTAAAAATAATCAACTGTTTAAAGCAAAAATAATCACAATGTATTATAGGTTTATAACATATGTAGTATGATGACAATAGCACAAAAGCTGAGAGGAGAGAAATGGAAGGATCCTGAAATGGCACAGTATCACATGAAGGGAGACTGTGATAGAAAAATATCAATATGGTAGATTTAAACCCAAACATATCAATAATCAAATTAAATATAATTGGCCAAAACAACTCAATTAAAAGGCAGAGATGGGCTTCCCTGGTGGCACAGTGGTTGAGAGTCAAGGCCACCTACAGGAAACCAACTTTAAACATAAAGACACAAATAGATTAACGGATGTGGAAGCGAGGGCAAGGGACAAGGATGCCCCACTTTTGACATGGGCCACTGAGAGACCACACTAACTTCCCTCCACATTACTTGCCATTGTATGCAGGTCCACTATCCACACTTCCTCCGTACCCTGTAGCCTCACAATAGGGGGGAGCCCAGCCGCTGTCACAGTGACAATTCTTATTGCTGTTACATACCTTCAAAACAAAGCAGCACTTTTGTTAATTGTGAATGTTGCTCTACATGATGAACTCAAGAATAGAAACCAAGAGAAAAGACTAAATTCATGCAAATCCATAGACACTTTTAAAGAATGAACAATTTATCAGGTATCTAAATTCCCCAATATCTAAAAATCTAAGAAGTCTTACAGAGAATCCTCACTAAGAATTCTCATTATTCAGCATTACTTTCATGAACAAACCAAAAGAGGCTATTACCTACCCCATGTCCGTGACACTTTTTCTGAATATCACAGTCATAATTCAGAACAGATGCATTTACACATTGGAAATTTCTACAGATCTGAAAAAAAAAGAAGTAATGAGTAAAGAAAACTTGAACACATTAATAAACTAGCCAGAAAAAAACAGACCTGGGTGTAGATTATTTCATAGGTGAATTCTTTCACACTTTTCAGGAATAGTTAATTCCCATATCACATATTTGAAAATTTAGAAAAATAAGTGAAATTAACTAATTTAGATAGAACTAATGATCAAAGATGACACAAAGGCCAAAAACAAAGATAAAACTATAATCTTTCCTTCCATACATATATAGATGTGAAAATTCAAAGTAAAACATGCACAAATGGATTTTTTTCAAGTCAGAGATGATCCCACTACTACAGAAAAGGATCAATGATAGGAAATCTATTACTATAATACCTTACATAAATTGTCATTATTAAAATAAATATCACAAAAGCATTTGAGGGCTTCCCTGGTGGCGCAGTGGTTGAGAGTCTGCCTGCTGATGCAGGGGACACGGGTTCGTGCCCCAGTCCAGGAGGATCCCACATGCCGTGGAGCGGCTGGGCCCGTGAGCCATGGCTGCTGAGCTTGCGCATCCGGAGCCTGTGCTCCGCAACAGGAGAGGCCACAGCACTGAGAGGCCCGTGTACCGCAAAAAAAAAAAAAAAAATTTGATAAAATTTGACACTCATGTTAATTTTTAAAATTCTTTCCAAAATAAGAATAAAAGGACACTTTGTGACAAGACAAAACCTTTCTTCCAATATCATGACTAATTATGAAACTAATTCATGCAAATATACAGACATTCTTTTTAAGAGACAAAATTGAAATGATTCCGTGATATTTTAATTTTTTATGGCAAAACAAATGACAAACTGGAAAAAAATATTTACAACAGACATAACTATCAGTTAATATTCTTTATATATGAGGAGCCTGTAAAAACAATAACAAAGATAACCCAACAGAAAAACAGAAAGATATGAATATGGACTAAGCAGAATAAATGAATATGAATATGGCCTGTAAGATTTCTGCTGAGAAATCCACTGATAGCCTTGTGCAGTTTCCTTTGTAAGCTGAAAGTTTCCATTTTCTTGCTGCATTTTCTTTAATTCTTTTTCTTTAATTTTTGACAGATTTATTATAATGTGTCTTGAAGAAGATCTCTCAATCGAACTTGTTTGATGACCCATTTGCTTCGCGAACTTGGATATCCAATTCTCTCCTCAGCTTTGGGAAGTTCTCAGCCATCATTCTGTTAAATGAGCTTTCTTCCCCTTTCTCCCTAGTTTCCTCTGGAACTCAGTAATTCACAAATTGCTTCTTTTGATGTTATGCCATAGATCACATCAGCTTCCTTCACGCTTTTTCATTCTTCTGTTATTCTTTTCCTCTGAATGGATCATTTCAAAGTTCCTATCTTCCAGCTCACACATTCTTTCTTCTGCTTCATGCATTCTAAGGTTGATGCTCTCTATTATATTTTTTTTCATTTCATCCATTATATTCTTCAGCTCCAGAATTTGTTTGGTTCTTTTTTTATGATTTCTATCTCTTTGTTAAACTTGTCATTTTGTTCATGCATTGCTTTCCTGATCTCATTAAATTGTCTTTTCTATGTTCATTGAGCATCCTTCAAACAGCTATTTGAATTCTTTATTGGTACATTACAGATCACCATGTCTTTGGGATCAGTTACTGGAAGATTACTGTGATCCTTTGGTGTTGTCATCTTTGCTTGACTTTCCATGTTCCTGGAAGTTCTGCATTACTCTCTTCACATCTGAAGTAGCAGTCAACTCCTCCAGTCTTTACTAACTACCTTTATGAGAGAAATACCTTCTTTCAGTCCTGCTAGGGATTCTGAGGCTTTCTCAGATTCTCTAGGACATGCCCGCTCCATACTTCTTGCTCCCTCTTAGGGAAGAATTCTTAAGCCTATTCTCTTCTCTCAATCCTGCAACATACCAAGCCAAGTACTGACAACCCTTTCCAAAGCTGGAGCTCAGATCTGCGTTCCCTCTCTGGCCAGCAGATTCTAGCTGGCTCTCTGCACATGCTCACTAGCTGTCTGCAAAAGCTCACTCTTGCACCACTGTTGGGAGGGCATGTAGAGTGCTGGCCACAGGGTGAAGGGTGTCTGGGTAAGGCATGCAGCAAGCTGGAGGTGCCTGTTGGCCACTTGGGGGGATCTGCAGGCAAAGCATCCCCAGACGCTCATGGGTTGGCTTCTTGATGGAGTCCACCTCACAGTAGGATCTGCATTCCTTTAATACCCTCTGAGAGTCTTAAGTGCCACTCTCCCAGCCTCTTCTCACCTCCCAGTCACTTAAAAGCCTGGGAATGTTATTATCGTGGAAGTTCCTCCACAAGGAAACAATAAAGAAGGGAATAAATATCCCTTGCCAACAATTAGGACAAAACACTGTTGATTTCAAAGCGAGTTACTAAGAGTGTATTTTCCTTCTTATATAGCTTTTGTTTTTGCTACAGCTAATACTTGTCTTTCTTCTTATACAACTGGCCTTTGTCATATCAGTATTCAATCTCTTCACAAAAAAAAAAAAAAAAAAAAAAGTTCTCATGTCCTTTCCTCTTTCAAGTTCCCTCTTTCTCTAGAAACCTCCCTGCAGGGTCCACTTGCTCCAATCTAAATTGATTACTCTACTGGCCTGGTACATAGCTGCAATTTTAGAATTTCTTTGACGTTCTTCTGTGTCCTAGACTATAATTCTCTTTTTGGTGTACTTCCTCATTTGTTAGAACATTGTGTTAGATGATTTCCTAAGACAGGATAAATAAAGATGAATTTTCTGAAAAGAAAATTTGAAACGATACATTGTCTAAAATGTTTTTATTGTGCTCTCTCACTTCATTGCTACTCTGGCTGTGTATAGAATTCTAGGTTGAGAATCTTTCGGAAACATGAATGTGTTGCTCCCTTGGTTTCCAGATTTCAATTCTCAATCTCATCCCTTTATATGTGACCTTTGTTTGTTTTGGGGGGGCCAGGGGTTTGTCTCTGGAAGCTATTCTTCACAAGTACTCTGACACAAGTTCGCTTCACTGTTTTCTTTCTCTAAATTAGAGATTTAAATTAGTTGGATTTTAAAATCTTTAGTTGATCCTTGTAGGCTTTTATCTTCTCTCTCATTTTTCTGTTTCAGTCTTTTTGTTCAGCTTCCTCACAGAATTGTCCAAGTTTATGTAACAATCCATCTATAGTCCAGTTATACATGCATGAAGGAGAACAGTATACTAGGGTTAGGACAGGGAGACAGACCTCTCCTAGGAGGATGACCAAATAATATCAAAAATCTTATCTTCTCATCTCCAACCTGTTCCCAGGGGAACAGGCAACTGGCTGCTGATGCTTTGTTGACAAGATAGGAGAAGCAGACAGACAGAAGAGCTAGCCTCTCCATTGGTAGAATAAATTTAAGTCCATTTTCAATACCATGCCTCCCTCCACCAACCCCTCTCAGCTATAACCACTGTTTCCAAATCACCAATCTGTTTAGGGTTCTGCCAGACTAAGATACAGGCTCTTTGTTCACACCCTATCAGTCTGCACTGTAAGTTGTAGGTCCCACTACTCAGTCAAACTATCAATACTTTCTCTCCTCTTTCAGTTTCAAAACGTGTTGAAGTTTTTATCTACTGATGAAATCTCATATACTTCACACTTTGGAATCTATTCCCTAATTTGTTCCTTTATATTTTGAGAGATATTGGCAAGGCGAACAGGATAAACGAATATTACAATCCACCATTTTTTACAGATTTTTTTTCCAATTCACATTTTCACTCTGAACTTCATAACTTGTAATAACTGACTGTGATGATTACTTTTATGTGTCCACCTATATGAGACAGAGGGCGCCAGGAGCCATGGGTCCAGGACTGAAGGGGTGGAAGTGCAGTGGCACCACTTACTATTTCTCCTTGTGACCCACTAGCAAAATGTTTGCTTACTGCTCCCAGGACCTTATGCTCTGTTGGCCTAGAAGTCTTAGCTCTAGAGGGAGTTATGCTTCCATCAGGAGACACAACAGTGACGCCACTGAACTGGAAGTTAAGACTTCCAGTTAAGTTCATGCCTCTGAATAAACAAAGAAGGGAGTTACTGTAGGCTGGGGTGACTGATCTTGACTCCCAAGGGGGAATTGGACTGCTACTCCACAATGGTAGTAAGGAAGAGTATGTCTGGAATACAGGAGATCCCTTAGGGCATTTCTTAGTATTATCATACCCTGTGATAAAGACCAATAGAAAACTACAACAACCCAATCCTGGCAGGACTACTAATAGCCCAGAGCCTTCAGGAATGAAGGTTTAGGGCATCCTGCCAAGTAAAGAACCATAATCAGCTGAGGTCGTTGCTGAAGGCAAAGAGAATACAGAATTAGTAGGGAAGAAGGTCGTTAAAAATACCAGCTATAACTATATTACAGAAACAAAAACTGTAATTATCACGAGTATTTCCTCCTTATTTTGTTATGATATGCTTGTGTGTATATGTGTATCAAATATCTTTTTCTTCTCTCTCTTAGTCCCTTAGGTAACTCACAATGTATTGACTTTAAGTATTGTTAACTTTACATCACAGGATTTAAGTTACAGGATATTAAGAAAAGTAAACAATGGCCAAAGATTTTTATCTCCTCTTCGAAGTAGGATTTAGTGCATTTTCAGTTGTAAGCAGGATACAATGGTTGTACACAGTTCTACCATGTTAGGTAGAATTATGACCATGCTATTGTCTTCAAGATTGTTTTGAAGATTTTTATTGTCTTGGAGATTATGTATGGTTTAAGGAGATGCATACGGACACCAAGCTGACAAGGTGTGGACCTGTGATGGTTAATTTCATGTATCAACTTGACTGGGCCACAGAGTGCCTAGATATTTGATCTAATATTATTCTAGATGTTTCTGTGGGATGTTTTTGGATGTGCTTAACACATAAGTTGATCAAATGAGTAAAGCAGATTGTCCGTATATTGGTCTCGTCCAATCAGTTAATGGCCTGAATAAAATGAAAAGGCTGACCCTCCTCCAAAGAAGAGAGAATTTCTCCTACCTGTCTGCCCTCTAGATGGGACATTGGTTTCTTCTTGCCTCTGGACTCAAACCGAATCATAACTCTTTCTGGGACTCAAACCCACTAGCCTTTGAACTGGAACTACACCATCAGCTCTTCTGGGTCTCCAACTTGCCCACTGAGATCTTGGGATTTCTTATCTTCCATAATTGTGTAAGCTAATTCCTCATAAAAAGCCTTATATATATAAACACACACACACACACACACACACACACACACACCCTTTTGGTTCTGTTTCTCTGGAGAACCCTGACCAATATTTCTTCCTTATGCCCAAACCAAGAATAAACAACCCAAAACAACTGAAATGTACAAATGTTGAGGTAAACCAGACTTTAGCACACCGAGTACAATGCACGACTCAACAGCAAAAGCTATACAGGCAATGAGGCAGGAATGAATATTATCCAACTTCAATTAATTAAAGTCCATTCTAGTGGCTGTCTGTTACAGCTCAGTGATTGTGTTCCCCTCAAAATTCATATGTTGAGGCCCTAATCCACATGTGATGGTATCTGAAGATGTGTAATTAAGGTTTGATGAGGTCATGATGGTGAAGCCCTGGTCCAATGGGATTAGTGCCCTTATATGAAGAGACACTAGAAAGGAGATACTCATGTCTGTGCCTCATGAGATCCTGAACTGGTGCTACACTCAGCTCCAGCCCCTCAAGCCAGTCAGGAAGCAGCCCAGCATGTCCAAGGACCTGGCTGGGGACATGCACATCCATGCCTCAAGAACTAGGCCTACAGCCTTCAGTTTTGGCTGTGGAATCTGAAACAGCTCTGGGATTTCATTCCAGCCAATTTCAGTCACAGTCCAGGGCTAGTCCTGCCCATCCAGGGACCCAATTAATGAACAGACAGCAGCCCTCTTAGGTACCTGATGAGAGCCCCACCCGTCTATGCAACTGGTAATAGGCCTGCTGTTTAAGGACATAACTGTGGACCCTAAGGCAGACCCCTGTCCTGGGGCCACCTCCTGAAAAATGTACTGGAGGAAGTTCAGTCCACCCAGGGACCAGTCAGCACGCATGCCCTACCAAGTCCATGATAAAAAGTTCACCAACTGCAGGCCCTGCTGCACATCCAGAAACAGCTTTGTAACCAGCTCCAAACCAGGCAGACTGAGATCCCAGAGGTAATCCTATCAGCACACAGAACAGACAGGAGGTGTTTACCAGCTGAAACCAGTCTGTAAAGACTGGTGCTCCTTCAAATGCACAGGCA
Source organism: Neophocaena asiaeorientalis asiaeorientalis (assembly GCF_003031525.2). NCBI lineage: Eukaryota > Metazoa > Chordata > Mammalia > Artiodactyla > Phocoenidae > Neophocaena > Neophocaena asiaeorientalis. The sequence continues at coordinate 4,604,868 of NW_020175192.1, forward strand.
CCAATGCAAGGCTACATGGAAGAATCAAGCAAATATGACAACACCAAAAGAAACTAATAAAGTTCCAATAAATGACCCCAAAGAATGAAGATCTATAGTCTGACTGATAAAGAACTCAAAATAATAATCATTAAGGAACTGAATGAAATGTGAGAGAACACAGGTAGCCAACCCAGCAAAATCAGGAAAATGATGAATGAACATAATGAGAAGTTTAATAAAGAAATAGGAACCATTAAAAGTAACCAAAAAGAAACCCTACAGAAGAATACAATGACAGAAATGAAAAATTCAGCAGAGAGGTTCAACAACCAACTTAATCACCCAGGAGAAAGAATCAGTGAACTCAAAGACAGATCACTTGAAATTAGCCCATTAGAGAAACAAAAAGAAAAAAAGAATAAGAAAGAGTGAAGAAAGCCAATGTGAATTACGGGACACCATCAAGGAAACAAACATTCGCATCATGGGAGTCCCAGAAAGAGAAGGAAGAAAGGAGCAGAAAGAAAGTTTAAAGAATTAATAGCAGGGACTTCCTGGTGGTGCAGGGATTAAGAATCCGCCTGCCAATTCAGGGGACACAGGTTCGATCCCTGGTCCGGGAAGATCCCACATGCCACGAAGCAACTAAGCCCGTGAGCCACAACTACTGAGCCCACTCACCACAACTATTGAAGCCCGCGTGCCTAGAGCCCAAGCTCCACAGCAAGCCACCGCAATGAGAAGCCCGCACACTGCAATGAAGAGTAGCCCCCACTCACCGCAACTAGAGAAAGCCTGCACACAGCAATGAAGACCCAATGCAGCCAAAAATTAAAAAAAAAAAAAAAAAAAAAAGAATTAATAGCAGAAAACTTCTGAAACCTTGGGAGAATATGGACATTCAGGTACAGGAAGCTCACAGGACCCCAAGCAAGGTCAACCCAAAGAATATTGCTCTGAGACACATTATAATCAATAATCAAAATGTTAAAAGTTAAAGACAAGGAGAGAATTTTAAAAGTAGCAAGAGAAAAATGACTCATCACATATTAGGGAAATCCACCAGCAGCCCAGTATGGCTATCAGTGGATTTTTCTAAAGAAACCTTGCAAGCCAAGAGAGAGTGAGATGATATATTGAATGCACTGAGTGAAAAAAATTGCCAACCACGAGTACTAACCTGTCCTTCTGAAATGGAAAGTTAAAGACATTCCCAGACAAACAAAGCTAGGGGATTTCATCACCACTAGACATGCCTTACAAGAAATGATAAAGAGACTTCTTCAAGTTGAAATGAAAGGACGCTAAGTAACAATATGAAAACATAAAAAACTATAAAACTCATTGGTAAAGGTAAATATATAGTCAAAATCAGAATACTCTAATACTGGAATGATGGTGTGTAAATCACTTTATCTCGAGTATAAAAGTTTTAAAAAAAAATCAAAAATAACTAACGGTATAATATTGTTTTGGATATGTCTCCTCAGGGAAGGAAAACAAATGGAACTACAGCAAACTAAAAAGCTTTTGCATAGCAAAGGAAACTATCAACAAAATGAAAAGGTCATCTACTGAATGGGAGAGATATTTGCAAATGATGTATCTGATAAGGGGTAAATTATCCAAAATACACACACACACACACACACACACACACACACACACACACACACACACAGAAAACTCATATAACTCAACATCCAAAAAACAAACCACATGATTTAAAAATGAGAAGAGAATCTGAATAGACATTTTTCCAAAGAAGACATTCAGATGGCCAGCAGGCATCACATAAAAAGATGCTCAACATCACTAATCATCAGGGAAACGGGCAAATCAAAACCACAATGAGATATTACCTCACACCTGTCAGAATAGCTATTATCAAAAAGACAATAAATGACAAGTGTTGTCAAGGCTGTGGAGAAAAAGGAACTCCTGTGCACTGTTGGTGAGAATATAAATTGGTGCAGCTGCTATGGAAAACAATATGGAAGTCCCTCAAAAAATTAAAAATAGAACTATTATATAACCCAGAAGTTTCACTTCTGGGTAGTTTTACAAGTAAAACAAAAACACTAATTTAAAAAGATACATGCATCCCTATGTTCATATGCACACACACGCACACATACACATGCATACAATGAAATATTACTCAGCCATAATAAGAATGTTGCAACAACGCGGATGGACCCAGAGGGTATTATGCAAAGTGGAATAACTCAGACAGAGAATGACAAATACCATATGATTCTACTTACATGTGTAATCTAAAAACCGAAACAAATGAACAAATATAACGAAGTAGAAACAGAGTCACTGATAAAGAGAACAAATAGGTGGTTGCCAGAGGGAAAGAAGGTGGGGGAATGAGTGAAATACGTGAGGGAAATTAAGAGACACAAACTCCAAATGAGGCATGGGAATGAAATGTACAGCAAGGGGAATATAGTCAATAATAACATAATATCTTTGTATGGTGACAGTTGGTAACCAGAGCTATCATGCTGATAATTTCGTAACAATTGAAAATATTTCATCACCCTGTTGTGCGCTAGAAAGTAACATAGTTTTGTAGGTCAACTATACTTCAAAACACAAACAGACAAACTCATAGAAAAAGAGATCAGATTTGTGGTTACCAGAGGTGGGGTTCGGGGGACAGAGAACTGGATGAAGGGGGTCAAAAGGTACAAATTCTAGTTATAAGATAAGTAAGTACTAGGGATGAATGTACAACACGATTAATGTAATGAACACTGCTGTGTGTTACATATGAAAGTTGTTACAAGAGTAAACCCTAAGAGTTCTCACCACAAGAAGAAAGTATTTCCTTAATTTTGTATCTATATGAGATGATGGATGTTCACTAAACTTACTGATAATCACTTTATGATGTATGTAAGTCACACCATTATGCTGTACACCCTACGTATACAGTGCTGTACGTCAATTATATCTCAATAAAAATGGAAGAAAAATGATGAAAAAAATAACTATAGGTACAATAATTTGTTAATGGATGCACAATATAAAAAGATGTAAAGTATGACATCAATAGCATAAAATACAAGGAAAGGAGAAGTAAAAGTGTAGAGCTGTGTATACAGTTGAAGGTAAGTTGTTATCAGCTTAAAATAGACTGTTATAGCTATAAAATAGTTTATGTAAGCCTCATGGTAACCACAAAGGGAAGAAACTTAAACACAAAAGATAAAGAGAAAGGAATTAAAATATGCACTACAAAAAAATAAATCACAAAAGAAGACAGAGAGGGGCAAAAGAGCTAAAAAACAGTCAACAAACACTTAACAAACTGACAGGCAGTGGGTCTTTACCTATCAATAATTAAATACTTTAAACATAAATGAACTAAATTCCCATATCAAAATACACAAAGTGGTTGAATGGATTAAAAAATCAAGATCTAACAATACGTTGCCAACAAGAGACTCACTTTAGCTTTAAGGACATACATAGGTTGAAAGTAAAGAGATGGAAAATGATATTCTATGCAAATGGTAACCAAAAGAGAGCAGAAGTAGCTACACTTGTATCACATATAATAGACTTTCAGTCAAAATCAATCACAAGAGACAAAGAAGGTCATTGCATAGTGATAAAGGGGTCAATTCATCAAGAGGATATAACAATTATAAGTATATATACACCCTACACTGGAGCATCTAATATTTAATGCAAATAATAACAGAACTAAAGGGAGAAATAGACAATAATATAATAATAGGGGACTTCAGTTTTAATATTGGATGGATGATCCAGACAGAAATGTAATAAGGAAACAGACCTGAAGAACACTACAGACCAAAATGGACCAAAAGACATAGACAGAACATTCCATGCAATAGCAGCAGAATACATATTTGGTATTCTGTATGTATACATTCCACAAGATAAATCATATGCTGGGCCACAGAGCAAGACTTAAGAAGACTGAAATCCCATCTGGTCTCTATCTTGACCACAGTGGTATAATTAGAAATCAGTAACAGAAAGAAAACTGGAAAATTCACAAAAATATGGAAATTAAACAACACATTCCCAAACAACCAATCCTGCCATTTGCAACAACATGGATGGACCTTCAGGGCATTCAGACTAAGAGAAATAAGTCTGATAGAGAAAGAAAAATACCATATGATCTCACTTATATGTGGAATCTTTTAAAAAGTTGAACTCAGAAACAGAGAGTGGAAGGGTGGTTGCCAGGGGCCAGGGAAGGGGAGAAATGGGGAGTCACTGTCAAAGGGTACAAACTTCCAGTTATAAGATGAACAAGTCCTGAGGATCTAATATTCAGCATGGTGATTATAGTGAACAATACTGTATTATATACTTGAAAGTTGGTAATAAGACAATAAATCTTAAATGTTCTCACCACAAAAAAAAGTTCTATTTATGTGAGGTGATAGATGTGTTAACTAACCTTATTGCAGTAATTATTTCACAATATATATGTGTATCAAATCATCATATTGTGTACCTTAAACTTACACAATGTTATATATTGATTGTATCTCAATAAAGCTGGGCTTGGCGGGGGTAGGCGGAGAGGGGATCAACAAGGGAGAAGAAGAAATGAAAGACACAGGAAAAGAACCACAGGGACATTATCTCAGATTCTGGGTTCCAAAGCTCTTTATTTGATTCTGTGGTTTGAATCAGTAAATTTCCTGCTATGCTTTAATTCAGTCTTAGCTGAATTTTTGTGAGATTTAAGAGTACTGACTATAGTCCACGTAGTAAAATTTCATAAATTAAAAAAGCCTAAGTATACAGCTTCAGAAATATAAAAGTATATTCACCAGCATACAGAATCCAGGAATAAATCTACATTACCAGTATTTGCTCCCGGAACGTAAAGACAATTTAATGTTGAGGAATTTATCAATATAACCCAGCACATTAATAAGTCAAAGGAAAAGATGTAGTGATTACTAAAATAGCTGTTGAAAAAACTACTTATAAAATTTTTAATCTATTTGTTCTTTTATTCTTATTAATCACAACTAAAACAATTCTCCATTAAATGAAAAATACTACCTACCCCAAGCCAATAGCCAAAATCATAAATAACCTTGGAAGGCTAGATGCATTCCCAGTCAAGTTAGGGAGAAGACAAAGAAGTACACTATTATCATTATTATTTAAAATTATCCTGAAAGCTCTATCATTGCAATTACATAAGAAAATAAATCCAAATTGTAAGTATCAGAAAGGAAATCAACTTTCTATCATTTACAGATGATTGTTTACCTAGAAAATTTTAATACAATCAACAATAAAAATACGTGATACTAAGTAAATGGCTGGTAACAAAATAAATATATACAAGTGAATATATTTTTCTGAATATCAATAATAGCCAGTAAAAATATAAACAAAACAGTTTCTCTTATCAATAAACACCAATTAGAAAATGTAACATAACAAATTAGAAAACATAATAAGAGGCTATTCATAATAACAATAAAAATATAAAATACCTAGGAATAAAACTAATAAAAAATAAAAAGGACCTTTATAATTAAACCTTTAAAATAAGACCCCCCAAAAAATTGAGAGACATACCATGTTCTTCTATGGGAAGACTGAATAATGTAAAGATGTCACTTTTCCCCATTACAAATTTATAAATTTGATTTGATCCCAACCAAAATTCCAAAGCGCTTTTATTTAAAAACTTTTTTTTTTGCACCTTGACAAAATGATCTCAAGTTCATCTGGAATAATAAATGAATATTAATAGCCAAGAAAACTATGAAAAAAGAATGAGGGGGCATTTGTATGACCAGATAATAAAAATATATTATAAAACTGACAAAAACTAAAAGAAGGCAATACTGACACATGAGTATCAGACCAATCAGTGGACATTAAGAGAAAAAGCAGAAATCAAACCCAAGTATATGTGAAAATTTAATAAGTAATTTAAATAAGATTTCAGATTAAAAGAGATTATAATTGAGGTGATGGCAAATAACAAACCATTCTGAAAAAAAGTAACATTAGAAATCAGCATATAGTCATCATCTCTGAATGAATAAAATGAAAAAGAAAAAAAAGAAGAATGCTAACCTCATACTATACACTCCATATTCCCCTGGATTAAACAGTTAAGTATTAAAAAAAATTTTTAATCTACTAGAAAATAATGCTCTGATACTATACTAAGAAAGTCTTGTAAAACATGTAAGTAAAGTTGGAAACCATATAGGAAAGGAATAATAGATTTGTTTACATAAAAATGTAAACATGGCAAAAAATACTAAAAACAAAAGGAAGAGGCAAGTAATAACTGGGCAAGTATATTACACATATTACATCTTATATGACATAAGTTAAAGTTCTTTAAAATCAATAAGAAAAACACATCAATTTTTAAATGAACAAATAACATCAACAAGCAAATCACAAAAGAAGGAATAAATATATGGAGACAAAAAAATTCAACATCACTAATAATCGAGAAAGAGTAAAAAGAAAATTACCAAATGAAAGTTTAAAAACAATAGCACCTAATCCTGACTAGGATATAGAGTTAAAACATTTATTATTGAAAACTGCTTGGAAAATAAACTAATACTTTTCTAAAGAGAAATTTGGCAAAACTATATCTAAAACCTTAAAAGTACACACCCCCTTATAGTAATTTAACCTCAGAAAATAATCAGGATTTTATGAAATTTTTTAGAAAGCCATTTACCTCAGCATTGTTTATAGTAACTGCAGCAGTTGAGTTTATGGCGTGGCAAGGGCAGGCACAAGAATACCAGGTTCTTTTTGGTAAGAAGTGAGGGGCAACAGAATTGGAACTGAAAACTTGGTAGAAACTGAGGTAACTTGCGGGTCCCTCTGTCTTTTTCATGTGTCCCACATAATCAATTGATTGTGTTCACTCTCCCCTCCTCTATTCTCCCATGAGTTGGCTTCTTCAACTTGTTCAACAATCCTGCTCCCTCTGTCTCTTGTACATAGCTGAAGCTCACCATAACCCTTCTAGCCCTCCTCCTACATCATGCTATCTCTCAAAGTATTCGTAGTTTCAGCGCTACTCTTAACTACCTTTCTTTACTTATATATTCCCCCCCAAGAAAGGAATTAGGCCTAGCTCCTCTCATCCGGGACCACTGGTAGTAAGTCAGCAGCTAACTCTTGGCTAACACTGGATCCAAACAGCTGTGGCCAGGGTAGCAGGATGCATGGGCAGGACAAGCGCTATGACATTTCTAGTACAAAGACACGGATGCATGCACACATACATGCATACACACACACACACACTCACACAAAATCCTGGAAATCCCAGTAATAGCAACCTGGCTAATAAATTACAGCACATTGATGGGGAGGGGGGGATATGCCCAGTATATTACAACATAGAAAACACAGGTTATAATATATGACCCCAGTGAAGAAATCGGGATAATAGAATTATAGTTGTTTTTTTTTTAATAGATGCAGAGGTTTCTTTAATGAAATTGTGGAAATTATCCAATGAGATGCAGATAATGAATACTCTAATCTAAGCAGATCCAGTGACCATGATGAAAACTGATCATTTCTGAAGTTAAAAAAAGCATTATATGAAACTAACACAGCATTGTAAACCAACTATACTGCAATAAAAATTTTTTTTAAAAAAGAAAGCATTATATGGCTATAAATCATCAGGAGGTATAGCTGTTCTTATTTTTATTCTTGGTAGCTTTCTATTTTCCCAAATCTCTACAATAAACAGAGATTTCTTTTATACCCAGAAAAGAACCACTAGTTTTATATAATGATGTTTTTAATTTTTTAAATTTTACTTTGTTTTAGAAAACATTATGATTACCTTTCCAACGCCACATCTGGTGCCTTCATTCACCATGCCAGGATCGGGAACATCTGACCCAAGCTGGAAATCCACACCCCAACATTTGGTGCCTCTCCCAGGAGTCTGAATAATAGCAGGCACAATTCCAAATACAGGCATTTCTTGTACATTCTCACATTGAAGCTTTCCACACAAAGCATTCCTGGAAAGATAAATAATGCAAACTACAATGCATCCAGTGTAGATACAAAAGAAAAATTATACATTTTTTGTATATAGGCAGGGAGTTTATTGCTGTTTAGCTAAAGTGAATCTCAACAGAAAAAGTGTGTGAGAGAAACAGAGATCAAAGTAGCTCTCTTTAAATATGGCAGAGAAGAGGTAAGTGGACGCCAAGATGCAAATTAGTAGGGTACCAGGGGGTGTGGCTGCTGACACGTAATAATCTCTCTTCACTACCTGCCTAGGACTCAAAAAAGTCTAACTAATAAAGTTGTTTTTAAATGTGATATAATTTTATAAATGCTTTTACACAGAAAATAATAGAACTATACCAAAATTCAATTGTGTCTTCTTACAGAGTTATAGTAAAGAGAAACCTAGATTTTGTAATGTTAAATAAGTATGACAGGACTCCACCTTTCTTCACTTGGCTCACTCTTACTTAAAGACTCAATTCATTAACTCATTAATTCACTAATTCAATTCACTAATTCAGTAACAACGCTATGAAGACTTCCCTGACTACAATTCCTATTACAAGGCTGTGTAAGTTAAATGTCCTTCCTATAGCCCTTCAGGATACAATAAGTATCCCAAACATCAACTCTTATGATGCTGTATTGAAATTTCCTATTAAATTGATTGACTTTGTCTTTTTTTTTTTTTTTTTGGCTGCGTTGGGTCTTCGCTGTTGCACGCAGGCTTTCTCTAGGTGTGGCGAGTGGGGGCTACTCTTCGTTGCAGTGCAAGGGCTTCTCACTGCGGTGGCTTCTCTTGTTGCGGAGCACGGGCTCTAGGCGCATGGCTTCAGTAGTTGTGGCACGCGGGCTCAGTAGTTGTGGCGCACGGGCTTAGTTGCTCTGCGGCATGTGGGATCTTCCCAGACCAGGGCTTAAACCCGTGTCCCCTGCATTAGCAGGCGGATTCTTAACCACTGTGCCATGAGGGAAGTCCTAATTGATTGTCTTTTGATCCAAGCACCTACCCTATTCTTAAATCTCCCCTATGCTATCACTGCCAAGTCATTATAGGATATTGTTTTCCAATTCCTCTAATTCATCACCTCCTAAATATTCTCATACCAGCTATCATATCTTTTACTTCTTGAGTTAAAATCTTTCTCCCTATAACTTTTCCTCATTGGTCCCAGATCTTCGACATGAGACCACACAGATAATGTCTTTTCTTTCCTCCACATGGCAGCTTTTTAGGACAATTATCACATAGGTCCTAATTACTTACTTCACAGGACAATAGTCTACAATCATTTCTCATGCAACAAGGAAGCTCCCCTCTAAATATGTTCTAGTTTGTCTCACTCCCTCTTGAAGCACAGTGCTCGGAGTAAAATATGAAATTTCAGTTACAGCCTGACAAGCAAAGAACAAGATGAACTGTCATTTCCTTTATTCTAGATACTGTACTTCTATGAAGCCCAGGATGACAGTAGCTCTTATGGTAACTACATTACATTATTGATGTCCTTGAACTTATCCTCAGCTAACACCCCTATTTACTTTTTGCACATGCTGCTATTAAGCCTCCTCTTCCTTCCATCCTTCACTTAAGAGTTAGTTATTTTGTCCCATCTTTACATTTATTCTTATGTCACCATTTATTCACGAGGTAACCTGAGTAAAGTGCTTAAACTTTCTTAAGTTCAGTTTCTTCATCTGAAAAACAAGACCTAAATAATGATGCCTATCTCACATAATTAGTTGAAATTAGATATGAAAACCTCTAAAACAAAGCATAGAAGAAAGCAGATCTCAGTTAGCATCTACTGGAACCTACCAAAATTCATGCTGCTATGATATACTTAATGTCTCATGTATAGTCTTAGTGACATATTAAGAAGTAAAAGGAAAATACTCTTAACATATTAAAAGAAAACTGTCACAAATCATTAAAAGGATAGTCACTTCAACAGAAAAAAATTAGCAAAGATGCAAATAGGCAATTCACAAAATAAGAAATGCAAACAGCCTACAAAGCTAAGAGATGCTCATTGTTATAGTAATAAAAATTATATTGCAAGCACCAAAAGAATAACTGCTTCAGGCAGGATCATCAATGCACGCTTAAACCATGAGGTGAAACACTGGTGGGGAACTGGATATTTATACGGTACAAAATCATCACTCCACATATTACTTGATAGTTGCAGTGGGCAAGACCTAACTTTACAAAAGCAAGATTTGGTCATTGCCACTTAGTAACAGTAATAATAAGACAATCCAGAATTATGTGCCTCCTTGACATCATCTACCACTTACAAAGTAGTCAAATACTTACGAAGTATTCAAAGTGTTTAACCTGAATCTAATTAAGACTTTAGATTTAACTTCTGATGTATAGAAAATTCAGGGAATAAAGACACAAGTTAAGCAACGTTGAGAAGGAACTACCAAACAAATCCAGAACGTGGGCCACACTAAAAGACCACTGGCCCAGTCATTTCCTCAGGTCACTGTCAGTGAAAAGAAAAAAATAAATAAACCGAAGAAGAATATTTTAGATTAAAAGTGACTTAAGTGGGGCTTCCCTGGTGGCACAGTGGTTAAGAATCTGCCTGCCAATGTAGGGAACACAGGTTCGAGCCCTGGTCCAGGAAGATCCCACATGCCGCGGAGCAACTAAGTTGGTGCACCACAACTACTGAGCCTGCGCTCTAGAGCCCGCGAGCCACAACTACCGAAGCCCGCGTGCCTAGAGCCCGTGCTCTGCAACAAGAGAAGCCACCGCAACGAGAAGCCCGCGCACCACAACGAAGAGTAGCCCCGGCTCGCCGCAACTAGAGAAAGCCCGCTCGCAGCAACAAAGGCCCAACGCAGCCAAAAATAAAATTATTATTTTTTTTTAAAGTGCCTTAAGTGACATGACAACTAAATGCAATGTGTGAACCTTGGTTGAGTCCTGATGTGGAAAAAAAAAAACAGCTATGAAAGACAATTTGAGGACACGGACAATTGGAGAAATGTGAATATTGACCAGGGATTACATTACATTAGGAAACTCTGAATTTTGTTAGGTATGATAACAGTATTGAGAACAGGCTTATATGTTGGAGATGAATACTAAAGAATTTAGGAGTGATGCATCATAATGCTGATAATTTACTTAAAAATGGTTCAGCAAAATCTAGACAAGGTAAATATGATAAAATATTAACAGTGTTTTAATCTAGGATATATGGGTGTTCATCATACTATTCTTTCTACTCCTCTGTGTATTTAAAATTTTTCATTTAAAAAGTTTAACAAACTATTGAATGTTAAGAATGGCTCAAGGGGGCTTCCCTGGTGGCGCAGTGGTTGAGAGTCCGCCTGCCGATGCAGGGGACGCGGGTTCGTGCCCCTGTCCGGGAAGACCCCACATACCGCGGAGCGGCTGTGCCCGTGAGCCATGGCCGCTGAGCCTGCGCGTCCAGAGCAAAAAAAAAAAAAGAATGGCTCAAGGATGTATTTGTACAATACAACATGGGGAATATAGCCAATATTCTGTAATAAATGTAAATGGAAAGGAACCCTTAAAAATTGTATAAAAATATAAAAAATGTAAATAAACAAATAGTTTAAAAGGAGGACACCATCTTGTTCTGCAAGAGAGGACAGCTCTTTTGGTGAAATGGAACAAGACAATGTGCACAGCAGGGGGTGGGAGTCAGTGGGGAGTAGGAGTGTATATGTGCATAAGAAACCCTGGAAAGGCAGACAAAAAGCTCAAAGACACACCTGAAGAGCAGGGTGGGAAGAAGGAGAAAGAGAGTAAGAGTGGAAACCACATTTGTCTATATCCCTTTAAACATTTTTGAAAAACAACAACAAGAAATTAAATAAGTATTTACAAATTCATTCAAAGCAAGAATGAAATATCTATTTGATGTAACAAATTGGAAAAGTATTTCTTAAGACAATACTCTGACATTGATGAGGGGGTAGTGGAAGTATAAATCAGTCAAACGTTTTAAAGGTCAATTTAGAAGCATCTGTGAAGAGCCTTTAAAACTATCTTCCATTTTCTTTTGAGAAAAATCTACTAAAGAAACAATCGGAGACATAAATACTTAAATTGTATTTATCACAGCCTTGTTTAAAAAAACAAATTACTGGAAACAACATAACATTTCTAACATAAGGAAATGGTTAAAAGAAGCTGGGTATATCCTATAAATGCCCTTAATAGAGTGGAAAGTAAATACATCAACTTATAAAACAGTATAAATCATACTATGCAATTTTGTTTATACACACAGATATGGGTCTCTGAGTACACATATGTGTATGTATATATGTGTATGATACATATTTATATGCTTATGAATACACATGAAAAGGAAATAACAATAAAACTTTAGCAGAGTATCTCTGGATGACAGGACCATATGTGACCAGTTTCTTGAGACTTTTCTAGATTTTATGCATTTTCTATGATGGGGATGATTATAAAGAGCGTGATGATGATGATAAGTCCTACAATGAACCGGGTACTCTTCTTAGTATTAACATCCACCAACTCATTCAGTCTTTAAAACAATACTTAGAAATAGGTACCATTATTATTTCCATTTCACAGAAGAGAAAAATGAAGTATGTAAGCGAAGTAACGTGTCCAAAGTCTCAGAGATCTTAAGTGGTTAAAGCAGTATTCAAACCCAGAGTCTAACTTCAAATGTGTATTCCTAATGACTATATTACATTATCCTTATATTACTATTATAAAATGCTTTTCAAATCAGCTACCCAGTAATTTAAGTTTTGTAAATGTAGTTGCTATATTTTCATCAAGATATTCATAAAAATATGGAAACGGGACCAGGCTAAAGACAAGGATAAGGCATATGTAGCAAGCCCCTTCCAGGTCTGCATCAATCCACTTATCCCAAGGTTTAGCTCAGCTCATTCAATTAGTCACACTAATTCCACCCATTAGATATATCATCTGTTCCTTCATTCGTTCAACAAACAGTTAATAGGCACTTACTATGACAATGTGCCAGGCACTATGTTAAACACAGAATGGACTTTACAGTGTAGTGACAAGGGTGGTAACCAGATGGTCACTTAAACAAATGAGATGTCTTATGAGACAAATACTACAAAAAAAAATTCTGAAGTATTAAATTTGGTAGTAATGAAAGGATCAGTTCTTCCAGAAGACATAACAATCCTAAATGTGTATGCACCTAATAACATAAGCACTGAAGAACACACTTCAAAACACATACAGCAAAAATTTATAGAACTAAAAGGAGAAACAGACAACGTCATAATCACAGCTGGGGATTTTAACACACCTGTCTCAGAAACTGAAGGGTAAACAGATAAACACACACACACCCAAAATATACAAGATTTGAACAAGACCATTAATTAACTTGACATTTATAGAATAATATATCCAACAACTGCAAGATACACTTTTCTTTTTAATTGAACATGGAACATTCACCAAAATGGACCATATGCTGGACACTAATTCACATCTCAATAAATTGAAAAGAACTGAAATCATAGAGAGTATGTTCTCAATGTAATTAAACTAGAAATCAAAAACAGATAACCAGAATATTCCCAAATATTTGGAAATTAGCAACACACTTTTAATAACACATGAGTCAAAGGAGAAATCACAGTGTAACTTAGAAAATATTATGAACTGAACAATAAGGAAAATACAACACATCAAATTCAATGAAAGAGAAACATACAACTTTTTAACCAGTTCATCCTTCCTTCAACTTTCAAATTGCTACTTTTCTCATTTTGATTTAGCCTAATTATGTTAGCCAAGAGGGGTCCAATTCCTCCAAGTGCAGGACAGAGCCCTCCTTGGTCTTTTCTAAACACCATAAAAGAATCTTAAAAATGCTGTGCCTATAACTGGTTTTGTATCTGACCTTCCCTTTATCTGGAAAATTACCTATTACACTACCTATTGGATTGGACAAAAAGTTCATTCTGTCAGTGAATATGTTGTTCAATAAAGTTCTTCGTGAAAATTTAAAATGTGTCTTTTATTTGTACTTAAAACCGAACAAACTTTTTGGCCGACCCAATATCTTTTCTAAGGCAGTATCACTTTTAAGTGATTATTCTTGCTAAAGCAATGGTTTGGACATAAAACCTTCCCGTGCAATTTAAATATACTAAAAATTTATTAAGAATAATAGTTCGACTTCCCCAGAAAAAGAGTGCTATATAAATGCAAGAGAACTTATATCTACAACTAGTTTTGAGACGATAAAAGGTAGTCAAAACAGTTATGTTCATACCTTCTTTTGAAATACTTTCTTGTTTTTCTAACTGCCTTCAACCCACTGTGTTTTATATATCAAGAAAGGTATATTCTAAATATTCTGTGAAGTATACTTTATGTAGATAACTAATTTGTAAAGAATTAGAACAACATAATTTGGCTAACGTTAAAAAAAATAAAAGCACACAGCATTAAGAACATCTATAAGAGGGACATCTGACCCTGTTAAGGAAGTTGAGGAAGTCTTTCTCAGAGAAGTTGTACTTAAAATGGCAGAGAGAGGAGAGCATGTCAGGCAGAAGGAACAGCACGTGCCAAGGCCCTGTGGCAGAGGACGACACGTGGACCAGTAGAGCTGAAGTATTTCACATTTAATGGCTCAGTAGAGAAAGATGAGCCTACAAATAAATACATTAAAGGAGCATCTGGAAACAGAAAAAAAATACTAGAAGAACATTCTACACAAAAGCCAAGGAAAGGGGTTTCTTCAAGGAGAAAATGGTCAACATAGTTGAATGCTACTGAAAGGTCCAGAAGCATGAAGACCTAAAGATGTCTGTTGGATTTTGGAACACGGAGGTCACGGTTGTTGTTTTGTCTTAGTAAGCATTGTTTTACCTCAGTTGCTTAGCTTAATTGGCAGAGTAGGAGGTGAAGTGAGTAGAAGAGAAGCACAGTATTATAGAATAATTCCAATTATACAAAATGTTAGTGTGTCTATGTATAGTGCACAGAAATAACAAAAAAAAGGAAGACATACACTGAAATTACTGAATACATACAGACAGATTATGGATAACTTTTGTTTATATTTTTGTAATAATATTAATTTTTTTACAATGTGCAAATGTTATAGAAACAAAAAAGGCTTTTAATTTGTCACTTTCAAATTATATAGAGCCAGAAGAAAATGATAAAGTCCAGAATTAATTCTGCAGATACCTCTACATATGGATTTAGCAGCATAATCTTTTAATGAAAGGAAGAGGGAGAAGAGTGTTTATTTGGGCTTCTTATTGTACAACAGGATAAACAAAAGTAACATTCTAAAAATCATTATATTTTAGACAGGTAATGTCAAAAGGTATGAATAATTTTACCCTTCCTATTCAGAATCTCTCTGAAGTCATATTTTACAAAATTGTTAAATTTGAAAAGTTAGATGTTTAAGGGGGAGAAAGTCAGCAGTCACAAGGAGCTGTAAAAGATGCTAAAGATGGCTGATCTTACAACCTTTCATATTCTTTTATACTCTTGCCTCCACTTACCCAGTGGCACACTTCTTGTATTCATTGCCAGAGAAACCACAATTGCCAAATCTGTCACCTTTGGAATTCACATCAATGAAACAATCCCTTGGAGCAGCCTTGGCTTCTGTAACAGCAAAAAAAATTTTTTTTTTGTACAACTGAAACTAACACAACATTGTAAATCAACTATACCCCAATAAGATTAAGATTAAAAAATATATATTTTTAAGTTATGGCAATTTAATTCAGAAATAAAAGTATTCCCTACGACAGTCCATACGCCTGGATAAACTGCCTCAACACCTCTGAAAAGGTTTCAGGGCCTACATATAAAACATTTTGTTCCACATTTTATAATTGACAACAAAATGTGAAAATAAAGCTTAGATGGTACTTAAAAGTTAGCCTGGACTCAAGCACTCAAGTCCTCAAAGAAGTGTCATTAAACAAGATGAAATTATTAACCATGATGGGACTTCGCTGGAGGTGCAGTAGTTAAGAATCCGCCTGCCAATGCAGGGGACATGGGTTCAAGCCCTGGTCCGGGAAGATCCCACATGCTGCGGAGCAACTAAGCCCACGAGCCACAACTACTGAGCCCGCGAGCCACAACCACTGAAGCCCAAGCACCTAGAGCCCATGCTCCACAACAAGAGAAGCCACCACAAGGAGAAGTCTGCACACGCAGTGAAGAGTAGCCCCCGCTCGCTGCCAACTAGAGAAAGCCCGCGTGCAGCAACAAAGACCCAACGCAGCCAGAAATAAATAAATAAATTTATATTAACCATGATGAAATTAAAAACCATGCACAGTATGGTAGCACTTTCAGCATATTAATTCTCACTGCTCTCAAACACAGGTCTACTGCACCCCTGGTTAGATCAGGCTGGGAGGGTTGGTGAAAACACTTCCAGGTATTATTTTTTTTAACTTACCATGTATGGATGCTTAATTTAGGTATTAATTACATTGACAAATAGCCATGACAGCTAATAAAGTATCAATCCATTCTTGTTTTCTTATATTTTATATATGTACCACTTAATGTTTGATTTTTCCACTTAATTATATATTCCTAAAAATATTTTATTTGTAAATATTTTGAAGCCAAAATGGCAGTACCTTCTATCTAATAATGGAAATTCATGTGTCTGTCTTACACACCTGATACTACGTTGGTCAGTTTACAAGAAAATGGATATGAGGTGAAAGGAGTTGGAAGAAAAAAGAAGTGGAGGATCAAGTAATCTGAAAATGGATGCAGAATACTTGCACAGGATAAACGTCACATGGCAATAACTCTAGCAAAGCACATGCTCACACTCACATTTATATCAGGAAAAAGTGACTAAATTAATAACAAGCCCTCCCCCCAATAATGTTGTCCCTTCGGTCGTCCTAGACTTCTTTGCAGGCCTCTACAAAGATAATATACTTGCTAAATAATAGCATTTGCTTCTCTAAAATGCCTATCTGAAGTACTTTTTTGGTCTGCAGTAACCTGTCCATTCCTGCAAAATATATCAGAAGTTCACAGATCTCTACCACTGTGTCCCATGACCTGACTAACATAAAGGAAGTCCCATTTCATGCTTAGTCTTCTCTCCTCCGACCCTATCTGATCAAGGTTCCCATGACCCACCCCCTCCTTGGGTTTGATTAATTTGCTAGAGTGGCTCACAGAACTCAGAGAAACATTTTACTCACTAGATTACTGGTGTATTATCAAAGAATATAACTCAGGAACAGCCAGATGGAAGAGATGCATACGCAAGATATAAAGAAAGGGGCTTGGAGGTTCCAGGCCCCGCCAAGTGTGACACTCCCTGCATCTCCACTTGTTCACCAAGCCAGAAGCTCTCCAAACCCTGTCCTTTGGGGTTTTCATGGAGGCTTCATTACATAGACATGATTGATTAAATCACTGGCCACTTGTGAGTACAGCAATCTCCAGTCCCAGAGGTAGGGGAACTGAAAGTTCCAACCGCTAATCACAGGGTTAGTTCCCTGGCAACCAGCCCCATCCTTATGTCACTGAGGGGCTTTCCAAAAGTCACTTCATTGACATAACAAAAGACACTTTTACAGCTCTCATCACTTGGGAAATTCCAAGCGTTTTAGGAGCTCATGCCAGGAACTGGACAAAGACCAATTTTTTTTGGTTTGTTATAAATCACAACAGTCAACACTGCTCTACCTAAAATTATAATTAATCCATATTAAGAGGATGGAGAATGAAAAATGAGCATGAGTAGGATGAGAGCTGACAAGTGTTGAGAGAAGAGAAGGTAAGAAATTAAATTCTCATCCTCTGCAGTGAAAAATTAACAGTTAATACCTAGAATGGAAAAATCCAAAAGTAGCATTACCAAGAAATTTAAGACCTGGAGCAAGTAACAAAGTAATCGGCTAGAAATCAGCAAGAAAAGGTAGAAATGGTTGCCTTAAGGGATGGGGCTATTATGGGGAGGCACACTTTACTTTTTCATAAAATCTTGTGAATGATTTGGCTCTTTAATCTACTGTATGTATAACTTTGATAAAAATGAAATATTTAAAAAGAGACACAATAAAAAATATATTAAATACTACTAGGAAAAGAATGGATTCCATTTATATAATAGAATACTCTAATGCTCTATGATCTAAATATAGCAATACAGATGGATTGCAAAAACATTTTGAGTGAACAATGAAAACAGAAGACCCATATGTATGTCCCCATACTATTTACATGAATTTATTAAAGCTAGAATACAATACTGTGTACATATATGTATACATATAATGTTAATATACACAGGATAGAGAGGTGAGAAAGTATGATAAAAACAAAAATCACCAACTGAACTTGGACACATCAAATTAATGACCATGATTGCCTACGGAGAAGGAAAGAGGGGGACATGATAGGAGAGAGGAAACGGGAGAATTTCAGTTTTAGCAATAACGTTTGCTTTCCATTTTTAACAAAAACTAAAACAAAAAAATAAAATCACAGCAATCAATATAAATAACATATCTTACTTGAGCCAAAGATGACTTGACACTGAGCATCATAATATTGGCACATGCCATTGTAACAATAGGCTCTGTTATTCTGGCAAGGGTATCCATTCTGAATAAAAACATCTGGCTGACAGAACTGAGAAGAACCGTTGCAATATTCTGGAACATCACATTCATTGGTTTTTCCTCGGCACAAAGTACCTCCTGGAAGGAACTAGGGTAACAGGATTGAAATTGAACAGGAATATCAGGAAAATTCCCACAAATTAATCAAACTGGAAACCACAATATTTATATCTATAAAAAGTTCTAACAAAAACAAAAGATTAAACAACCCAATAGAAAAATGAACAAAGGCCCGTAATAGGCTATTCATAAAAGTCATGAAACATGGAAAATGAAAAAGCATAGCCTCATTGATAACCAAAAGAAATGCAAATTAAACTAAGATATAAAAGCACTTTACAACTACCAAACTAACCTGGATCGTAACACTGGCTAGCAACCAATGTGAGTACGAGGAAACAAAAATAGTGCTGATGTAATCTATACTGTACACTGTACAGTAATCAGTGTATTGATTAGACTGGCAATTACAGACTGGCACATTTGTAGAAGGTATAAAAATGTGTGTCAAAAATTTTCATATGCATACTCTGTCCCAGCAATTCCACTTATAAGCAAATATTGGAAGCTATCTAAATGTCCATCATTAGTAGACCAGATAAAGAAATTATGGTACAGCCATACAAAGTCATACTAACTACATAACCTTGTAGAACTACATGAATGGAAGAAAATCCATGGTATCTTACTGAAAAAAGTACATAGTAAAAATATGTATACCCATGTTTACCCACTTTCACACAGACACACACCTACACACACACTCATACTCACATTTACATAGGAAAAAGTGACTAACAACAAATTATCAAACAATGGCTACCTGAAGAGGGTAAAATGATAGAGGGTCTTTCGGTGTCTACTTTCTATTGTTGAATTTTTAATGAAAAACATAGATCACTCTTAAATCAGAAAAAAAAATGTTTTTACTTAAGAAAAAAATTCTCTTTAGACCATTTGTCATAAAAGAACATGACACAAAACTGCAAACAAGTGTCATAAAACTTTTCATGTAATCATGTAATAAAAATAGTGCTCTCTTACAGATCAGAGAAAACCAATTTTGATATGTGCATATTTCTCCTTTTCTATTTTTTCCAAATACGGAGGAATTCCCTACCCAGCAGTCTTGACAACAGTCGCCATATGCACATTCAGCAGATGATTTAAGTTTACAAGTACTTCCTTCACAACAAGGGTCCAATTCACATTCCTGTGAAGAGAAAATGACTGTCAATAAAGAAATAAATTATTGTCATCAATATTCATTAATAAAATTCTTATCTTAGACCTATGCTTCCTTCTAACCTGACTGTAATAGTTACTCTCTGGAAACAGTCCCTTACTATCCTTCTGGATTTATCAGTGACTCTTTAGCTATTATCTAGGTCTCAACATATTTCAAAGGACTGAAATCACAGAAAGTCTGTATGTGTCTTAGTCTGCTGGGATTGCCAGAACAAGATACCATAGACTAATGACTTAAACAAAAGAAATTTATTACGTCAGCTCTGAAGGCTAGAGGGCCAAGATCAAAGTTCCAGCCAATTCAGTTTCTGGTGCAGACTCTCTTCCTTGGCTTGCAGACAGCTGCCTTCTTGCTGTGTGCTCACATGGCCTTTCTTCAGTGCATGTGTTCAGAGAGAAAGCAAGCAAACTCTCCAGTGTCTCTTTTTTATAAGGACTCTAATCCTATCAGATCAAGGCCCACCCTTATGACCTCATTTAACCTTAATTACTTTCCTAGAGATCCCTTCTCCAAATACAGACATACTTGGGGGTTAGGGCTTCAACATATGAATTTGGGGGACACAAACATTCAGTCTATAACACTGTGTTTAATGATCACAGGAAATTAAGCATCCATAAATGCACTTCTCTTCATGCTCAGGGTCTGACTTCTCTGTTGGGTGAATTTCCACCCATGTGGACATTCTTTTTATCTTGCTTGGCTTCTCTCACCCCACTTTGGCCCACCATGGCTCCCTACCCCTGCTCCGAACCTTCCACCCAGTGACATCTACTCTCCTATGTTCCAACTAATGTCTTCAGGTATGAATTGTTTGAGAAGGGAAGGAGAAAGGAGAGGGGGAAAGAAGAAGACAGGAGAAAGGAGGAGGAGGAGAGAAGGGGGCAGGGGCTATAAGCTTTAATTTTTGAAGAATATTTATCTTCCTATGTTGTAGAATTCTAGGCTGACGGTTTCTTCCTTTCAGAACCATAAATCTGCTGTTCTACTGTCTTCTGCTCCCAAAATCAGCTGCCATGTATACATTTGTTCCCCATTTTCTTCTGACTTCTTGTATTATTTTCTGCTTATCTCAGCACTTTGATTACAATGTGCCTACAATCGTTCTTAGTAATGATTCTGATTTGGCTTTACCTAGTGTTTTAGAATTGTAACTTAACATTTTCTGTTAAATATGGGAAATTTTCAGCCATTATTTCTTTGAATACTTTTCCCATCTCGTTCTCACTCTCCTCTTGGGATTTCACTTATAATTACATTAGGCTCTTTGATATTGCCTACATGTCCCTGATGCTCTGTTCATTTTTCTTTAATCTTTCTTCTTTTTTCTTTAGATTGGATTATTTCTTTTGTTCTACTTCATGTTCATTGACTCTTTTTATGCCATCTTAATCTGCTATTAATTCTACCCAGTGAATCTTTCATTTATTAGACTTTTTAGTTCTATAATTTCCATTTGGTTCTTTATTATACATTTCTCTGCTGAGATTCTTCGTATGTTTACTCATGAAGACCATATTTTTCTTTAATTCTCTGATGATAAAGAGTGGACTATAATTCATGGCAGCTTTATTCATAATAGCAAAATGTTAGAAACAACCTAGATATCCTTTAATGGGTGAATGGTTAAACAAACTTCAGATAGGCCCTTTGAGCTGGTGGAAATACCACCCTAAACATTATTCCAAATCTCTGAAGTAATATCCATACAATGGACTGTTACTCACTAATAAAAAATAAAAAAAATATTAACACATGCAACAACCTAGACTGACCTCAAAGGCATTACGCTTAGTGAAAAAAAGTCAGTCTCAAAAGGTTATATGTTGTAAGATTCCATTTATTATTATTATTTTTAAAGATTTATTTATTTATTTTTGGCTGTGTTGGGTCTTAGTTGCAGCACATGGCATCTTCATTGAGGCGTGCAGGATCTTTTGTTGCGGCGTGCAGGCTCTTCATTACAGCTCTCGAGCTTCTCTCTAGTTGTGGCATGTGGGTTTTCTCTTCTCTAGTTGTGGCTCCAGCCACTTGGGCTCTGTAGTTTGCAGCATGCGGGCTCTCTAGTTGAGGGGCGTGAGCTCATTGTTTGTGGCGTGCGGACTTAGTTGCCCCAAGGCATGTGGGATCTTAGTTCCCTGACCAGGGATCGAACCTGCGTCCCCTGCATTGTAAGGTGGATTCTTTACCACTGGACCACCAGGGAAGTCCCTCCATTTATTATTATTTCTTTTAAGTCTTTATTGAATTTGTTACAACATTGCTTCTGTTTTATGCTTTGGTTTTTTGGCCCGAGGCATGTGGAATCTTAACTCCCTGACCAGGGATTGAACCCACACCCCCTTCATTGGCAGGCAAAGTCCTAACCACTGGACCACCAGGGAAGTCCCTCTAGTTATTATTGAAATGGCAAACATTATTGAAATGGCAAAACCACAGATGGAAGCCAGGGGCAGGGATAAGGGCTGGAGTCAGGGTGGGTGTAATTACAACAAGGTAGCAGGAGGGTGTTCTTTTGTGGTGATGGAACAGTTCTGTATTTTAATTGAGGTGGTGGTTACATAAATCTATATGTGGAATAAAACTGCATAAAAGTTCACACACACACACCAATGCAGGTTAAAATGGTAAAAGCTGAATAAAGTCTGTAATCTAGTTAACATACCAATGTCAGTGTCCTGGTTTTTATACTGCACTATAACTATATAATTTGTCACCCTTTGGGGGAAACTGGACAAAAAATACATAGGACTCTTTGGACTGTTTTTCCAATGGTCTGTCAGTTTATAATAATTTCATAATAAAAATTTGAAAATTTGAAAAATGATCTATACCTGCACCATATAAAATATTAAGTCAAAATGTATCATAAACCTAAATGTAAAACCTAAAACAATGGACTCCCCTGGTGGCACAGTGTCCAATGCAGGGGACAGAGGTTCGAGCCCTGGTCCGGGAAGATCCCACATGACGTGGAGCAACTAAGCCCATGCACCACAACTACTGAGCCTGTGCTCTAGAGCCCGTGAGGCACAACTACTGAGCCCACGTGCCACAACTAGCAAAGCCCGTGCGCCTGGAGCCTGTGCTCCGCAACAAGAGAAGACACCGCAATGAGAAGACTGTGCACCGCAACGAAGAGTAGCGCCCCCTCGCCACAACTAGAGAAAGCCTGTGTGCAGCAACAAAGACCTAATGCAACCAAAAATAAATAAATAAAATCGAAATAAATTTATTTTTTTAAAAGAACTAAAATGATAAAGCTTCTAGGAGAAAACATTTGAAATCTTGGACTAGGCAAAGATTTCTTAGATGTAACACCAAAAGCACAAAAACATATGTTTCACATAGGCAAACAGGTATCAAAACCTAACTTGTATGTGTTAAATGGGTGCAGTTCATTGTTGACAAGTGTTTATAATTGCCTGTTTCTTACCCTTTGCTTTGTCTTGACCAAACTTTAGTGAGCCTTCTTTCTTTCCTATATAGGCCCTTGAACTCTGTTTGTCTCCACAAAAAAAAAGGGAACAAGTATCCCCACCCCTTCCCAGCTTCTCCTGGCAATCAGCTGACCAAAAGGCAACTTCTTATCAGACCTCACTGGCTTTTCTCCCCTGCTTATCCAGCTTCCCCATAAAAGATTCTGCTTATCTCTGTTTGCTCCCACATTTACCCTATAAAAGAAAAACCTTTTTGTTTGATTTTGAGACGCTTCCAGATGTCTGAGGTCAGTGTGTTCTCCCTACTACAATAGTCTTTCTTTTGGATAAAGCCTTTTCTTATCTAAGTCCGAATTTGGGGTGGGTTTTTTTTTGACACTGTATTCAATTATACTTCACTACAGCTGTTAATTTTTTTTCACAACTACTGTGCAAGACAGACAGATGGCTTCATAAAAGAAAAGAGAATCCGGAAATAGACTATGTATACAGGAATTTTGTTTATGGTGAAAGTACCATTTTAAATGGTTTTGCAACAACTGACAATTAATGGGTAAAAGTTAATGCTCTAGCTCACTCCACATGACCCCCCCACACCAATTATAGAGCTAATACAAAAAACTGTAATTACAAAAATGCTAGAAAAAATTATAGAGGGGCTATATGATGATAATCTTGAAACACGAGTAAAACTTGTACCTTGCTCAGTTAACAAAACTATGGGGGACACTAAATGCCATGACATATTGTTGGTAAAATTGCAAACTGACACAGCCTTTTTGTAGGAAATTTGGTAGTCTCTAATAAAATGAAAAACATGCATACTTTGCAATTCAATAATTCTACCTTTATATAATTATCTTAGAGAAATACTTGTATATGTATGTATGCGCACACACACACACACACACACACACGTGGAGCATATACAAGGATGTACTGTTTGCAACAGAAAAATACTAACTACAGTGAGTAAGTGTCCTTTAATGAGAGTATGGTGAAATAAATCACAGTATATCCTTATACTGAAATACTAATCAGCAGATTAAAGGATTAAGTGTAAATAACATAATGACGTGGAAAAAATCTGTAGGATATATTAATAGAAAAAAAACCTCTGCATGCAATGGATTAAGTCGGATTTCATTTATGGAAAAAAATAAAATCCTAAAACAAACCCAACTATGGTGCAAATGTACATACTGTATATAGATATATAAATGCATAGAATAAAATCTGTAGAGAAACACACTAAACTTATAAGAATGATTACCACTGCAGAAGGAAGTGAAAAAATGTATGGGAGAAATAAAGGGAAATTTTGCTTGTGCTTGCTATTTGAAACTTTTATACCAAGAAAAACACCTGTGATATTTGAGGGGGAAGAGGTACTTTTTTCAAGAGTAATTTGTAGTGCAAAAGCTCGAGAAGCAAATATAGACTATTTCAATTAGCTCGATAATGAAGTAAACAGTGAGGAGAAATCAAAACATATATAATATTTTAGAAGAACGCCTGGAAAGAAGAGCTTGGTCATCCTAACAGTATAACATTAATTTAGAGACTAAACATAACCTCATTAGGCTTTATTTTCCTCACTTGAAAATGAGAATATAAAGAAATATCAACCTCCTAGAGTTATTGTGAGGATCATACCATGGAAAACATTTAGCAGAGGCTGCTGACATGCAGCAATAGTGCAATGAACGCCCATGACAATTTTGTCATAAAATACATACTGCCTGGCAATTCCCTGGTGGTCCAGTGGTTAGGACTCTGTGCTCTCACTGCCGAGGGCCCAGGTTAGACCCCTGGTTGGGAAACTAAGATCTCACAAGCCAAGTGGCACGCCCCTCCCCCGCAGAAAACAAAAACAAAAAAACATACTGCCTTTCTAGAATGTAAAGCCTTCTGGCAAAAGCCAGGGATGTGTGGTCAGGTAAGGGAGAAGAAGCAGCACTTGTGGAAAAGATTGAGAATATAGTAAAGTTTACATACAATTGAACCAATTTCTTTAAAATTTAAATTTTTTTAATTTTTGAAATTTAATTAAAATTTTTTCCTCCTAAGCCTTGTCTAGGAAGTCTTAAGTAGGCCATTTTGAGAGAATGGCTGAGATATAGAAGAAGAAGAATAAAGATGGGCACAGACTTATGGCAGTAAGTGTAGGTAACAGGTGTGAGAAAGCCAGAGAGCGGTAGGTGAACTGAAGCTTACTAAAGGGAGAACGTTAATTTGAGTAGCAAGAACTTTGTTAATGAAGAACTCTGGACAATGGGCCAGCTTTAATTTATTATTAAAATGAGGTCAACTGAATAAATGTTTCTGCAATGGCAGTGCCAGAATAGTAAAAGCTTCTAAGTAAAGAGCCAAGAGAAAAACTGATTCGTTCTTTAAAATAAATAAATGACTAAGTAGCCATAACAGAAATGGTAGAAGGTAGCAAAAAAACAGAAGAATAAACATGGTGCTTTCCTGGACACCAAAACAGATGACACCATTGGTTATGTTCTAGGAAGGAGGGGATGATCAATCCCAGGGACATTATGCCCACAAGCAAAATACCAATCCTCATTTTGCCACTAAATTTTACTTTAGCTCCTATGCTAGAGTTGCCCAAAGTGAGCTATTTTATTCTTTTGCAAATCCCAAGGTAACTTCGCAAAGCAAACATCACACATTAAACTGACCTTTGGAGTACCGCAGTCACACTCTTCCCCAGGGTCCACCAATTTATTACCACAGAAAGGAGCACTGTAAGCTTCGTCAGGCTTTGGAATATTAAGAAGGCAGTTTCCACCTTTATTTAAAGTTAACTTCTCAAAGTCTTCTGCACTGCAGGTGCTGAAGTTTCTGGAACCTCTGTAATAAACATGAAGAAAAAGATCTTAAGTCATAGCAATTACTCACTTTGAAAATCTTAAGTCATGTCTTCAACCATCAAGAAGTGAACATTTAAAATGGCAGAGGGGGCTTCCCTGGTGGCGCAGTGGTTGGGAGGCCGCCTGCCGATGCAGGGGACACGGGTTCGTGCCCCGGTCCAGGAAGATCCCACATGCCGCAGAGCGGCTGGGCCTGTGAGCCATGGCCACTGAGCCTGCACGTCCGGAGCCTGTGCTCTGCAACAGGAGAGGCCACAACAGTGAGAGGCCCGTGTACCACAAAAAAAAAAATTAAAATAAAATAAAATAAAATGGCAAAAAATAAAATGGCAGAAGATACCGAAAATATTCACAGAATCATAAATCTCAGCATCAGAAGAGACCTCAAAAATTATCTAGTCCTCTCTAGAATTAAGTTTTATTTGTCTTCCATAGTAAAGGTTCTTCAAATATGTGAAGCGAGCTCTGTTTCCCCGACCTCTTTTCACTCTGTTGAAGTGACATTCCTGCGCTCCCCTCACTAACACTTACTAGGAGCTATGTGACAATAATGTGACTCCAGCGATGATGCACGCACTATAGCTACCAAGAAGCAGCATGCACAGGGCAGAATTTCAGCTACAGCTTGAGGTTTAAATGCCTCTGATGGTAATTTCTAAGAACTGTAGTTAATACTCTGAAGGCTAGATGGGCTTCTAGAAACGGTCCAACTTGAACTATGTGATATTTATACGAACACAATTTTGATGTGTTTCTATGTGTTGCTGGGTTGTTTTTAGTTATTGTTTTACTCAATAACGATATTTTTAGATAGTCCCACTGGCTAGGTCCACTTTTGAAGACTAGTGGGAGACACACTCATCTATAAAACAAGAACCTTTGAGAAATCCAAGTCACATTAAAATTTTATTGGGGGCGTTTGGTGCCCTGAAAGAATCTCTTTTTCATCAGTTTGAGCAATGGTACCAAAAGTAACAGTGGGAATGAGAACCATGTTACGTTATAGTGATTGAGAAAGCATTCCTATTGATTCCATGTCTTCTGTACACCCAAGGAATCTAAGAAACAGACTTTCTGGGAGACTTTGTCCCTTGGGTAAACTCTTCTTTGCTAACCGGCCCAGAGCCTCCCAGGAAGTAGACAGTCCTGGCTCCTGGCTCTTCGGACTGGAAAGCAGTCACACAGACAGTAAAGACCTAGCACAAGATTTCCGACAATGACAAAAACACTCGCTTTCCACATTCTTCTTTTTCTTGCTACTCTCTGCTTAGGAGTATTGTAAGGAGGAGTCCTTTTGTACAACACTGTTCCTTCAACAAATATTTGTAGAACATCTATCATGTACAAGGCACTCTTCTTCATGCGGGGGAGAAAACAGTAAACAAGGCAGACAAAAATCCCCGCCCCTGTGAAGGCAACATTCTACTGAGTGAAACAGACTATAAACATAATGAAGAAATAAATTCAATAGTACGTTAGAAGACAAGTCACGTTGGGGAAAAAGATGAGGCGGTGAAGAGGACGACCTCTGCAGGGGGAGGAGCGACTACAGTTTTTCAAAGAGCTGTCAGGACAGGCACTTCAAATACTGAGACAACTGAATCAAAACTGGATTTCTGGGCTTCCCTGGTGGCACAGTGGTTGAGAGTCCGCCTGCCGATGAAGGGGACGTGGGTTCGTGCCCCGGTCTGGGAAGATCCCACATGCCGCGGAGCGGCTGGGCCCGTGAGCCATGGCCGCTGAGCCTGCGCGTCCGGAGCCTGTGCTCCGCAACGGGAGAGGCCGCAACAGTGAGAGGCCCGTGTAACACACACACAAAAAAAAACTGTATTTCTAGGGGAAGAACATTACCGGCAGAAGAAACAGTAAGTGCAAAAGCCCGAAGGGAGAAGCCTGCCTGTTCAAGGAACAGATAAGGAAGCCAGCATGGCTGGAGTGGAGTGAGACAGTGAGGGATACAGACAGCAAGGTGGGAAGAGGCCATTGCAAGAATCTGACTTTTTACGATGAGTGAAGTAAGGAGGGGGGAATGACACAATGGAAAGCGTGAAGCAGGAATGATGTGATCTGATTTACGTTTTAATAAAATCACCATGTTTGCTATGTTAAGCAGGAAGAAGTCCACTCAACAGATGATGACGGACCAACGTGGCAGTGGTGAAAGCAGTAAGAAGGTTTTGGATTATTTATATGGTTTAAAGAACTAGGTATTAAGGCAAAGAATGTGAGAAAAGAGAAGTCAAGGGTGACTGAGATTTTTGTCCTGAGCTACTAGAAGGAGGCGCTATCATTAACTATCACGGGAAGATGGGGGCAGAGCAGGTTTTAGGAAGGACAACAAGAGTTTGAGTCTAAGGACCTCAAGTAGAAATGTCAAACTAGAGCATGTGGAAATTATCTGATAAACAAGGAGACTTCAATTTAAACAATCGTTTTTTTATTTCCTATTATTGTTCTTTATATGGCTAGTACATTGCCTACCACACAGTACATATTCAATAATGTTTTCTGTAAGAATATATTAATCAGCTGATAGTCACAGGAGTTGTACAGACATATATGTATATTTCCTACACTTGAGCTCCTAATTTTAATCTACAAAGTTCACCACTTCTGAACAGATTATTTTTGAAATAAGCTTGTTATACAGTCCTTGGAACACATTTTCTCATAGAAACAATGTTTTATATGTGTGATCCTAAAGCAATCTACAAAAAAGAAAAAAATCTGTTTCACCCACAATGAAGTTGACTATCATACTGAAAAGGATAACAAAATCATAACCGCTTCTTATGCTGTTTAGTATGCGGAGATAATAACAAACATCCCCACGTTGGCCTTCACTAACACTGTGGATAATAAAATGGAGATATTCTCTCCCTAGTCATCCTTGGATGTCACCTACAGTAATAAGAAGGATGATCTTTCTCCTGATACTCGGCTTGAATAATAGCAACTAAAGTACCCCTACTCTCTATCACTTCTGGGTACTAAGATATGAATCTAAAGCATCTCCGAATCCCTTTTGTCACATCTAGGTGAGTTTTATAAAACTGATTCAAAAGGAGATAGATGGGACTAACAGTGATGGAAATGGTCTACCAGGATATGACCAAGAAAACCCAACTATCGTTTAAAACATTCTCTCTATGACTAATCTGGAAATAACCAAAACACATTTCCACCACTACCATCCTAATCCCCACAGCCTAGGAACAGGAAGTCCTAAGAAAGAACTCTAAGTGATGGCACTTAATTAGATTATTTTTTTTTTTAATAGAGCACTCTTTTAAAAGCCTCCGATTATGGAGGCTTTCTGATGTAGGTGGCATTGAGGGACAGAGTTAAGAAAGCCATTTCTCTAGAAAGGTACCTCCCAGGAAGAGCACCCCTCACATGTTCAGGAAGCCAAGAGCAGTGTGTGAGGGGAATACTACCAGGTCCCTCAAATATCTTAAATAATGATAAAAAATTATATTACAAAGTTAGATTATCCACTTTTTAAACAGAACTGGATCCAACTGATTATCTGTAAAAACTCTAGCATCCATATCACTTGCATCTAAAAACAAAAGCCTAACTTATAACAGTCAACTAATGTTCATGAAATAGCATATGAAGTAGAAGGTGGGAAATCTGTCCTCAAAAAGAAGATTTAATACGCCAAAGATAACATAATTCTACTTCTCAAATTATTTCTTACCAAAAATTGTTCAAATACAATGTCCAATACTTTATCAAAACATAACATGGGCTTCCCTGGTGGCGCAGTGGTTGAGAGTCCGCCTGCCGATGCAGGGGACACGGAACACAAGATACTGTGAGAACAACTATAAAAAAATTAAAAGACACCATAAGGGGAAAAAAAAAACAGATATAGTCCCATAAAGTCTCTAGATACTAGAATTATCAAACAATAACCCAGAAAGAGAAAATCTGTGCTTCCTATGGTCAGAGAGAAAAATGAGAAGCTTGAAAATTTTAGCAGGGAACTAAAATCCACAGTTGTAATACAGCAGATTTGATGTGTTTTTCTAAAACACATTCTTTACACATTTAAAATACCCTGAAATTGAGATTCATCTTAAAATTTGAATTAACTTGATAGTCACCATTTTTTCATTCTAAGTGGTATGTTAATAATGGTATCTTATAATCAGTGTCACCTACATTTGCATAAATACAGCATATTAGTGATCATATTAAACATAAGTAGATTAAATGATTCAATTAAGAGACAAATATTGCCAGGCTGGATTAAGAAAATAAAGCCTAAATATAGGTTGTTTAGAAACATATATCTAAAACACAAGAATAAAGAAAAGTTCAAAGTAAAGGAATAGAAAACATATACTGTCAACATTACCAAAACAAAAAAACCAAAAAAAACAAATCTGGGACAGCTAAATTAATATCAGACAAAACTGACCACTCGAGCTAATGCAATAAAAAAGGAAATGAAAGACATACAAATTGGGAAGAAAGAAACAAAACTGTCTTTGTTTGTAGATCTCCGCCTGCTGCTGGACTGCTGCAGCTTGTGCCCAGACCCACGCTGAGTGCCCACACCAGCCCCTCTTGTCCCAGCACTGCTCCCCTCCACCCCGGGGAGAGGGTCCTGGTGCTGGGAAAGGCGACAGCACACACTTAAAGGGAAAAGAGCGGGCTCAGACCCAACCCTCAGCGCTTGTGCTCCAGCAACTGGGGACCAAACCCCAGGCCCGATAGGGCAGTGTTGCCACTGAGCAGAGGGGAAGTCCCGTCACAAACCCAGCTCCAGCTCCAGCCCCTCCATCCCCAGTCCCAACCCCTGCCAAGGTGATAGCTTCCAGCACACGTTGAGGAAAGACATGACTTGTGTTCATGTCAAATCCAGCTCTCCTGTGAAAATACAAATAACGCAATTTTAAAAACGGGCCATACACCACATTAACAAATTGAAGAATAAAAACCATATGATCATCTCTATAGATGCAGAAAAAGGTTTTGATAAAATTCAATATCTGTTTAGGACAAAAACTCTTCAGAAAGTAGGCAGAGAGGGAACATACCTCAATATAATAAAGGCCATATAGGACAAATCCACAGCTAACATCATTCTCAATGGTGAAAAGCTGAAAGCATTTCCTCTAAGATCAGGAATAAAACAAGTATGCCCACTCTCGCAACTTTTATTCAACATAGCTTTGGAAGTCCTAGCCACAGCAGTCAGAGAAGAAAAGGAAATAAAAGGAATTCAAATTGAAAGAGAAGAAGTAAAACTGTCACTGTTTGAAGATGACATGATGCTATACACAGAAAATCCTAAAGACCCTACCGGAAAACTACTAGAGCTCATCAATGAATTCGGTAAAGTTGCAGGATACAAAATTAATGCACAGAAATCTATTGCATCTCTATACACTAACAACAAAATATCAGAAAGTAAAATTAAGGAAACAATCCCATTTACCATCACATCAAAGAATAAAATACCCAGGAATAAACCAACTTAAGGAGGCAAAAGACCTGTACTCCAAAAACTATAAGACACTGATGAAGGAAGTTGAAGATGACACGAACAGATAGAAAGATATACCGTGTTCTTGGATTGGAAGAATCAATATTGTTAAAATGACCATACTATTCAAGGCAATCTACAGATTCAATGCAATCCCTATCAAATTACCAATGGACAAAAAATTTTAAAACTTGCATGGAAACACAAAGACCCTGAATAGCCAAAACAATCTTGAGAAAGAAGAATGGAGCTGAAGGAATCACACTTCCTAACTTCAGACTATATTACAAAGCTACAGTCATCAAAACAGTATGGTACTGGCACAAAAACAGAAATATAGATCAATGGAACAGGACAGAAAGCCACAGAAATAAGCCCACACACTTATGGTCAATTAATCTATGACAAGGGAGGCAAGAATATACAATGGAGAAAAGACAGCCTCTTCAATTAGTGGTGCTGGGAAAACTGGACAGCTACATGTAATAGAATGAAATTAGAACATTCTCTAACACCATATACAGAAATAAAGTCATAATGGATTAAAGACCTAAATATAAGACCAGATACTATAAAACTCTTAGAGGAAAACACAGGCAGAAAACTTGTTGACATAAATTGCAGCAATATTTTTTGGATCCCTCTCCAAAAAATGAGTAACAGAAATAAAAACAAAAAATAAACAAATGGGGCCTAATTAAACTTAAAAGTTTTTGCACAGCAAAGGAAACCATAAACAAAACGAAAAGACAACCTACGGACTGGGAGATAATATTAGCAAACGATGCAACCAACAAGGGATTAATTTCCAAAATACACAAACAGCTCATATTGCTTAACATCAAAAAAAAAACATCCCAATCAAAAAAATGGGCAGAAGATTTAAACAGACATTTCTCCAAAGAAGACATACAGATCACCAACAGGCACATGAAAAGATGTTTAATATCACTATTATTAGAGAAATGCAAATCAAAACTCAATGAGTTATCACCTCACACCAGTCAGAATGGCAATCACTAAAAAGTCTACAAATAATAAACGCTGGAGAGGGTGTGGAGAAAAAGGAACCCTCCTATACTGTTGGTGGGAATGCAAATTGATGCAGCCACTATGGAAAACAGTGTGAACGTTCCTTAAAAAACTAAAAATAGAGCTACCATATGATCCTGCAATCCCATTCCTGGGCATACACCTGGGGAAAACTCTAATACAAAAAGATACACATTACTCCAATCCAAACAATTCATTGTTTATTTTTAGCATTAAACAAATGTTCAATAAATAGTTTTAAAAAAGAAAAAGGAGAAAGAATAAAGAGAAAGAATTCAGTTACTCACGATGCTCCTGAATTCATGATGCAGCTCTTCGCTCCACAATAACAGTCTCTCCCATCATCATGATTCATTCCAAGGTTATGACCCAACTCATGAGCAACAATGGATGCAAATGTCTCCACCGTGATTTGCCCAAACTGCCCAAACACAGGACGGTATTCATTAGGTTTCTGAACAAAAAGGATATGCTTTTTGTTTCTCAGATTACTTTTTCACAAAAGGAAATTCATCACTACAATATTGATAGCCTACGTAATAAAGCAAGCATCCAACATCAGTGTGTAGACATTGCAGTCTAGTAGGAAACTGGTGTGACTTAACATACTGATGATAGAGATAGACACTTTAAGCAACAGATCAATTCCTTTAGCACCAACAGATTATTCATGGTGGTTGATGGGAAAACAAGTTCATGGTTCTGACTTAATTTTCTCAAATGGAACCTCTGTTTCCTCATCCATAAAAAGTGAGGCGCTAATAAACACACAATAAATATTAGAAAACTTAATCCAGTCTCCAGGGAAAGAACACATCTGCCACTTCTACCATGTCCCTCATAATAGCCAAAATATCGCTGTAAGGACTAGGAGAGGAATTATAGAGTCACTGAATGCTGGACATTTCCTAATGCAGACTCCAAAGATGAACGTCAAGAACAAGACATACCACGTTAATCCCGCCCGCGTGGCTCCTTGAACACACTGTTCCCACAAACGCCATTCCCGCGGTCCCACCAAAACCTTTCTTCCTAAATGAAGAGAACAGGTAAAAGTTATAAAATGTACTTGGGGAGGAAAAGGTACACATTGCTCCTATTTCTTTGGGTAATCTTAAACTGATTGGTAGACCCTACAAAAACGGGGAGAAAAATGGCAAAGGTAAATAACATTTTAAAAATCACAATTCAATTAAAGACATCTCTTTTTTATTATCAGAGTGGAGATTAATATTACAAATTCATTTTTCAGACAAATGAAGATACATTTTTGATATCAAACCAATTTGTTTTGTACCTTCTAGATGAAAAAACCTTCCTAAAATGCAGTGTTATCTATTTATTCAAAAACTCTATTGAGATCATGTAACAAAATGACATATTCACACAGGAGGCTGCGGGCAGGGAGCACAGGAAACAGAAGAGTCACGATGGTCTCCGTATGGCTGCTCAATCATCGCGGACACACCTGTATCTAAGGACCTGGTCCCTCTGCCTGGAACTCTCCTCCCCAATATACAGCCCTAACTCACTCCCTCACCTGCTTCAGGTCTTTACACAAAGGTCATCTTCTCATTGAGGCCTTCCCTCGCCAAGTTACCTAAAATGTCAACCTCACTCCCCCCAATTCTTCTATCTCTACCCTCCCTGCTTTATTTTTCCTCCTTACTACTTATCATTATTTAGCATATTATATACACTTATTTATCTCACTTATGAGGTAAATCTCCTCCACCACAATATGAACTCCATGAGAGCAAGAATTTTTGTCTGTTTTGTTCACTGCTATACCCCAGAGCCTAGGAATACATCTAATAAATATCTTTTAAATGAATGAACAAACCCTTCTCTCGGGCATCTGAACAGCCAGGACAAGAGGCCTAGAGATATTGACATAAGGGGATCGCCAAGAAAACATTTTAGCCAGATCACCCTGTAGTGAACCCCACAGTCCCCAAGCCCCACTTATGTCCTCAATGCTTCCGAAAGGAATTTTAGTACCCCATTCCTAACCACAAACAACCAGGGATTATCTGACATCTGGGAAACGCCTCTAACATGGCAGATGGAGACCAAACAGAGGAGACAGCTTGGTAGGTGTGGCTGGGCAGAGCACAGGGAGTGTGCCTGGTGCCTGTTCCTTTTGTGAATGAGAAGGCATGCTCACTGCCAGGGTATGAGGACACTTCCAGGTACAATTTTACTAAAAATTAATTAAAATGTCAGGATCAAGCTTTTGTGGTTATGGGGCCATAAAAATCCATTTAGGCATTCTCAGTGCCTTGCTTTAAATTAACTGGTATGACTAAATAAATAAGTAAATAAATAATTTAATTAAATCAAGGGAAATTTCTCCTCAGAAAAAATTTTTAGTTTTAGGTACCATCAGCATTAAGGAAGGCAAAAATTATTACATAAAACATTTTTTGGCGAAAAGTCAGCCCACCAACCAGAAGATTTTTAAGAAGCAAGAAATTTTTTTAGTATTTTTAAGTGAGGGTTTTGTATTAACTTTTGGAATATATTTGTATTAAGTGATTACATAAGCTTAAGTTTTATGGTGGTTCCATGAAAACACTATGTAGAAAGAAGGAAATTTTAAAAAATATATCAGAAATATCTCAAAGAGAGTTTAAAAAATTATTATATCCATGAAATAAGAATTTGACCAGCTCTCTTCTCTTCTCTTCTCCGCCATCCTATGTACGGTTAAATTTGCTCCTCGCCATGTCTTCTCACAAGACTTTTAGGATCAAGCGATCCCTGGTCAAGAAACAAAAGCAGGGAATCATCCCATTCCCCAGTGGATTCAAATGAAGACTGGTAATAAAATCAGGTACAACTCCAAGAGAAGACATTGGAGAAGAACCAAGCTAGGTCTGTAAGGAGCCTCGCATATGAGGTGGCGCACGTTTTTCCTGGGTCAAGGACACTTGCATCTTACCATATCACTCTGAGAACATCACTACTACCCAAACAGCTGGATGGGTTTTATTAGGAAAGTGATATTTCTATTTGTGTCAGTGTTTCTGCACTAATGCTTTGGCTCAGTAGTAAATATGTGGAACCTTTTGTTGGGATAAAAAAAAAAAGAATTTGACCATATAAAAATTTTAAGGGGGACAAAAAAGAGCTAAATATTAAACATTAAAAATAAGATAGCTGAAATGAAAAACTCAATAAAAACCTTAGAAGGTAAATTTAAAGAAATATCCAGAAAGCAGAACAAAAAGGCAAAGAGAAGGAGACAAAAGATAATAAAATTAGAGGACAAGTACAGGAAACTCAATAGCCGAGTAAAAGGAATCCCAGAAGGAATGAAGAATAAAAATAAAGAGGATGAAATTATCTACAAAATAATTTGAGAAAAATTCCTAAAACTGCAGTTTCAAGATTGAAATTACCCACTAAGAACACTACACAATGAGTGATAAAAGACTTACACCAAAGCATAGCATCAGGAAAATTTAGAAGCCTGGGAACCAAGAGAAGGTCCTACAAGTTTCCAAAGATGAAAAAAAAAAAAAAGGCCACATACAAAAGATCAGGAATCAAAGTGAATTAAAGCTTCTCAATAGTAATTCTGGAAGTCAAAAGACAATGGCCATGCCTTCAAAATTCCGAAGGAAAAAATTTCGTGCCTAGAATTTTATACTCAGCAAAATAACCTGAAATTTACAAAACAAACTAGAAAGCACACCTCTGAAAAACCGAGTTACTTAAGCCCTAGGATAATCAGAGTTCAAATTGAGATAATTTTTTTAATTAATTGAAGTACAGTTGATTTAGAATGTTTTGTTACTTTCTGGTGTACAGGAGATAATTTTTAAATTCTGTTTTGAGGCCGTGAAACACATTTTCCAACATGCAAGAGGTCAAAATTTTTTCTTTCAATATATCCTTACACAAGAAGAAACTAGAAAACATGCCATACCAAAATGAGGAAGTAAGCCCAAGAAAGAGGAAGAAGGACATGGGATAAAGGTCACAGAGGCTCCAACACAAAAGAGAGGTCTTATTATCATACTGTCACTTGTCCTATAGTAGCAAAAATTTTCCTCATTTAAATGAATGCTCAAAAACCTTAACAGAATATGATTCTAATAAAAGAAAAAAAGCAAAAATTATTATTCTGACCACGCCATTAATAGTACCTTTAAAAAAAATCACTTACAGAACTAGCTGTGCACTGTCATGTCTCCGACGTGTTATAAGAAACTTTTCCCGCCACTGTACAAAGTTCCCCAACACATCACCCGCACCTCCGATTATGTTGATCAGATTTCCATTTGTCCAAATCTCCAGCCCAACTAGCACAATTCGAATATTTAACATGATGTACATCTGGAAAGAAAACAAATAAAAATATATAAAATGTATTAAAGAATATGAGAATAATTCCTGGTTACATATCTGAAAAAAGCAAAAACACTAATTTGAAAAGATATGTTCACCCCAATGTTCACAGCAGTATTATTTACTATAGCCAGGATATGGAAGCAATCTAAGTGTCCATCAACAGATGAATGGGTAAGAAGGTGAGGTATATATATACACATACCTACAATGGAATATTATTCAACCATAAAAAGAATGAAATTTTTGCCATTTGCAGCAGCATGCATGGACTTGGACAGTATTATGCTAAGTGAAATAAGTCAGAAAGAGAAAGACAAGTACAGTACAGTATCACTTACATGTGGAATCTAAAAACATACAACAAACTAGTGAATATAACAAATAAGAAACAGACTCACAGATATAGAGAACACACGAGTGGTTACCAGTGGGGAGAAGGAAGGGAGGGGGCAATACAGGGATAGGGGATTAAAAGGTACAAACTATTATATATAAAATAAGTTACAAGGATATACTGTACAATACAAGGAATAGTAGCCAATATTTTATAATAACTATAAATGGAGTGTAACCTTTAAAGATTGTGAATCAGCATACTGTACACCTGTAACACATACAATATTTACAACTATGCTTCAATAAAAATAATACAATAGAGAATATGAGAATATCTTTTAAGTAACACAACTACTTAAATTTAAAACAGGACTCCTCCGCTCCAAAAAAAATTCCCTTCAATATCATGAGACTCTAACTTCTCAAGGGTCTCAGTTTCCTCATCCATAAAACAAAAGTAAAGATTCAAAATCCTTTTTATCTTCCATTCCAAAATCTGACAAACTCTGGATATTTAAAGTTTTGGGTATTTTGATTCCAAAACTTTCCCTAAACTAATGCAAGCCTATTTATAGTCCATATTTAGCTCACTTAATGTAAATATTCATATATTTCACTACAGAAATATCAATGAGATTGATTACAAGGTGCTACCCCAGGACCCTGCTGGAGGTGTAATGTAATACATAGTGAACTATATGTTATAAATGTATGCGAAGTGAATTGTATTGCCTACCTAAACGCTTATCTAAAATTCTAATGACATGCACCCCAAAGGTTTCAGATAAAGGATTATGGAACTCATATCTATTTCACAGAGATACTGTGAGGAATAAGTGAGTTAATAAATGTAAGGCAATTGACTCAGTTTCTAGAATGTTATAAATATCCAATAGAATGTTATCATTATCATCACCATCATTATTATGCTTGGTATTCGTATTAGGGGAACAACTTAGAGATGAAATTATCTTATAAGAACATGTAGCTAATTCTCCAATATCTCCCACTGGATGAATAAACTCCAAAATCTCAAACCAAATCCCTCCTTCTCTCTCTCTCTCTCTCACATAGACACACACACACACACACTCACACACAGTGTCATAGTTTCAGAGGAGGCAGCCTTATTTAAAATATGATTCTCTCAGTAAAAATTCAAAGATCTTTTTATAAATACCAAAGTACTTTAGCCTATCTGCTATGAAATAAAAGTCATATTTTATGGCAAGATGAGAAAAATTTAAGCAAATACATTTTTCTCCGCCCTTTGGCCTCCTCTCTCCCCGCACTGTGCATTGTGTATCTGCATTAGGCATCGACCAAACCTCCCCCATCGGCAGAAATACCTGCTCAACCATAAAGAGCAGCATTCTCCTAGCATCAATAAGACAACTCCTTAAAAGATAACATTCCTTCTT
Organism: Neophocaena asiaeorientalis asiaeorientalis; assembly: GCF_003031525.2. NCBI lineage: Eukaryota > Metazoa > Chordata > Mammalia > Artiodactyla > Phocoenidae > Neophocaena > Neophocaena asiaeorientalis. Next base: position 4,643,801 of record NW_020175192.1, read on the forward strand.
GACCTGTTAGGGGCCACGATGATAATTAAGTCTGGATTGTGTAAACTGTCAATAATGCCTCATTGAATGTACAGCTCTCCGTCTCAAAAAACTTATATAACTGTACCTTGACTTCTAACAAGGGGAACAGTTCTCAGAGCTTTCTGAGATGCTCTTCCTGGGTTATAATCCTCAAATTTGGTTCAATAAAATTTTCCATTTCTTTCTTAGATCAGCCGATGAATTTTTCATTCACATTAAAGATAAAGTAGATGCTAATTCGAAATCTCTTGCTTGTCTCAGAGTCTCTCTCTCTACAATTATACTCTACTTTTAAACATAAAAAAGTTACAAAACAAATTAGAGAGCAGACCCCTGAAAGACTGAGTTACTTACTTAGGCTCTAGAATAATCAGAGCTCAAAATGAGACAATTTTAAAATTCCATTCGGAGACTGTGAGAGGAGAGGACAGAATAATCCCAGCTGATAGAAAATACAACTCACGCTATCCAAGTAGTTTGCTAAAAGAATCATCTCTTCTCGCACTGCAGTCTGGTTTCTTCCCATCATGTCATACTGAAAAGCAAAGAAGGGAAATCATTATCACCAAAGCAATTTAAGAATAAAATTTCTATAATCTCTTACAATGAAGATAAGAATCCAAATGTTTCCTCTGAACCAAAAACTGAGGCACTTAGACATTCTCCTGCATTTCAAACTAATAAGTCTAAAGGATACATTTTAGTGATAAATAGGAATAAAAGAAAAGCAGGTACGTGGGTGAAATGAATAATGAAAAAAGCACTGAAATCTTAATCTTCTCCAAAGCAGTACAACTTTAAAATGAGTTTCATACTTAACAGTCTTTAATTCATTTTAATGCAAAAATATTTTCAAGCTTTTCACAAAGGTAGAGTCTAAAACAATCAAAATACATAGATAAAGGAATGAAAGACAATCTGAAAGACTTCCTGATCCTTTCACCTCTTAGGCTAACGACATTACCAATAACCAATTTCTAAACTCTGGGCTAAATTAATTATCAGAGATTAACCAATGTTCACTAGTGAAAACATTTTATGTAGATAGAAATATAGAGATATATAAAAGTTTAACCATATTAAGCCAAACAGTTGATTATGACTGATTCACTTCTTTGAGATCTAGCTAAATCCAAATGTCTATTTAATATTATTTTAATATAACCAATTTAATAACTAATTAAAAGAACATTTAAAAAAGAATACGTGGTTTTGCTCTATGATAAGGGCATTAATACCAGAATATATCCGATTTTATTAATTAGACATTTTATCATGATTTTCCTAAACAAGAAAAAAAAATTTTTAATACATTTGACAAGGTTTGATTAAAATAGAACCATTTTTATTTTGAACCATTTTCTACCTATGTGGAGAGAGTAATAAAGAAAAACTTTTCAAATCTCTATTTTTGTCACTTGTCCACAACATTCTACAGGAACATTTTACACATTATCTGGGACAAAGTTCATGCTTGTTCATACTCCTTTATGCTTCTTCCTTCTACACTTGAGGATAAAGAACCTATAATGAACAAATCTGAATATATTTCTATCTCTTAAAAATATGGCTTGTTTTTTTTTCCAGTCTACATACAATAAGGGATTTTTTATTAAAAAAACATAAAAGTCCTCAAAACTGTCTCTGCAGGTTACAAGAAAGAACTTGTCAATTGTGTTGTTTCTGCAAACAGCTTATTCGAACAAAGTTGGAAGTACAAGTCAGACAAAACGTTTCAAATAATCTATAGGTTAAATTATATAGCAGCTTTATCTAAAATTGATAATGCTGTAAATGCTGAAATAGACACATAACTTTTTTTAGTTGAGTAAAGCACAATTCTTAAGTATGAATAAGGAAAATGCCCTGGTGTTATCCTGTACAATGAAATAAATAGTAAATGCTAAGCTGACCTAGTCTCCTCTGCTCCCTTCTAAAGCATGCCAGAACCTGGAAGTTTTCTAACTCTTAAATAGAATAGATGATAGATAGATACCTCTTAGAGATATCTTTCTCTTAGATAGATAGTTTTCTATCTCCTAAATATAGTTTTCTATCTCTTAAATAGGTTAGCTGAAATTCTAGAAAGAAAAGCAATTTTATTAGGCAACAAAGCAATTTCTGATTAACTGGGTTTATCACCACAGTCCTTTAAATGTCTCTGAAAAAGTCTCAAGAGCTTAACTAAGAGGCAGAACAGTTTCACTTAAGAAATTCAGCATATGCAAATCACCCAAAAGAACAGGGGGAAGAAAATCACCAGTAAAAAATAAAGGTAGAGGTAATCTCATTTGCTACATTCAGTTCTGGAGGTATTAGGAATATCATGTATGAATATTAAGAAAAAAAGTCATTTAGTTTTTAAATTACATTTAACAGAAATCAATACAAATACGTTATATTTAATATTTCCTTCATGGGATGCTCACTTCTCATCTGCTTTTCATGAAAAAGAAGAAAAACTGTCACCAATCCTACCCTTTCCTTGTCTACGACAATGAACAGCTCCACATAGCGGGTCTGTGGCAGGACAGCTCTTCTTCTCTGTCAAACACAAACATCATAAAGGCAAAAAGAAAAAAAAAAGGTATAAGGCTACACGTTTTTCATACATAATGATCTTACGCTAATCTCTAGTCACTTATTTCACGTCTGTTAAGAACTTCATAAAATGATTTTAACACATCCTAGATCAATAAAGCCAAAAAAACACGTTTTTCTAAAAAAGTGATATCTGCCATCTGTACTGATGTGAGAAAAATTGTATCTAGTTAAAGACAATATGAGTTATTCAAGTTTCCAAAGCAGAATAACTGATCTTCTAATATCTAAACTACACACACACACACACACACACACACACACACACGTTAATAGGAAACTCCATCACTTTGTTGGGAGCAGAAGAAAGAATATCTGCCAATAACCCAGAGCAGAAGGAAGGACAAGGTTGTTATTTTATTTTGTTATTGTTGTCCTTCATTTATTTTTTTTCCTTCCAGTTTCATTGAGATACAATTGACACTGACATACAAGGTTGCCACTTTAAAAAAAATTAGTTTTGTGATTTTACAGAAATTTAGATAAAGTATAGAATGAGCTAAAATTTAATGTTTTCCAATGATTAAAAAGAACAATACAAAAGTCAAAAGAATGAATGGCAGGAGAGGCAATGAAAATAAGCCATAAACTAATATGAGTTAATTAAAATACACCAGAAGAGGCACAAGCCTCTTCTAACACAGCAACATCATCTCATTATGTAGAAAGCTGGCTTCTCTGCAACTGAGGTTCCTCTGGTCCTAGAAACAGTTCAGGTTAAGAGACTCCTGTCAAGAGTAAGCCAAGGAATCCTAAAGAAGTCTCAAATCAGGGATACCACGAGTGACCCTGGAAAAAATCTGAGATCATTAAAGTCCTAACACTCAATCTCTCTCTTTCCCTCTCTCTCTCTTTCTCACTTTAGAGCTCCAGAATTACCACTCCAGTCTGTGTAAAGCATATTCACATCAAAAAGCCCACGGCTGGGGCTTCCCTGGTGGCGCAGTGCCCCGGTCTGGGAAGATCCCACATGCCGCGGAGCGGCTGCGCCCGTGAGCCATGGCCGCTGAGCCTGCGCGTCCGGAGCCTGTGCTCTGTAGCAGGAGAGGCCACAACAGTGAGAGGCCCGCGTACAAAAAAAAAAAAAAAAAAAAAAAGTCCACGGCTGGACTTCCCTAGTGGCACAGTGGTTAAGAATCTAACTACCAATGCAGGAGACACGGGTTCTAAGCCCCGGTCCGGGAAGATCCCACATGCCGCGGAGCAACTAAGCCCGTGCGCCACAACTACCAAGCCTGCGCTCTAGAGCTCGGGAGCCACAACTACTGAAGCCCACGCACCTAGAGCCCATGCTCCGCAACAAGAGAAGCCACCGCAATGAGAAGCCCGCGCACCGCAACGAAGAGTAGCCCCAGCTCGCCGCAACTAGAGAAAGCCTGCGCGCAGCAATGAAGACCCAACGCAGCCAAAAGTAAATAAATTAATTAATATTTTTTTAAAAACCCTCTCAAAGTCACTGTAAAGGGCTATTAGGTAGCAATGACAAAAAGAAATACAGTTACTGTTTAAGACTTAAGCCCTAGTTTCCGAAACACAGAAGCCTGATTGTACTCATCTTGCTGGCAGGAACTGCGTAGTGCTCGTCTTTTTATCCCCTTAGTACCCATCACAATGTCTGGCACACAGTTGGCAAAAACACAGTAATAACAGGTATTGGTTTAAGGCACAAACACATCATTTTTTTTAAACTTGAGTCTCAGCCATGAAGAAATACATTATGTCCTTACTCGAAGTAGCTGAGTGACGCTAGGAGGCTCTTCCTCTTCATCCTTTGTGGTTTCTTCCTCTGTATCCTTGTTGGAAACCCCACATTTCACAGGCTCTTTGTGGACATCATCCATTCGATAAAAGATGTGCTCAAAACGAGAGCTGTTTTGCAGGGGTTCAATCCCATAACTCACATTCTCTATATGCAGCAAGCCTCTTAAGTGTTGTATTACACATACACAATTTTTTAGAATGAAAAAAAACAATACACAGGAAAAGGAATTAAGAAACCTGAATAAAAGTCCTACTTCTTAACATATGTAAGAAGGGGTAGAATGGTATAGAGAAAAACAGAGAGGCTTTAGAGGCAGGCAGACCTAAACTTAAAGCACAAGATGACTACTCACTAGCATGATTGCCTGAAAGTTACCTAACCTCTCCGAGGGTTTGCTGTATAAGGAAAGGCAACTCAGAACAGTGGCTAAACGTGTGAAGTCTGGAGCCAGAGGACCAGAGTTTGAATCCCAAATGTTTCCTACTAGCCTTAGTTTACATTCTCCATAGAGTTGTTCTGAAAACTAAATTACTTAATACATGCAAAGTACTTAGAACGTTGCCTGGCACACAGTAACTGTTCTACAAGTATCATTACTTAAATGGAGATAGTCATAGCCATCTTATATAGTTGGTTTGAGAATTTAAAGTAATATTTCTTAGTTCAATCAATCATGCAAACAATCAACCAGCCCAGTGTCATGCTGCCTGGCCCTTAATAAATTTAATTTTAATATTATTATCACTTCACTTGATACATGATATGATTTCTCTGAACCTCAGCTTGCTCACCTAAATATGGAAATAATCAGCCCCTTTTCACAGTCATTATTGACCTTAGATGAAAGAATATAGGTGAAAATCTTATAAACCTAAAGGGTGACAGAAATTTAAAGTATGCGCTATTTTAAATAGCAAAGTTTATTTAGTGGACTCAAAAAAATGAAATTTTTTCTTTAGTTATTAAAACTCATCAACTGCAAGATTGTCCTAAATAAACATGCTGAAAATGACATCTGAAACACAGCTATAAAGACCTTCAGCAACATCAAAGTAAAATCTAAATTTAAGTCCCCTAAAATGACTTGATCTGGAGACCGAGATACGTAAAGGGGAAAGAAATAAAGGAATGAAAAAAAACTTAAAAATTGATAAAGAAAATTCCTTACCTGAGTCCAAAACAGTTGCTAAGAGCAATCGATGAATTATAAACGCCCTCCACGTATCCCCGATAATGACAATGATTCTAAATGATAAAAACTGTATTATCTTCAAATACTGTTACATTGCTGAAAATCGTCATAGAAACTGCAGAACTAACAAAATTACTTAAGGTCCATAAACTAAAAATTTTTATTATTGGCATCCCATAATTATCACATGGCATTCTTTTACTATCTTCAGACTGTCTACTAACCCCCTACAGCTACACAAATGTTTAGGCAGAATTCCAGAGGACACTAAGTACAAACAACTCTACTCCTATAACCTTTAAACCTAGAAGCAGAACAAGGAAGCATAACGTCATGTTTAACATTTTTAATCCCAGGCAAGAAGATGCCACAGCAGCCAACTGAAATCCAATACAGAAGAGGACCTTGTGACAGGCTAGTGACACCAAGGGGGAAAAAATTCAGTACACGGCAAAAACAGTGACTTTGATCCGATGATTTTCTTTTCTTCATATAAGCATACCGATTATACTATTATTATTATTATTAGTTATACATTTAACCATCTTTAAAAATTAAAGAGACTTTATCCTTAATCTTGAGCGAGAAATTGACCAGTGGAAATGCAAGCATATCACTTACTAATATCAGAATTTTTTAGTACACAATGAGATTTTTTCATCTTTACAACAACTGTAAAGCACTAAAAAAAAAAAAGCCAAGGGGAGTGGGAGGAGGAGGAGGAGGACCAGTCCTGCCAGACCTTATGACATATCATCGGGCCTTAATAATTAAAACAGTAGGGTCCTGGTGGTGCGTTAACTGAGAGACCAACTAGTGGAGCAGAATACGAAGTCTCAAAGTAGACTGAAATACATGTGGAAACTTATATGATAAAAGTGGCATCTCAAATCACTGAGGCAAAGATGCACTTTTTAACAAGTGGAGCTCAGCCAACCAGTTAGACATTCAAAGTAGATCCATACCTCACACCATACATAAGAATAAGCTCCAAATGGATCAAGAATCCAAACATTTAAAAAAGTGAACCCATGCAAGAACTAAAAGAAAACATGAGTGAATCCCTCTTTAAGCTGGTGTAGAGAAAGACTTTCTATCACTCAAAATCTAGAGTCAACAGAAGAAAAGACTGATAATTTTCACTGTATTAAAAAAAATTTTTTTTAACTTCTACATTAAAAGAAACACCAAAAAAAAAAGTCAAAAGACAACTCAGAGACTGGTGAGAAGTATCTGTAACTTTTATCATAGATAAAACTATACTATATTATATATAATACAAAGAACTCTGAAACATTAAAGGGGAAAGATTAAACCTAATAGAAGATGGAGCAAAAGAGTTGAACAGACAATTCACAAAAGAAGATATAAAAATGCCCTTATATAAATGAAAAGATTTTCAATTTCACTAATGATACAGTAAGAACCCATGAGTCTATACTGATATAAACAAGTAAGAAGGAAAAACTCTTCCTTACAGTAGAAACCACCAGTGAATACAGAAGCACTGATGAAATTAGGAAATCACCATTTTGACAACCATCATAACAACTGATTCAGGCAAATACTAAATACTAAAACTAGTGGGTAAAAATTTGAGAAGCATTGGGATAGTTACTAAGCTTCAAAGTATCTAACCAAAAAAGGCAAAACACAGTAACTTTACAGAGAAGAAACCCAGCAGACAACTCCTTAATCATCAATGTTAACACTGTCAGTGATAAACTAATTGCAGCACATGCTCATGATATGATACAGAGAACAGAACGGCTCAATGTCCCTTCAGGGTGGATTCCTGCCAAAAGTGCGTAACCTGAATCCAATCATGAGTAAACATCACACAAACCCAAATTGCAGGACGTTCTACAAAAAGTCGGCCTGTACTTCTCAAAAATGCCAATGTTGTGAAATACAAGGGAAGACTATGGATTTCTGGATTAAAGGAAACGGGAGACCGCTGAGCATAACAAGTGAAACTGGATTTCCTTTCACTATAAAGTACATTATTAGGATAATGGACCAAAACAAATATCAATAAGGTATGTAACTGAATAACAGTATTGCTTCAATGTTAACTTCTTAATTTTGAGAACTATACTATGGTGACATAAAAGAAATTCTTGTTTTTAGGAAATTTACGCTGAAGTATTTAAGAGTAAAGGGACACCAGGTGTACAACATACTCTTCAGGAAAGAAAAAAAAAGAGAGAGAAGGGATAAAGTATATGTGATAAATGCTAACATTTGGAGAATCTAGGTAAAGGTATGAATGTTTTCTATCATTCCTGCAACTTTTCCTATAAGTCTAAAACTGTGAACATTTTTTTAAAAATTATGCACGAATGTTTTCTATCATTCCTGCAACTTTTCCTATAAGTCTAAAACTGTGAACATTTTTTTAAAAATTAAACAATTATGCACTAAACAACACAGGTGAAATTTCAACATTTTACAACTTTTTCCAGTGTGAGGCTATTTACAACCACTGTTTTCTTTCTAGTGCTTTGTAGTTAAAGTCTAGCTTTGATACTGTCTTCTTCTCACTAGAGGAAAAGAGACACCTCTTCTATTACAGATGAGGTAGCACTTATGAGATAGTAAGACAGTAACTCACAGCGCTCAAAAATTAAATGCTTCTACTTCCACTATAATAGAAGCTCTCATTTGACATGACTGAAATCCAGCACTTGATCACTCAATCTACCAACTTGATGGTATTTCTTTAATAACTTGGTTTTATCAAATCTTTTCAAAGCCTTCAATTTAGTTTTTTAAAAAAAACAACAAATCCTATTTTGCAAGTTTACAAAACACCCAATTGAATCGCATGATTAGAATAAAGGTATAAATGGCATAAACAGTTTTGGAAACACAAAAACTGTAAGCAAAAAACTCAACTACTGGGAGTAGAGGTACTCAGAAGTATCCGAGAAGAGCCTACCAGCCACAAGGGCCAGCGAGCTTGGGACAGTCAACAAATTTTTCAGAGGAAAGAAGGAGCATTAATTAACTGAGGGAGTTAGTTGAGAGACTTTCTAATGCATTTGCAAGGTACCCCAAAGTTCAAAGACTAATACTAATTTGAACTTTTATTTCACATAGCAACTCATATCAAGTGGTTATTAAAACTGTGTTTCTTTGTGAAAAATGGCCTTGTGAAAGATGCTGATGATGAAAGCCACATAAGAGCTTTACAAACTAATTTAAATAACAGAATCACAAAGGAAAGCATTTACATTTTCTCAGTGTAACTTAACTGCATTTTATGAACAAAAGTATATTCCATGATGATATCTGACAATGTTGCCACACACACAAAAATCCCAGTACCAAAGTTTTAATTACTATCTCAAATCTATAGTCATACTTTTATCTATTTGAACAATATTCAATAACCAATAAGTGAAAGGCTCCATCTGTCTTAGTTTTTATTTTTCAAACACCCAGGAAAACATAATTAAATTGTAATTCTTTACGATAACAGTTGAATAAATTTCTATAAAACTGAAATCATTTTTAGCAGTTTTAAGCATATAAATTTTCAATAATAGTAAAAAATAATATTTATTGAGTTCACAGTTGTTGGACTGACTGTTCTAAGTATATCTTACAAGTATTAACTCATTTAAGCTTCCCAATAACTCCATGAAGTTATAATTATTATTCCCATTTTAAGGTGAGGATTCTAAGGCACAAACAGGTTAAAGAAACTTGACCAGCAAATAAATAATAGAGCCAGGAATCAAGTCCAAGCAGTGTGTGTTACCAAAATCCAGGCCAAGAAACCGCTCCAAGAGAAAAAATTCCTTTTTAAAATCACTGCTTTTGTTGAGTGGCATAAATTATGTGGTCTTTGGTCTCATGCTATAGTAATCTTCGGATGGATGACTGGATGGATGGATGAACAGCTGAATGGATTATCTGTGTTCTGGTTTATGCTATCACATACATTTAAACTCCTCTACTATTTTGCTATTAAACAATGCACAAACAATAAAACAAAACAAAACAAATAAAATAAAACAATGGACAAACACAACACTGAGATAAAGGAGTCAGAAAACTGGCCAGCAAAGGATGGATCTAAGTCAGCACTGCCTTTTTTTTAAGTACTAATAATTAATCTAAAATAAAGGTTTTCATAATTCAAAAAGAGTCATGTACACAATGTTCATTGCAGCTCTATTTACAATAGCCAGCACATGGAAGTAACCTAAATGTCCATTGACAGATGAATGGATAAAGAAGATGTAGCACATATATACAATGGAATATTACTCAGCCAGAAAAAGAAACGAAATTGAGTTATTTGTAGTGAGGTGGATGGACCTAGAGTCTGTCATACAGAGTGAAGTAAGTCAGAAACAGAAAAACAAATACCGTATGCTAACACATATATATGGAGTCTAAAAAAAAATGGTTCTGATGAACCTAGGGACAGGACAGGAATAAAGTCACAGACATAGAGAATGGACTTGAGGACACAGGTAGGGGGAAAGGTAAGCTGGGACAAAGTGAGAGAGTGGCATTGACATATATACACTACCAAATGTAAAAGAGCTAGCTAGTGGGAAGCAGCTGCATAGCACAGGGAGATCAGCTCGGTGCTTTGTGACCACCTAGAGGGGTGGGATAGGGAGGGTGGGAGGGAGACACAAGAAGGAGGGGATATGGGGACATTTGTATATGTATAGCTGATTCACTTTGTTATACAGCAGAAACTAACACAACATTGTAAAGTAATTATACTCCAATAAAGATGTTAAAAATAAATAAATAAAATAAAATAAAGGTTTTGCCTTCTATTTATTTGAAGAGAGCTGCAAAAGTGCAAAACTAACATAAACAATTCCACCTAGCAAAACATAACAAAGCTCAGGGGAAAAATAATACATGTTTAATGGTAACAAAGATTTCTCATGAAAACTATAGCAAAAAATAAGAATATATATTACCTAACTGCCAAAAGGGACTTTAAGACGCTCTTCCCAACTAAAATTAGAAATATGTATGCTCTAATTAAATAACACATAAAGCAAAGTTGACATCTGCCAATTATTTCAAGTATTCCTGGCCAGTTCTGTCCTCAGGAAAACTCTGTTCTCTGATGCAAAAAGGACGACAATTCTTTTTTTTTTTTTTTAGGACCACAATTCTTAAGAAAATAATCGTTTTCAGCAAAAAATCAGAACATATAATAGGAAACAAGTGTTTGTTCTTTACTAAGTACTAATGGCAAGTCAAATGGTTTAATAAGAAAGTAAGATGTACTTTAAGAGGTATCCATTTTCAGCAAAAATGGATAAAATAAAAAATAAAAAAATAAATCAAACTTTTCCCCTTCATAATCTATAAGGATTATCATTCAATAGAAGATTATTTTCCTGCTCTTTTAAAAGTCACTTGACCATGGAGAACCAGGAGAGCCGTAAGGTAAATTCTGTTTAATTTATGTCAATGCACTCACACTCCCACCCCAGGACAATGCCATATATAATAATACCAAAAGAGGTCCTTGGGGAAGCACAAGGTAACAGTCCTGAGTACCTGAAGAGAACGCACTTTAAAATTATAATTGTTTTAAATTCTGCTATAGGGTCAGGAGGAAAATATATTACCTGTATATCAGGGTAGTCAGAGATCAGAGCCCCTTCCTTGTTGTAGGTATAAACTACAAAATCTTTGGGTAAAAGGTCCCTGCAAGAGGAATAAAACACACCATTTAAAATTATTTTATCTATTTGCAACTAAGGACACAACTTATAAGGCATTATCCCAGAAGAGGTGAGCAGAAATAAAAACTTTCACCTGATAAATTGTTATTCAAAGAAGGAGCTACCATAAAATTAAAAGCTCATGAAGGGACTTGCATCTGAAATCATGCGTTGTCCTCACGGTCACAAAATGCTGGTTGCATAAAACATACGTAACATCCTTAAAGTTTTCTGATACAACTCATAGGAAAAGTATAAATTAGGTTATATAGTACACCATATTTCTAGAAGAAAATAAATGATTTTACCCTCTTTTAAATGTCCTATATAAAGAAGCAGCGCTCCTTGACCTCCTAAGTAGGGGGGCAAAATCTGTGTCAGCTGTTAGAGGAAACAATCATTGCTGATTCCTGAAGCTTCCTTCCATGTTAAGGTAGACTGATAGTGGAAACCACACGTGCAAAATAGGGTTAGCTTTGTCAACGAAAAGATATCCAATGATGCTTGTTGAAGATGGTAAGGCAGACTTTATTATCGACATAAGTATAGGGACCACTGCAAAGGGATTTTACAGGGCGGTGGGGAGAAAGACCAGGCTCAACTCTAAGTACAGCATGGGGAAGTGGGAATTTATAACCAAGGAGCATGGTGAGGGTCAGTGGATGGAAAATTACTATGAGGAAACAACAGGGGTGAGGGACATTCTGGCTAAACTAACCTAACAGATTCTTGCTGAGGACAGGCCAGGGTGATCAGACATCACTGGGCGGGGAAGGGGAGTGGAAGATAAAGAACCTGATCAGACATCCAGAATGATCAGATATGGGGGGGAGGGGGAAGTTCTTGCTAAAACTAGATTTTACAACAAACTACACTGATGGACCTAGGAGAAGGTTCAGGAACCTGACTAAAGTTTGGTCAAGTAAAGAATCTTTGTCAGTCTCCCTTCTTGTACAAGGAAAGAAAAGACATTCTTCTTTCCTCTGAATAATACAAGTCATTCAGTTGTCTTTTGTTCATTACAGACCAGCTGAATCATCTATTGGAACCTGATAGTAGAGGATATTTGCTGGGTGGTGCTGGCAGTCAGGCATTTAATGAGGGGAGTTGCTATGAAAAATAAAAGAAAAACAAAGATTAATAGTTAGAAACCCAGTTTCTGAGTCCAAGAGGAAGCCATCAAGATTTTTTAGACTTGAGCTTAGAGCATCTTCAAGTGTTAGACTGAGGTTGGCACTGGCCACCTGACACATTTTCCTAGTTTGCAGTTTCAATGTCACTGGTGATAGCATCAGGTATTCTGATGAATTTCCTGAGAGGTCCACACAGCAGGAGGCATGAAGCTCGCCCATACATGATCTATTGTAATCATTTTTTTTTGAAGTTTCTATCAAGTCTTCCAGCTGCAGCTTACAGAGTTTCAGGAAAAGGGCAGTTTTCGTTGTCAATGATTCCAAGTCAGAAAGGACAAAATTTGGAAATGTGAACTTAGAGAGTTGTAGCCAGATACAGGAGGAAACTAGAAGAATTCAGGATTTGGTAAAGCTGGCAAAATGTGCAAGATGAAAGCAGCAACAGTTCACTAAAGTTTTCCATTGAAACAAACAAAAAAGCACATTCTCTCTACAGTCACACCCATTTCTGTGAAAGACAAAGTAAGACTAATTTGTTTGCAAGGAAGTTTGGTCTCATTAAATTTGGCCTGGTTATTTACATAAGTACAGCAAAAATAGTGATTGACCACATAGTACCTTGTTTGAGTTTGCTTTGCTGGAGCATTCCCTCTCAAGGCTAAGAAGCCAAGTCAAAAACTTGCCACCAGATCTGACTGCAATACCTATAGATTTGGGTGAATTCCTCTCTTCTGAAGGTTCCCCAAACATCCTGAGGTTCCTGGGCCTGCCAGAAGTGACCTTCCTTACTCACCTGTAAGGCAGGAAACCCTGTAAGCCAGGAACAGGATGGTTCTTCCAAGGGGAGCTGTATAAACATTGCCTTCTTAAAGTCAACCTTAGATCCTTAGAGCTATCTGGTCATATCTGATTCAGTACACATCATTCCCAAATATGACATTACAATCAAAGTCTTGGTAATATAAGAAAGGTTTCCAATTGCTTTGTGTTACAAGGAGGATAGATTTTGACTGAACTTATGCAAATAACTATACTGCCGTGAATATAAGATGCGTTAACACATAAAATAAACCTGATTAGTTCAACATCTCTCTTTTCATAAGGAGACAAATCCTTTGAGATTTTCCAAGGGCCATTTTGGAAATATCAAAGTTAGTCTGGGGTCAAAGAGACTCCACTTAGAATTTGATTTGGGGAAATTGTCAAAAATGCCAAAAGGTTTGAACACTTGACTAAATTGGATCACAGGTGTCACTGTGAAACAACACTTAGCTGTCCATTTAACCAAAGTCACAATTAAAAGATTTCAAAGGCACATACAGAAAGTTACCCAGTTATTAAAAAAAAAACCAAAAAACAAAAAACTCTTAGCTTTCTTAATATTGAGAAGATCTGGTTTTCTGAAATAATCAAAGACCTGATAAACACAAGACACACTGGAAAATATCTTAAAACACAAAATCTTATCCTCCCAAGCTGATTACTTAAATGTAAAGAAAACAACCTTTTTTTACCATTTCCTATTAAGAGGAAACCAATAATCTAAGAAAACCTTGTGTTTTAACAGAGAAAGAAAACCAAATTCTGGTTTTGTATCAGTGTACTATTAATACTAGGGCAAATTAAACAAACAAACAAACAAACCAAAAAACCTTACAAATAAATCCATCCAATAGTAGCCAGTTTTGACCACACAAGGAAAGATTCCTTTTCCAAGGTCCCTTTTCCACAAACTTTCTTTAGAAATTTTCTTACATCACTCAGTTTTTGTCCTACATTTTTCTTCTTTCTCATTCTGGAACAACCATTCATTCTACTTTGGGACAAAATTATCCTCTCTTACCCTTAGCAAAACTTATCTTTCATACCCTTCCTTATCAAAAATATACCTTATATTTTCCTTGTATACAGTTTGTTTTCTTTACCCTTATTATTCCTAGTGGTTTCATTTATTTATATTGATTAGATTTTTTAATCATTAGTAACTAACTTTCAGTAAAAACTAGGAAGCAGGCAATTGCAAACTGTCTGCTACATACTACCATTCTGTAATAATGATACATTATTTCATAATTTCTAGAGATGTGTCTTTTTCACAGTACAATTCCTCATGCTTACTAACAGACCTAAATATATTTAGCTTCTCTATACCATATGAAAACAAGATGCCAAAAGTAAATAAAATTAAATTTCTCTTCAGCAATTAATATTTCAATATTTTATCTTATTTGGAAATTATGTAGTCAATGATTATCCATCTTTGACTTAAGTTTGTATAGCTTTAAGGTTTCAAGTTATGAAAAAAATGTTTGAAACTATTTTTCAGGAGGCATAAAACATAATTACCATTGAAAAGTTCATTTATAAACTTTTAGTCCACTTATATCTATTTAATTTACTTGTTCTGAACAATTATACTTGAATTACTCATGAAAATTTCATGAGCCATTAATTAAACAAAGCTAGCCATCCACCATCTTAAGTTGTTTTTCTTGTTGACAAGTCACGCAAGTATCAAAATAAAAAATCACAAAAGCGAAGAACAAAAAATTATATATTTGTGGTTCTTGCCTCTTTTTTTTTAACTGCCATGCTTGACATCAAGCAATTCCTTTTTATTATATCTTTTGCTCTAAGGGTTGATTTATAATTTATAATCTTAAATATCTGGTAGAGATAACATAAGCTTATTTGAATAGTAAACATAGGTGGAAAAAATTGCATATCTGCATTACATATTTAAAGCCGACAACCCTGAGTTGTCAATTTATCAACAACTGTATCAACAATATAAGAACTAGCAAAAAGATTATTCAAGATCATGTGAACTTAAAAAAACTTGGGTTAGTTTCTGTATTCCTGAGTGTTTTAAGAACATAATTTATCTAAGTGCTCATTTATCTCTAAACCAATTTGAATAGAACTCTAAGGGATTTTATAAATTAATGTGATAATACCGTCCAGAGGTAGGAAACTATTACACACCTATAACATACATATATATAGAAATACATAAACATACAGACACAAATAGAGACACAAATAGAGAACTTAAGAGTTTTCATTTTAAAATTTTAGCCGTGAGTCAGTAAAACAGCAATACAATCTCATTTGTTTATCTCCACTTCGTATTTTCATCTGAATTGTCTCTGGCAAATAAAACAAGTTAAGGTCACCTGCCTACCAATACTTCTGGAGGAGACTTTTAAGATTTTCTCTTGCCGTGATATGTAATCTTCCTTTGCTGTGGTCTAAATTTTAGGCAATAGACTGAAGAGACATCTAACTGCTGTCTGGATGTTTCCAAAGCCCATGTGAGTGGACAAATCATTCAGTTCTATTTCCAAATAGCCTTTTGTTCTTCTTTTCAGACTCAGGTAGTTGCTTTCAAGGCTACCTGAGTTTCTTGAGAGCCCAATGGACGGCAAGGGACCAAAAATGGAAGTGGCTGTGGGGAGCTGAGGGGCTGCAGTGGGAGGGGAAAGTCTGACGGGTGTGCACAGAGGGATGGAGGAGGTGGCGGTTTGAAGTGGGACATATCAAAGGATCCAAGGGAACTGGGGGGAAGATTGATGGTGGTAAGAGGAGGACGGAGGAGCAGAAGCAACAGGGAGGGAGCAGTATTAGAGCAGTCAATCTGGGGAGATCTCAAGTTTCCAAAAGACGCCAACAAAGTTCCAAATTATCCTCAGCAAAACATGCCAACAAGAACAGAAGCAGACAGAGCTGGCACAGCAGAGAGTCAGCAGGATGTGAGAAGAGGTGGTTTAGTTGGCTGAGAAGTTCCAGTGGGAGAAGTCAGATCCAAAAGAGAGAACAGAGAGACTTCACACAGAGTCAGGAAGAAAGGAGTTCCAGCCCAGGACACCAGGGAGTAATCCCCATTCAGAACACAGAGCCAGGAAGACCTTCCAGCCCAGGAGGTACCTGTCGAAAGAAGCCTGGGACTATAACCCAGCTTCGGAGGGTATACTCAAAACCGTAAAAATCAAGTCAGCTTCAACAGATGTTTGTCTGGAGCAATGGTTCAGGAGTCAGAGTCACCAATGGATCCCCGATCAGTCAGTCAGGACTGAAGACAAGGGCTTCAAGGTGCATACTTAGGGTCCAGAGTGAGAGGTCGGGGAGTCCAGTGATGAATCTGATCCTATACGAGTCATGGCGCCATGACTGTCAAAGAAAAAAAATATTCAGTGACACGTGTTAAAGATGGTGAGGCTAACCTTATTCAGGACCACTGCAATGGGATTTTTTTTTTTTTTTAATTTTTTTTTTGCGGTACGCGGGCCTCTCACTGTTGTGGCCTCTCCTGTTGCGGAGCACAGGCTCCGGACGCGCAGGCTCAGTGGCCATGGCTCACGGGCCCAGCCGCTCCGCGGCATGTGGGATCTTCCCGGATCGGGGCACGAACCCGTGCCCCCTGCATCGGCAGGCGGACTCTCAACCACTGCGCCACCAGGGTAGCCCTGCAATGGGATTTTACAGTGAGTGATAGAGATCAGGCTCAACTCCAAGCACAGCGTGGGCAGGTGGGAATTTGTACCCAATGATCAGGGTGGGGGTCAGTGGATGGAAAATTACTAAGATGAAACACCGCGGTGAAGGAAGCTCTGGCTAAACAGACTAACGGATTCTTACTGAAGACAGGCCACAGTGATCAGACATCACCCGAGGGGATGGTGGAAGATGAGGAATTTGATCAGATGTTGAGGGTGGGGGGGTTCTTGCTAAACTCACTTAGCAGGGTTCTTGCTAAAACTGGATTTTCCAAGGAAATGTAGACATGGACCCAGGGGAAAGGTCAGTAGCCTGACCAAAGTCTGGTCAAGCAAAGGACCTGTGTCATTTGCAGCAGCAATGGAGCAGCAGTATACTTATCTCCAAGGCTTATGGACAAGTCAGGGATGCGGGGTGCCAGCTAGTGGTTTATGAAGTAACCCTAAACCTTCTAAACTCCAGGCTCAGACTGTCTAGACTGTTTAAGAGATGGAGAGATCGATGGTTTACGTGCAGTTTAATCAGTTACACAGCCGACTTTAGCCACGTGACCAACCTAGTATAAAAGACCCCTTCGGTAAACGTGTGAAAAGGGCTACCCTGAAAAGATGATGCTTCAGTCATATCTCAGTGGTTTGTAATCTGGAGACAAAGCACATCTGTGCAACTGAAAAAGGACCCTGGGGGGCTCTGTCTGGAAGTGTTCAAACTCCTTGATGATCTCCTCTGCTTTCTTTGTCCTGATGTCCTGTACCCTTTACCTCTATGAAAGTCTCCTTGAGTGAGCTTCGGAGTAGCCCGTGGAGTTTTGAGTCCTTTCCATTATCCAACCCTGTTCAGTCACCGCCCTGTCTCTCCCCTCTCTCCCCAACACATACACACTCTTTGCTCCCTCTGGTGGTGAATTTAAAAAGAATAAACTGGAGATGGTACTTGGCTTTGCTCTGCCCTTCCTCTTCCTTGGAAGTCACTGCCTGCCAGTGGGAGCACAGATTTTGCCACGCTCCTCCAGGAGCAGGCCTGCCACCGTGCAGGCTGATGTGAGTGGAGGAATCTGCCTAACCCGGGGTTCAGGACTGGCAGGTCCATCAGGCTCTCATTCTACGGTAAATCCTCTGACCCAGCCCTCATCAATAATAAAAGTGGTATTTTGACCTCCTATCTAACTCACCCTTTTAGTTTATGTTTAAAGTTGTTGAGCACAGGCAGAGAAAAGGTGTGCTATCTTCTGCCCCACAACCCCCAGTCCCTGCCAAATAACCCAACAGAAGTAGTTATGTCCATCCCTCTGCAAGGAGGCTTCATATCTTTCAGCAAGGGATTCATGACCAAAAAAGGTTAAGACTGCCATTGTAGAAGCCCTGGGAGGAAAAAAATAAGCGCTCACTCAGAGTCCCCCGTTCATTGATAGCCATAATAATAGGCTACCTACCCTAACTCTTTTTCACTAGTGATCATTAGCTTTGATGACTGCCTTTCAAAGACATTCAAAGACCTGGCCCCTCTTAACAAATGCCTGGAAAAGTACATTTGCCCACTAATTCAAGAAGCATAGGGGGAACCTTCAAGATGGTGGAGGAGTAAAACGTGGAGATCACCTTCCTCCCCACAAATACATCAGAAATACATCTACATGTGAAACAACTCCTACAGAACACGTACTGAACGCTGGCAGAAGATCTCAGACTTCCCAAAAGGAAAGAAACTCCCCACGTACCTGGGTAGGGAAAAAGAAAAAAGAAAAAACAGAGACAAAAGAATAGGGATGGGACCTGCGCCTCTGGGAGGGAGCTGTGAAGGAGGAAAAGTTTCCACACACTAGGAAGCCTCTTCACTGGTAGAGATGAAGCTTCAGAGCTATGGAGGAGAGCACAGCAATGGGGGTGCAGAGGGCAAAGTGGAGAGATTCACGCACAGAGGATCAGTGCAGACCAGCACTCACCAGGCCAAGAGGCTTTTCTGCTCGCCTGCTGGGGCAGGTGGGGGTTGGGAGCTGAGGCTCAGGCTTCAGAGGTCAGGCCCCAGGGAGAGGACTGGGGTTGGCTGCGTGAACACAGCCTGAAGGGGGCTAGTGCGCCACAGCTAGCCGCGAGGGAGTCCGGGAAAAGGTCTGGACCTGCCTAAGAGGCAAGAGATCATTGTTTGGGGGTGTGCGAGGAAAGGGGATTCAGAGCACCCCCTAAACGAGCTCCAGAGACGGGTGCAAGCTGCGGCTATCAGCTTGGACCCCAGAGATGGGCATGAAACGCTAACGCTGCTGCTGCAGCCACCAAGAAGCCTGTGTGCAAGCACAGGTCACTATCCACATGCCCCCAAGGAGCCTGTGCAGCCCGCCACTGCCAGGGTCCCATGATCCAGGGACAACTTCCCCGGGAGAACGCACGGCGTGCCTCAGGCTGGTGCAACGTCACGTCGGCCTCTGGCACCACAGGCTCGCCCCGCATTCCAATTATAACTACTGTACCCCTCCCACCCCCCAACCTGAATGAGCAAGAGCCCCCTAAACAGCCGCTGCTTTAACCCCCTCCTGTCTGGGTGGGAACAGATGCCTGGGGGCAACCTACACACAGAGGCGGGGCCAAAACCGAAGCTGAACCCATGAGCTGTGTGAACAAAGAAGAGAAAGGGAAATTTCTTTGTGCAGCCTCAGGAACAGCAGATTAAATCCCCACAATCAACTTGATGTACCTGCATCTGTGGAATACCCGAATAGACAACGATCATCCCAAAACTGTGGCCGTGCACTTTGGGAGCAACTGTAGACTTGGGGTTTGCTGTCTGCAATTGATTTCCTTCTGATTTTTATGTTTATCTTAGCTTACTGTTTAGCATTTGTTATCATTGGTGAATTTGTTTATTCGTTTGGTTGCTCTTTTCTTTTTTCTTTTAAACTATTATTATTTTTTATAATAATTTTTTTAAATTATTATTTAATTTTTATTTTTTCTCCCTTTTCTTCTGAGCCGTGTGGCTGGCAGGGTCTTGGTGCTCCAGCCTGATGTCAGGCCTGAGCCTCTGGGTGGGAGAGGCAAATTCAGGACACTGAACCACAAGAGACCTCCCGGCCCCACATAATATCAAATGGCGAGAGCTCTCCCAGAGATCTCCGTCTCAATGCTATGACCCAGCCCCACCCAACAGCCAGTAAACTCCAGTGCTGGATGTCCCATGCCAAACAGCTAGCAAGACAGGAACATAACCCCACCCATTAGCAGAGAGGCTGCCTAAAATCATACTAAGTTCACAGACACCCCAAAACACACCACCAGACGAGGTGCTGCCTACCAGAAAGACAAGATACAGCCCAACCCACCAGAACACAGGCACCAGTCCCCTCCACCAGGAAGCCTACACAACCCACTGAACCAACCTCACCCACTGGGGGCAGGAAACAAAAGCAACAGGAATTATGAGCCTGGAGCCTGAAAAAAGGAGACCCCAAACACAGTAAGTTAAACAACATAAGACAGAGAAATGAGCAGCAGAAGGAGGAGCAAGCTAAAACCCCACCAGACCAAACACATGAAGAGGAAATAGGCAGTCTACGGGAAAAATAATTCAGAGTAATGCTAGTAAAGATGATCCAAAATCTTGGAAATAGAATGTGAAAATACAAGAAATGTTTAACAAGGACTTAGAAGAACTAAAGAGCAAACAAGCAATGATAAGCAACACAATAAATGAAATTTAAAATTCTCTGCAAGGAATCAATAGCAGAATAACTGAGGCAGAAGAACGGATAAGTGACCTGGAAGATAATACAGTGGAAATAACTGCCACAGAGCAAAATAAAGAAAAAAGAATGAAAAGAATTGAGGAGAGTCTCAGAGGCCTCTGAGAAGACATTAAAGGCGCTAACATTCGAATTATACGGGTCCCAGAAGAAAAAGAGAAAAAGAAAGGGACTGAGAAAATATTTGAAGAGATTATAGTTGAAAACTTCCCTAATATGGGAAAGGAAATAGTTAATCAAGTCCAGGAAGCACAGAGAGTCCCATACCGGATAAATCCAAGGAGAAATACACCAAGACACATATTAATCAAACTGTCAAAAATTAAGTACAAAGAAAACATATTAAAAGCAGCAAGGGAAAAGCAACAAATAACATACAAGGGAATCCCCATAAGGTTAACAGCTGATCTTTAGCAGAAACTCTGCAAGCCAGAAGGGAGGGGCAGGACATACTTAAAGTGATGAAAGGGAAAAAGCTACAACCAAGATTGCTCTACGCAGCAAGGATCTCATTCAGATTCAACAGACAAATTAAAACCTTTACAGACAAGCAAAATCTAAGAGTATTCAGCACCACCAAAGTAACTTTACAACAAATGCTAAAGGAACTCTTCTAGGCAGGAAACACAAGAGAAGGAAAAGACCTATCAAAACAAACCCAAAACAATTAAGAAAATGATAATAGGAACATACATATTGATAATTACGTTAAATGTAAATGGATTAAATGCTCCAACCAAAAGACATACACTGCCTTAATGGATACAAAAACAAGACCCATACATACGCTGTCTACAAGAGACCCACTTCATACGTAGGGACACATACAGACTGAAAGTGAGGGGATGGAAAAAGATATTCCATGCAAAAAATATCTTGCATTCCTATACACTAATGATGAAAAATCTGAAAGAGAAATTAAAGAAACACTCCCATTTACCATTGCAACAAAAAGAATAATAAACCTAGGAATAAACCTACCTAAGGAGACAAAAGACCGGTATGCAGAAAACTTTATAAGACACTGATGAAAGAAATTAAAGACGATACCAACACATGGAGAGATATACCATGTTCTTGGATTGGAAGAATCAACATTGTGAAAATGACTCTACTACCCAAAGCAATCTACAGATTCAATGCAATCCCTATCAAACTACCAATGGCATTTTTTCACAGAACTAGAACTAAAAATTTCACAATTTGTATGGAAACACAAAAGACCCCGAATAGCCAAAGCAATCTTGAGAAAGAAAAGCAGAGCTGGAGGAATCAGGCTCCCTGACTTCAGACAATACTACAAAGCTACAGTAATCAAGACAGTGTGGTACTGGCACAAAAACAGAAATATAGATTAATGGAACAGGAAAGAAAGCCCAGAGATAAACCCACGCCCATATGGTCACCTTATTTTTGATAAAGGAGGCAAGAATATACAATGGAGAGAAGACAGCCTCTTCAATAAGTGGTGCTGGGTAAAATGGACAGCTACATGTAAAAGAATGAAATTAGAACACTTCTTAACACCATACACAAAAATAAATTCAAAATGGATTAAACACCTAAATGTAAGGCCGGACACTATAAAACTCTTAGAGGAAAACATAGGCAGAACACTCTATGACATAAATCACAGCAAGATCCTTTTTGACCCACCTTCTACAGAAATGGAAATAAAAACAAAAATAAACAAATGGGACCA
The DNA here is from genome assembly GCF_003031525.2 of Neophocaena asiaeorientalis asiaeorientalis. Classification (NCBI taxonomy): domain Eukaryota; kingdom Metazoa; phylum Chordata; class Mammalia; order Artiodactyla; family Phocoenidae; genus Neophocaena; species Neophocaena asiaeorientalis. The sequence continues at coordinate 4,666,156 of NW_020175192.1, forward strand.
AATGAAACTTAAAATCTTTTGCACAGCAAAGGAAACCATAAACAAGACGAAAAGACAACCCTCAGAATGGGAGAAAATATCTGCAAATGAAGCAACTGACAAAGGATTAATCTCCAAAATTTACAAGCAGCTCATGCAGTTCAATCAAAAAAACAAACAACCTGGGCTCTCCTGGTGGCGCAGTGGTTGAGAGATCACCTGCCAATGCAGGGGACAAGCTTTCGTGCCCCGGTCCGGGAAGATCCCACATGCCGCAGAGCAGCTGGGCCCGTGAGCCATGGCCACTGAGCCTGCGCGTCCAGAGTCTATCCTCCGCAACAGGAGAGGCCACAACAGTGAGAGGCCCGCTTACCACAAAAAAACAAACAAACAAACAAACAACTCAATCTAAAAATGGGCAGAAGACCTAAATAGACATCTCTCCAAAGAAGATATACAGACTGCCAACAAACACATGAATGAATGCTCAACATCACTAATCATTAGAGAAATGCAAATCAAAACTACAATGAGGTATCACCTCACACCAGTCAGAATGGCCATCACCAAAAAAATCTACAAACAATAAATGCTGGAGAGGGTGTGGAGAAAAAGGAACCCTCTTGCACTGTTGGTGGGAATGTAAATTGATAGAGCCACTATGGAGAACAGTATGGAAGTTCCTTTAAAAAAACTAAAAATAGAACTACCATTCGACCCAGCAATCTCACTACTGGGCATATACCCTGAGAAAACCATAATTCAAAAAGAGTCATGTACCACAATGTTCATTGCAGCTCTATTTACAATAGCCAGGACGTGGAAGCAACCTAAGTGTCCATCGACAGATGAATGGATAAAGAAGATGTGGCACATATATACAATGGAATAGTACTCAGCCATAAAAAGAAACGAAATTGAGTTATTTGTAGTGAGGTGAATGGACCTAGAGTCTATCATACAGAGTGAAGTTAAGTCAGAAAGCGAAAAACAAATACCGTATGCTAATACGTATATATATGGAATCTAAAAAAAAAAAAATGGTTCTGATGAACCTAGGGGCAGGACAGGAATAAAGACACAGACGTAGAGAATGGACTTGAGGACACGGGGTGTGGGAAGGGTAAGCTGAGACGAAGTGTGAGAGTGGCATGGACCTATATACACTACCAAATGTAAAACAGATAGCTAGTAGGAAGCAGCTGCATAGCACAGGGAGTTCAGCTCGGTGCTTTGTGGCCACCTAGAGGGGTGGGATAGGGATGGTGGGAGGGACACGCAAGAGGGAGGGTTTATGGGGATATATGTATACATATAGCTGATTCACTTTGTTATACAGCAAAAACTAACACAACATTGTAAAGCAATTACACTCCAACAAAGATGTTACAAAAAAAAAAGAAAAGAAAAACAGAGCATAGGAATGCAGACCAGACATCGCACATGTATATACATCACTAGCCTTACTGAGGTGGGATCAGGTAAAAACATGACAAAATGAGGAGAAGAGATTAAAAAGGGGGGTGAGAAACCACTGCTATGGACTGAATGTTTTGTCCCCCTCCCAAAATCCTTATGTTGAAGCCCTAACCCCCAGAGTGGCTGTATTTGGAGATGTGGCCACCTAAGGAAGTTATGGTTAAATGAGGTCATAAGGCGGACCCCTGAGCCAACAGGATTAGCATCCTCACAAGAAGAGAAGCCAGAGAGCTCGCTCATCCATCTACCCCGCTTCCTGTGCACACAGGCCAAGGAGAGGTCATGCGAGCACTGGCCAGAAGGTGGCCATCTGCAACCCAAGAAGAGAGCCCTCACCAGACACTAACCCTGCTGGCACCTTGATCTTGGACTTCCAGTCCTGTGAGAAAATACATGTCTGTTGTTTACATCTGTAGTACTTTGCTGTGGCAGCTCTAGCAGACTGATAAAACTACTAAAGACTTCTTTACCCCCTGCTGAGCTGTTTCTTGGGCCGATCATGATTTTAAAGTTTTCTTAAATACAACTTTCTCTTCCTTTAATTTAGATTTATTTTCCTTTGCTCTAATGTCAATGGAAATGCAAAATAGTATGGCTTTTTCCATACATCTACTCTTATTATTCTCGCCTTTTTATCAATCTACAAAGCAATATCTGACTAGAAAAGATACCCATATAGCACTGAAAAAAAAATTACTGAAAAGCCAAAGTAAATTAAATTTCTTACTTATTCCTTTCCAAGTGAATAATATGCTCTTTTCCTTCAGCTTGAATGACATAAGATACCTAAATGCACAAAGGAGAAAAGAAGAATAAAACACTATCTTCTAAATAACTTTTCAACAACAGAAATTCCATCCTGAATGAAAATAACTTGGTACTGACTAGAACTATTTTATGAAAGAACCTTAAATATACTCGTAAATCATAAAAATATACTCTGATCATCCCTACCTTTCTTTAATAAACGACTGTGGAAAACGACCTGCATGTTTATCTAAACTCTTCTTAAATTCATTTATAATTGAGCTATAACTTAAGGGATTATTTTTACTAAGTCCATCGCTGTATTACCTATAGTATAAAGTAGTTCTTCCTTTCATTTTAAATGAAATGAGCCTCTTAGTTTCAAAAGATATTCCCTCATTCTGGTTAGACGAAATTAATAGCCTTTTATGATTTTATATCTTCACATGGCTCAACACATTTCATCGCTTCTAAACAGACTTTCCCCCCTCACGTGAACATCTTTGAAATCCGGATACATCGTACAGAGGCAGAGCAGTCTAACTGGTAGCACTCTGTTCCTTTCTTAATTCGTGGTACATTAAATAACAGTGTGATGAGGCAACTTACACTAACACATCCTCAGCTTGTGGGATCCTCTTCTCTACCTCAAACGCTAAAATAACTTGCCCAGTGACTCACTGTTTCATTAGCAAGAAGCACTTTAATGTGATCTCTAGAACCAGGGGATTCAACTTTGCCATAATTCTAATAAAAAAGACAGTCATGGAGGGACTCAACAAATAATAATAGTATCAGGAGTGTCCTCTTATTCTCCCTACTGTTTCTGGACTCTAAGTGAGTGTTTTGCCAAGAAACAGCAGGATCTCCTTTCCTAGGGCACTTCAACATCTGACTTCTAAGGCCAAGACTGAGATCCAGGTCCTGGGGTTCTGCTTCCACATCCTGTGTGGGGACCTCAGGACTCTGCCATCTACCTCTTTCTCCACTGAGGCATCAAAAATACCAAGCTCCTTCCAACGCCACAGTTTTGGAGTGTGCATTTCTATCCTTTCTGCTCTTGGACAAACATAGGACGTAAAAACATCACTGTCATCTCCTCTGAGAAGAATTCTGAGAATCTGAGAATTGTTTTGTGATATTACATTCTTCCCCCAAACAGCTGCCTGGGTTGCTCATTCCCTTCCTTCTGGTCTTTGCTCTGCTCCAGGGTTGCCTTCTTAGTAAAGTCTTCCCGGGCTGTCCTATTAAAAAACACAAACCGTCCTACCCCCTCATCCCCACCCCCAATTCCAACATTCCCAACCCCCTCCCTACTTTAATTTTCCCCATAGCACTTCTTACCATCTTAAGTAATCTCTATTATTAATCTATATTGCTTATTTGTCTCCTCCTCTCCTCCCACGAGAATGGAAGCTCCACAGGGGCATGGAGTTTGTTTTGTTCACTGCCATATCCCCAGTGCTTAAACAGTGCTTCCACGTCTTCCCCAAATATTTATCAGGGTGCCTGCAGGACATTTACTACAATCCCAAGTATCTATGTGTGCAGTGTTGATAAAGGTCATCAGAGACACAATAAAGTAGAAAACATCGTCCCTGTGCTGCTAAGTGAAGAAAAGGGGAAAAATAACAATGAAAACATAAATTAATTCTACTCTAAAGGCAAAACAAAAATCAAAGAGTAGAATGTCCAGTTCAAAACAAGGAAAAATTATAAACTGTTCCACTGGAAGGAGATCTTAGAGTCATTTATTCCTTACTTATAAAGAAGTAAATGAAGACGAATGATCTACCCAATTCGTGGTAGCACCCAGAGGGAGGGCTAAAGCTAAAAGCTCCTGACGCTAACTCCAATGTTCTCTTCACTATGCCTAGTCCCTAAACAATGGACAAGCTGCCTTATCGTTAGAAATATATCGGCAATTCAGAGGTAATAAGCTAAACTCTCTATCCTTCATCACCTGTTACTGTTAAACTATAATAAAGTTAAATTATACTTCTATAAAGTTGAAGGGTTTGCAAAGTCAGTTGATATCCAAATATATTATTTCTGAGCTTTACAGTAAGAGAAAAATAGTATAAAAATTAATTTTTGTGCATTGGTTACCCTGTTAGCATATTATGTTTCTTCTGATATGGAGATAAAACTCACTTTTGAGCAAACATTCCCAGATATGAAATACATGCATATAACACACTATTATTCTCCAGTGTCAGTAAAGATACAGCATGTAGTACTCTACCTGTCACTCACTGAGAGAGAGGTGAATTCTTATTCTTATGACAAGACCACTGTAACCACCACCAGTCAGGTAAGGGTCAGAAATCTATGTAACCAGCATCCTACCCTGGTCATAGAATTTTACTTAACTGATTATTTCATCCTCTTATGTTTCAAGTTGATTATTTTGTCTTTAAAAAAAGAAAAAAAAGCTACTAAGGATCAGTATGTCACTTTACTAGAATAATGTCCAACGGACACCAGTGCCATAATCACTGGCTGACATTACTCACTGAACCAATCACTCCTGAAAATAACACCCCTGTCTTAAAAAAAAGTGAAATTTAAATACATATATATTTCTCAAGAGATAACTTACCTGCTCTGAGTAGGGCCTAGGGGCTTCTCTTCTTTCTCTAGTTAATCTCCAAGGAGTTATTATTTCATAAGAAGAGAGATGGGAGGTCTGTTGAAAGCCTACAGAAAAGGGAATAACAAACATTATACAACAACTGAACCTGAAAAACTACATGTCCTAAAATACAATGGAAATCAAAAGCTGAATGTTCAATTCATAGAAAAATCATCTGATGTTCCCACACTAAAATATATATAGTTTTATACAAAGTTTTATAGGAAAATAGCAATATACTACATAAGTATGAGGGGGAAGAAATGTATTTCTTAAAAAAGGATGTCAGCCTTTATCCAAACAGTATATACACAGCAATCATTTTCAAACAATTTTTAGCTATAAACCCTAATCCCTTGTCTTAAAAGAAATCTTAAGGCATAAACACAAGGAAAAAACTGCTCCGGTGGGGAAATGGAGGGAAGGCATCTAGAACCTGGCACCGTTTACTACTGTCTCTTTTCCCACCCTCACCCAACATGAATGATACCCTGAGATGGTACGGGGATACTTACGATACGTCCAAGGACAATAAGAGGGAAAAGTTACTTTTAATGCCTGATGGATTAACTCTAATAAATACATACCTAACAATGTAGCAATTATCTCCAATGAAATTACTGCCACTAATCTGTCCTAAAAAGTTGAATAGATAAAATGTATTAAAAATAAAGTACTCAGAACCATCATGCAAGACTTCCTCCCAATTCCAATCCTGTATAGCTCATTACACAGTAGAATCACGTCTGAGTGGGGCCTGGGTTCTAAACTCATCACTTGAGAGGGGAGAGGGATAAACTAGGAGTGTGGGATTCACTGATACACACCACTATATGTAAAACAGATAAACAACAGGGACCTACTGAAAAGAACCTGAAAAAGAATGAATATATGTATAACTGAATCACTTTGCTGTATACCTGAAACTAACACAACATTGTAGATCAACTATAATCCAATAGAATTAAAAAAAAAAAAAACCAAGGACCTACCATATAGCACAGGGAACTATATTCAATATCTTATAATAATCTATACTGGAAAATAATCTTAAAAAAAATATATATATATATAAAAAACTGAATCACTTTGCTGTACACTTGAAACCAATACAATATTGTAAATCAACTATACCTCAATGAAAAAAAATAATAAATCTACCTAAAAAAATTAAAATGAAAATAAATAAGTAAATAAAACAATGAGCAGAAAGCCATGTTGATTCATTGCATTGAAGCAGTCAAGCAGGATTTATGTATAAATACAAAGTTTTAGTGTTAGGTTTCCATTTTGTATTTTTGAAATTATCAAAGGTATTAAATAATCATATATTATTTAAAAAATAAGATAACTAGAAAAAAAGTAAAGTCATCACTTAAGCAAAATTTGGGTATAATTAAAATGGCCCATTCAAATCCCTTAGGAAGGCACACCCCATGTTGGCATCTGATACAGTCTCTCAATACATCCAACACATCTCTTCTTCCTCCAGCATAACTGCCAATGATGGCATGTCAGTTTGTTCAGAGAACTTGACGAAGTAGATGGTCACCATCTAAGGACCACGGATGAAAAACCTCTATCTCTATATATCTCCATATACCAAAACCACATTTGTTATGAGGAGGCTTGAGAATGGCATACACAAACAGAAACACTGAGGGAAGAACAGATTCACGGCTTCTACTCAGTGGGGATCAATTCAGGAAATAAATTCATTAAGTAGAATTGCTTGAACAAATAAATGCCATGAAAAGGAGGAAGAGGGGACCATTATAAATTAAAAGAGCCATATAACCAAATGAAATATCTGGACCTATCTGGATCCTAATTAAAATAAATCAACAGAAAAAAAAAAAATTCTGAGACAACCAGGGAAATTTTATAGATATGTGATCTGTATAGATATGTGATGATCTTGAGGAATTAGTATTAATTTTTTAAAGTGTAATAAGCATATTGTGGGTAATGTTTTCTTTAAAAGTCCTATGTCATAGAGATTCATTCTGAATATTCAAGGGCAACATGATATGACATCCAGGATTTGCATCAAAATAATCCAGTGTGCATTTGAGGGATGAGATATATATGAAACTATATTAAAACTGGGTAATGGGTACAGAGGAGTTCATTACTCTTCTCTCTACTGTTTTGTATGTTTAAAATTTTCAATAGTAAAATAATTATTTTTTAAGTAGTTATCTATAGGGAGTGGGATGAGAGGAGAGACTTTTCACTTTATAAGCTCTGTATTATTTATAGTGTCTATGAAACATTACAATTATAACATATATCATATATATGAGACTATAAGATGTGTCATAACAAACATGTAAGTATCATAAGTAAATGTACCAAACTTGTTTAAAGCAGCTACCACGATGGAATAGAACCAGAGAGTAATGAGATAAGGACTCAGACTTTATTTCCTGTACTCATGCATGTCCGTATTGTTTGAATTTGTTTTTATAATGAGTATTTTGAAACCCCAAATTACCATTGAAATTAAAAGGGGGAAAAAGGAGTGTTTCTTCAATTAAAAAAGAAAAGCACAAACTATTTAAAGTACTGATTATCTACTATCTCAACACCTCCTGTCTTCTCATCAGCCTCATTAACCTCGCATCCAGACTATGATACCTTCTCACTCCCACTCTCTCCTCTCCTTTGGATCCAAGTTCATTCACTCCTTAATTGCCTTATGCCTCTCAGATTTCTCAAATGCAGATTAAAATGAAGCATCTTCACCTAACCTTCCACAAGCTAACACTGTACATAAAAATGTCTATAACCTTGTCTAGTTTGGAATATTTAAAGATACAATGTAAACAGGAAAATATAAATTAAATCTCATTCAGTACAACATGTCATACTAACACTCCGCAAACTCTTTACCCATCAACCCCTTAAATCTTATTAGGCATAACATACCATCTAAATGGGGCTTCACGTCATTACATAAAAATACCAGAAATAGACTCCAATACTCACAAAAGCAATCAGGGGCTGGCTGATCTAAGGCATACTTACGACATACTATGATAAAATATCCTTCAGATATTTGGAGTTGCCAAATGGGAGCCGTGTCAAAAGAAATCTGTGGCCTTGATAGAAGCAGGCTTCAAATCACTAAGTAGAAATATCCTTCATCCTAAATTAACTGAGGTACAGGACTATTTCCTCACCCAGGATAAACCTTTCAAGGACCTTCAGTTTTCTCAAATTCCTAAAAACACAAATTTCAATATTATCCTTAATATTTTTCTTTTAGATCATGGTAATTTGTTCAACTACTAAGACAGTCACTCTAGAAGTAATGGCAGGAACAGATGGCAGGAATAAATGCTTTCAGTGAGTTACAGAGGAGAAGCTCTGTGTGATAAAAAAAAGTCAATCATCCTGTGCATTTATATGCAACTTCCTATGATTCTATAATTATTTCAAAATAAAAGATTTCTTAAGTAAATCCTTACAGGCAGGGATTAAAATGTTAATAAGCTCAGGCAACTCTTGTACTAGAAGCTAAACAATATGCAACTAAACTGAAATCTTTTCATCACAACTCAGAAGCAAACATCACAGAGAAAAAGAAATGCCTCAGAAAAGACAACTACAAATGAGCAGGCACATATTTAAAGAGCTCTCATTTTGAAACATGTTAAGTGACTTTATAAGGTCACATAGCTAGTTTCAGGCCAGGACTGAAGCTATGGATCTTTTACCAAGATTGTTAGAGAAGAATGAAAGTCCAATAAAGGAATATAAGACACATTCTATCCTTTCTCCCATTTTAATGCACAATTCTTGTTTTGAAAAAAACATTAAAATGAATCTTTTATTTTTTAAAGGCTTTCAAAATTATACCGCCCCAAAATAACTTCTATTTACATATGAGAGCTGTTATTCTGATACTGACTTCTTGGTTTTAAAATCCAAGGATCCACTTTCTGAATGCCATAGGAGTTCCAAAACATCATAAGAAATGCACATATTTTGGTTATGTCATTGAAAAACAATATACACTGGTTGTATGAAACCCCTTCTTCCTGTATTTTTTCAACATTCCTTCATCCCTAGTCCTGGCTTATTTTTATTCTTTTTCCCGTTCATACCTTGCATAGATTTTCCCCAAATTCCTTTTATTTTTTGTTTTTAATTCCAAATAGTAGCACTTTCTCATGGGAATCTAAAGATCAAGTTTCCCATGTCACTATAAAGGACGTGCATCAACATTATTTGTACTATAAAGCTTCAGCCTCAGCACTATTGACATTTGAGGCCAGAAAATTCTTTGCTGTGGGTGTTTTTCTGTGCAATGTACGATAGTCAGGAGCATCCCTGACCTCTACCCACCACTGGCCAGAAGCACCACCAGTGTGACAACTAAAACTATCTTCCAGATGCCTTCTGGGGGCAAAATCACCCCCCCTGAAAACCACTGGTATAGAGTTCACAATGAAAACTAAAATCTTAATACAATCAGCTCCATGGAAAATACAAACTATTTTATCAGAATTTGACAGAATTTGATGCACACCATCAAAAGTCACATTACTAGAAAACATGGGCTGGAGATAAAAGTAAGAGTTGAGGGCTTCCCTGGTGGTGCAGTGGTTAAGAATCCGCCTGCCAATGCCGGAGACATGGGTTCCAGCCCTGGTCTGGGAAGATCCCACACACCACGGAGCACCTAAGCCCGCGTGCCACAACTTCTGAGCCTGAGCTCTAGAGCCTGCGAGCCACAACTACCAAGCCCGCGCACCACAACTACTGAAGCCCACGCACGTAGAGCCCGTGCTCCACAAGAGAAGCCACCGCAATGAGAAGCCTGTGCACCGCAATGAAGAGTAGCTCCCGCTCGCCACAACTAGAGAAAGCCCGTGCACAGCAACGAAGACCCAACACAGCCAAAAATAAATAAATAAAATAATAAATAAATGTATTAAAAAATAAGAGTTGAAACATGAAACTTAAGGTGCCTTAAATTTAGTAAAAGGAAGAAAAAGGTGTTACTTGCACTTCTTTCTTCCTTTAACTCCTTAGATATTTTTACGTACTGTGTTTTGGAGGAAGCCTAAATACATGTTTTGTAATAGCATCTGAGAAACTGAGTCCCCCTAAAAATGAGTCCCCTTACTTAGTTTATGATTAATCTCTCTATTCAAAACTTTATCCCCTTTCTTGCCCTCTCTGACCTCAATCCTGTGCTAACTGAACACTAATCAACCAGAGTTAGATGACTGAGATTGCTATCGTTGATAACATCATTATGTGCCTAAAACTGCTATTGTAGATACTATCATTCACGTACAAACTCAGGTTGCTTCTCCAGGGCAAGATGCCCTCATAGACCCCCAGCCATGGACCACCTGGTCAGAGAACGTAAACCAGAGGCATTCTGACTCCCAAAACCAGGATTAAGAAATGTCAGAAGATGATGATTAATCCCAGCATCTTTGTTCTTCCCCTTTAAAAAAAACAAAACAAAACACTTCACTCAAAAAGCCAAGCTGGAGTGGATCTGAGACTTATCTTCCACTCTCTTGCTTGGCGCCCTGCAACATACCCTTACTTTGCTGCAAACACCCGCTGTCAGAGTTTGGCTCTCTGTGCCCTGGACACAGAAGCCCTTCCTCGGTTACAACTGTAGACGGATATAAGTTAAAAGAATTCTACCTAATTGCAAAGCAAACAAATGTAAACCCTCAGCCAAGGGCTTTTCTCCTTTCCTTCCCACCTATTGTGTAAACAAAGAACCACCCTTAAGTACTTTCACTATAGAAAATAAACCTGGGTTTCACATACAAGATGAAGAAGATAATTCTGTTGTCTGAGTTATTTCTTGAAGAGAAATTGCAATTAGATCCATAAATTGCTGTATTTTGGGCCATATCTTTCCATTCCATTCACAAGGTCAGTGCCCAGTAAACATATATTATATATTAATAGCTATCTTCAAACATAATTATAATTTCCACTGTTACGTCCTACATTCTGACATTTTTTGCGTTATAATTTGTTTTTACATTTACTCAGTTTTACATTTAAAAAGAAATAGGGCTTTTGCTATTGTTTGTTTGTAAGTGGCCCTTTGGGAAAAACACTCACCATTTATAAGATTTAATGCCCTAAAGAATTTAAATTCCTCTACCAGGGAATTTAAGTTTCTTGAAACCAAGGATGGTACCTTACTCATCCCCTATTTCCTGCACTGGTACAGCAGATATTCAACAAATGTATTGAGTAAATGACCTCTTTTGATCTTTACAGCTATACATACATAGATCTCATAATTGCAAATTATCCTGTACAACCTAAAATAAGCTTTATTTTTTATGATTAGCATCTTTCATATCAATTTTCCACAAATCCTCACAGCCCACAATTTGTCATGTTAATGCAATGCCATATTTCACTGTATTACTCTGCCATTGACTGCTTACCCTCCCCTCGGAAGCAGCCAATGTGTCAATGGATGTGGAAGAGGCTCTCCCAGGCTCTCCTTGTATGAGAGTTCTTAGGGGCTACTAAAGGAAGGGGTACGGGGAACCTTCCAAAAATGAGTTAAGCCATAAAAAAATCTCATTAAAAGGAAAATGTGTCAAAGGGAAAGAAGCATTTCCCATGTATGGGAATGGGTTTTATCCTACAGTAGGACAAATGTTTGGCAGTGACATCATTTTTACTTATTATAAGCTGAAATACTCTAATTCTTACGTTAAAATCAACATAAACCGATATGAAAACAACTGCATATTTAATAACTGACCAAAGTATTTGTAAGTGAACTTCTCAGGTTCCCTAACTCATTCTTGAAGGGTGTGATTCAAGCAGTACCTGACACATGATCATTTTGGGGAAAACGATTTGAAATAACACTTTCACAAAATGAAAAATAAACTACAATAATATATGAACAAGACTATACAATTCAAAGTGCAATTCAATTTAATTGGGTCCATGTTGGCCCCATTCAAAGGCAGGGTGGCTGGGAGGTTAGTTACTGAGATACCTAGAGGACCAGATTTACTTATGCGGCAGTTCCATAGTTCTGACACAAAGGTGGCATAACTCCAAGACTCTGCTATATACTAGGCATCAAAGAAAAAAAAAGAAATATCATGAGGCTATCTATGTCATATATTTGAGCTTGTGGCTATTCCAAGAAAATGCTTCCGGTTACTTAAAGCTTGCATCTTTGGGGGGAATTCTCCCATAAACTAGGATTAAAAAAAAAAAAAAATATATATATATATATATATATACACACACACACATATAAAGTCAACTTTGGTAAGGTAAAAATTATTTATTTATTTATTTAAATTTGGCCTCGCCACTCAGCTTATAGGATCTTAGTTCCCCCACCAGAGATCGAACCTGCACCCCCAGCCGTGAAAGCACGGAATCCTAACCACTGGACCACCAAGGAATTCCCGGTAAGGTAAAATTTAAAATGTGTTTGGAAAACTGTCTTGGAACCCAGCCACTTGTTCTGTGCATATTTTAATTATAAATGTTTTATTTTTTTACATAAAAGTGAAACTCAAATTATCTTTATATTTAAAAGACTACATTCTCCTATTCGGCACAAACATACCAAATCCAAATAATTCACAGGCACTTAAAAACAAAATTAGTACAGACCTAAGTTCTTACCATGTAGTTCACCTTATGATTCACCATGAGTAAGTCTTAAATCTCATTTCTTCTAGAATTCTAGTCTTGAAAAAAAAAAAAATTCTAGGTCTACACATCATAATCACTATCTTAAAAGAAGAAATCAGATGAGGTTTCATACCTGCCTGATTCCCTTTGTTATTGCTCACAATGATACAAAGTTACCTTTGTCAGCCCCAGTTTAAAAAAATATATAACGTTTACTGTGTCAGCTTTTGAGAATTTATACTACATTTCCTCATCAACACAATGTTATAAATGGTAAAAAAAAAAAAAAAAAAAAAAAGATCCTACAAAACCTATTTAACTCCTAATGTAACCAGATGTGTAGGTAGTACTTACTGAGTACTCAAATTCCTCTTTCATTAGCAGAAAAGGTTTCAGTGCTGCTTTAAACATCCTGTATTGCAAAAATTCGGTCAGCTGATTTTGGAAGAACATTCCCGTAGGGAAACATGAGTTGACTCACTGCACACTAGTACAAAAGCCTCTTAACTGCTCTCTCCCAGCCTCCAGTCCCTCCCTCCTATATTCTGTCCTCTACTGTGTAGCCAGTTATATTAATCGCAAATCTAGTTATGTCACATCCCTACTTAAAAACCATCCTGCCCAAAGAACTTCCTCCAGGGTAAAGTCCAAACCCCACAGCACATCACAAGAAGACTCTCCCCAGCTGATACCAACCTTGGTTTTTTCCGTGCCTCCCTTTCATGTAGACTGCCTGGTGACATTCTCATCATTCCCTAACTATCCTCATACCTCTCCATACTCTTGCAAAAACCCTTCTGCTTAGAAAGAATTCCTATTCCTTTCCTTGAACATTCACCTATATAGATCAGTTCAAATATCACTTTCTCAATAAAACCTTCCCCTATATCCCTCAGATAGACTCAGCACATTTGGTCACCTTCTGCCCCTCCACAAGCATTGAGCTTGGTGTTTATAGGCATTTGATAAACGCTGACTAAATTTTGAAAGCATACACATGCTTCAGTGAGGGACTGGCCACAAACGGTTAAAGCTGCTGTTAAAAAACATAAGGATATTCCATCCATCTATATACGGGTATGCAATAAACAGAATCATGGATTACTAAAACTCCAGATGTTTAACCTACTTCCCCTTAAATGTTGGTAAATGTTAACCATATAGAATATCACAGCAAAAACAGTCTCAACCATAAAAGATTTGGTAGCTTCCCATCAATAAAGTTTCAGTATTTGGAGCTTCAAAATTCCTGCAATGGGGCAAATTTACCTAATTGAAAAAGAATAAACCAAACATAAGAAAAAACTTAAATTTAGTCCTGCACTGAAATCTTCACCTTTGAACAACTCTCAAGATAAAGATTTAGTAGAAACCCCCACTCTCCATCATACTCTATGGCTGATAAAGAAAACACACCCGTGCAAACAATAATTTAACACGAGCCAAAATAAAGAAAGAAGGTGTTTCCAGAAAGAAGCTAGTGTGTTGGCGGTTTGTTTCCACTATGTTTGGGTATCTCCAATACAAATACCTTATATATTCAAGGTTAGTTTCACAAGTCAAAAGCGATTTCACATAAATGATCTAATTCTCACTGTAATCCTGTGAGTTAAGCAGAGCAGGGATTATTCGTCCGTATTTGAGATATTACCAACCCAATAAAAAAGAACATAAAAGACCGTTTGTCTATAGAAATGTAGCACTTCGTTTCCAAAAAAGTATTCTTACTACAACAAAACGGCCCAAGAGAAAAATAAGAACCCCCCCATTCCATCGCTAAATTTAGCTCTGTGTACCTAGTGGTGACTCTGCTAATAAAATGAACATCAAAATTTCAAATCATATAACCTGGAGCAAAAGTTCCATCTCCCGGTCTGCTTCCCAGTGACATTGACTGTACAAGCAAGAGCAAGCTCCATTTCTCAAAGCACTTCTCAAAACCTCCACGCGCACCCAGCCTCCAAGGCTCTCAGCCGAGCCCCCGAGGTCAGGGTCGGACCCAGAGTCGCCCCGAGAGGGTCTGGGGGCCCCAGCCTTGCGCGAGATGGGGGTGGGGCGCGCCGCAAAAGGCTCTGCCCAGCATGAGACCGAGGACGAGGAACCAGACCCGAGAACAGTGCCGAGAAGAATTTGGGGCGCCAGACCCCGAGCCTCGGGTCCGAGCACTGTCCACACACAGCTGAGTGGCTCCGCCTCCGACTCCGGGTTCAGTCCCCAGGCCAGGCCCCTCCACTCCCAGGCACTACAGGGTAACTCCGAGCATCCCAGCCCTAAGAAACGCGAATCCCAAAGGGTCCTGGGGGCGGACACCCACCTGACCGAGCCCCACCGAGGGCTGGGCTCACCAAGCCGAACAAGAGCAGCCACAGGAAGCAGAGGGTCCCAGAGGGCGAGCCCGCGCCCGATCCCATCTCGGCCGAGTCCGCAGGTTCCCCTCAACACTCGGTCGCCCCTGCCTCCGCCCGCTCCACCATTTCCCAGCCCTGCCGGGGCCCCAGAGCTGGCAGCGATGCGCGCGCTCGGCACTGACGCAAGTCGGCTCTGGTCCGAGCTCGCTCCCGACGCGGCGCTGGCTACACTGACGTAGAGAGCGATCCGTCCCCGGCGGGAGAACGGACTTTCTATCGGGCCCCTAAGACCCTCACTAGTCTGCCCCGCCCATCACTATCCGCCCCGCCTCCTCCCTCCAAGGCCCGCCTACTTCGGGGGTCGAGGGAGCCCATTGGAGGAAGCAATCGAGGCAAAAGAAGGCGGAGCGTGAGACCCAGAAGCGGAATTGACAGGCACAAGTGAAGCGCAGCCCCGCCTCCTGCGCAGCCTCTTCTTATTAGCTGTCGGGGTCGGGCGGAGCGTCGAGCTGCTCTCCCATTGGCTGTTTGGCGGCGAGGAGCGGGGCTACGCGGAGAGGCCTGACCAGGCAGGGCTTGGGTCGGCGGTGCCGGCCGGGGTTTGAGGTTGAGCCCGGGTCTCCGCCACTGGGCCCGGGAAGATGGTGCTGGGTGGTTGCCCGGTGAGTTACTTACTCCTCTGCGGCCAGGCGGCTTTGCTGATGGGGAATCTCCTGCTGCTGCATTGTGTCTCTCGGAGCCACTCGCACAACACTACCGCCGAGCCCGAGCCCACATCCGCTGGCGCCGCCCACCCGGAGAGCTCCACCGGCTCCGCGAGCTGGGAATATGGCGACCCCCACTCTCCAGTCATCCTTTGCTCTTACCTGTAAGCTACGCAGTCGTCGAGGCGGGTGTAGATGGAGATGGGGCCTGGGACATATGGGTGTTATGCAGGGGAGAGGAAGGGAGAGAGGCAGGCTGCTTTTTTCTCCCAGCCCCTCTCCACCTGAGGACCTGATAAGTCAAAACGCGGGAAGTAAATATCGTGACAGGTTTCTCACTCGTCTCACTCATGCAGGGGAAAACCCTGTGTGTCGATGGCAGATCCTTTGGGATCCCCAAAGAGGAGAACTAGGGAGGAGTGACATCATCTAGCCTCCGGAAGAAGTATACGTGTTGTGCCTTCTCTGTCCTTCTCCCTTTAACCTAAGGAGAAACCATCGTAGGTGCTGCTACTGAGTGGGGCACAATTGGAGTAAGTTATTTGTACCTACAAGGCACTTCCTTACAAAAAAAAAAGAATATCCTTACTGTTGCAGAGCCAAGTCAAAATTTTTAACCTCTCTTTTAAGTCAAATAAAAAAAGGCGTTTGGGAAATGCAAAGAGGGCTGGGAATCCTTTGGCTTCAATTTTGCCCTCATACCTTGTGGCTGTTTGCCTAGGGAAGAGATGAAGCCATGGCAGAGGTAGAATCCGTGTAGAAATAGGACCAGAAACACGCCCCTGGCACAACCAAAGGGTCATTTGGATGGCTGTTTGACCGGCTGTGCTTCAGCCTAACTGACAGCATTTCTTGTCTTGGGGAAGAGTCAGAATGAAATTAACCCCCAGAAAACTTAAAGAAATTTCTCTTGCCTGTTTTGATTATATACATGTAAACAGCCATTTGCAAAACCTTAGTGATGATGACAGTCATGCTCTTACTGGTGATTTACAGACCCGATGAATTTATAGAATGTGAAGACCCAGTGGATCATGTTGGAAATGCAACGGCCTCCCAGGAACTTGGTTATGGTTGTCTCAAGGTGGGTTTTTGTTTTGTTTTATGAGCAAACTCTTCCATAGAGAAATAGTACTGGCTAAATGCTGTTACAGAAAAGTATAAGTGGCATTAAGTTACCTTTTTGTAAAATTCATTGGAATGACTATTACTGGAAATTTTCAGCATGGCTAGGGTCAGTGGCTCAACAAGACATTTAGTTTCCTCAGGAAGAAGCAGTCTCTGTGCCAAAACTACCCAGGTGCAAAGACCAACCCGTCTTTGGTTCCTTTGGCCATTGAGATTGACAGATTTGGAACTCAAATATCACCCCTGACAGTCCTTCAAAGTATGTACTTTCCCAAAAGAGCAAAAGAAAGGTGTAGGCAGTTTCTAAAACTGATGATGGATTGAGCAGTATCTTTGTTACACATGCATTTGGGGCAAAGATCCTCTTGCCAGTGACCTTTCTTTTCACCACACAAGCAGTTTCCACTGTGTCCTTAGGAAATAGGTAGGGTCTATCAGTGTATGTCTTTGTAGGAGGTTACAGCATTCAGGAGAAGCCTTTGATAACAGTGGCCTCTTGGAATGGAAAGAAGCCATTCAGTTCCATTAATAGTATCCCTAAAGCTGGATGCATGCTTCCCAGTCAGTCTCCCCAAAACCAGTGAAGTTCACATACTTCCTCCCCACTGTGGACTCACCATTATGTTATATTATGCTACATAATGCAAGTCAAGACAGAGTCAGCTATAAGAGAATTATGGAAAATATTCTTTGTGCTAAATCAGACACAGAGGAATAAACCTGAAAGTAGTAAGGCCAAAAAGGCCACTCTTACTGCAGTCATGTGTAAAGAAATATTTTTAATACAATGAGATTTTGTTCTATGGGTAATTACTGATAAAAGTTTGAGTGAGTATTGTATAGAGATCACTTACTTTTACCCATTTTCATTAAACACTGGGTTGATCCTGTCAAGGTTCTCAGACTGTCACTTCCCCCAGAAGTCCTGGAGGAAAAGTATACAGAGCACCCGTGTCCTGGGGGAGGACCCACCCCTTCCCTTTGAGGAATGTTTCAGCAAAAACAGTAGTGAAGCACTTAATAAGGTGCCAGTGGAGAATGTACAGCTGTGCTTTCTCTGCAAGCATTCAGTTACACAAAGGGTCAGAGGTCCTGTTCGGAAATTTTTTTCTGGAATCTAAACTTATACTATAGATGTATTACAGACATCTGAAAATCACAGTTTCATGACCGAAGTAAAGTCCTGAGTCAGCTGATATTCTGAGTTCTTTCCTAATGATGTTGGTTTATAATATGTATAAAACAGACCTCAACTACACATTGACTTTTTAAATACCCATTCCCAAATGTTCAGTAATGTGCTCTTTTTTCCTGTAAATACAGGATAAAGTGTTGTGTCTATTCTAAATGGCATTTAATGAAACTGATTATAAACTTTATTATATTATTAAAGAAGACAGTCATAAGGAAAGAAAAAAAAGAGTTTATTTAAAACAATGTACATTTAGGATGGACTAATGTAAAATCACTTGAAGCATGTCACTGCATTCCTTGCTCTTTAGCATAGCTTTACCTAACCTTTGTTAGAATAATTATTGTTCTGAGTCAGCTTTTACTAATATAAAGATATATTTTGTGATACTTGCTCTGGTGAGTTTGATTGGTTGTTTTGTTGTGGTCGTTCTTCCCCAGTTCGGTGGTCAGGCCTACAGTGATGTGGAACACACCTCCGTACAGTGCCACGCCCTGGACGGAATCGAATGTGCCAGTCCTAGGACCTTCCTACGAGAGAATAAACCTTGTATAAAGTAAGTGTTTCTCTGAATGGAGTAGTTGTTACTTGGATGGTGGTAGAGCTGTTTCGTCATTTCTTGATGTGACTTTTTCTTTTACTGTTAAGTGTTAAAGGGGCAGCATGATTACGACTGTGCATCCCCCATGGACACCAACAATGTAGTTATGACAGAGGGGACACTGGACAGGAGACCAGAGGCTGTGAATTCTAAATGTCTCTTTCACCAACCAGCTAAGGACCTTTGGGCCACCCAGAGTCTCTATCCTCTCATCTGAAAAATGAAGGAGTTGGACCAGATGATGTAGCTCCAAAAGTCCTAGGATAGGCATAAATCCTTTGCAAACAGCCTTAGATTTTCAGGAATAAAGATTTTATTATGAAAAGTATGGACGCTTCTCCCTGAAAATCAGGTATTACCTTAAAGAATTAGGGTTATTTCTGTAAACTCCGCTTGAAGGCACAGAATTTACGTATACCATTTACTAATGGAGAGTCTGTGACTGTGTTAAGTGATGCTGTTAGAGCATCTGCAATTGATTGTTATCACAGTACATAAGACTGTGTACAGTCTTATGTACAGTACATAAGACCTTACAAAGAAGTCCTGTTGTTAGGTGCCACAAAACAGCAGAAAAGGAATATGGAGATCAGTGTTCATTTAAGGGAAGGTAACACCTCATTAGAGAACTACATTCAGAACTGCAGCCTCCCTCCGGAGAGGAGCCTGTGTAGGAGGGATGGGGGCCCAGACTCCACACCTACCAGGATACCTATCTTGCAAATGTGCTTGATAGTTTCTTGTTCAGTCCAGCTCTGTATTGATTCCTAAAGGTCCTCCATACCTTAGCAAGTACTCTTTTGAGGGTCTAGACAAACTAGAGATTTTCCATTTTGGGGGCGGGATGGGGGGCAGTTAAGAGGTCACAGAGGGACTGCCTCACCATCTTTTCACGTACGTGAAATTCACTAATCGTTAAGTGTTTTCATTTTCACGTGGTAATCATCTTCCTCTTAATTCCCTTTGTGTAGGTATACCGGACACTACTTCATAACCACTTTGCTCTACTCCTTCTTCCTGGGATGTTTTGGAGTAGATCGTTTCTGTCTGGGACACACTGGCACAGCAGTAGGGAAGCTCTTGACACTTGGAGGACTTGGGATTTGGTGGTTTGTTGACCTTATTTTGCTTATTACTGGAGGGCTGATGCCAAGTGACGGCAGCAATTGGTGCACTGTTTACTAAAAAGAGCGGCTACCGTGGCCCAGAGAGGTAAGTCTCCTGAATTCATCTCTACAGGCTCAGAACTCTTCCTTATTATCAGACCTGACCATTGCCTTCCTCTTTGGAGGGAATGGCTTTGGTTAGGAAGGTTTCTTTGGACTGTGGATTTTCAACCCAAACTTCACCTTGCAGACTAGAAATGACAAGCAAACAGTATTGTGGGTATCAAGTTTGCACCTTTCCTCATATACAAAAAATATAAAGGATAGTGATTAACTTATAAGCTGCAGGAGGGTTTCCATACACTTTATTTCTGTGCGTTGCTGTATAATCAATCCTTTGGAGCAAGTGGACCCAACAGGATAAGCAAAGTGAATATTTTTAGCCTTGTGCCTTTTGCGACCCTGAGTCCTCACGCGGTGGAGATCGGAAGCTGAACCAATGAAAATCTTCAGAAGTAGAAATGACGATGGATTTTAATTACACTGAAATTCTGAGTTTCTGAGTTTAAATTGCAGAATAAATGTTGCCAACCTGGAATGCTCGTTTGGGTGTTCTCAGTAGGTAGAATGAAACTCAAAATTATATTTGTTGTGTTTAAAGCTAAGCATTTGAACTGAGCCTGATAATAAACCCTATTGTTTCATCATTATTATGCCTGAGAGGGAATATATCCAGTACAGTAATTTCCTCGTTCCAGTTATGTTTTGGATAGCTGAACATGGCTGAGTTCAGCCATCCTCTTGGCAGACTTTTCCTATCAAAAAAGTAGTATTTACCAGTTTAGAGAGCCCATGTTGTAGACTAGTAAAAAAAAAAAAAAAAAAGATTTCACACAAGTAACTGTAAATCTGTTCTTCATGATTAGGTAAGATAATATGAGGGGCCTCAGGCCCCTGGAAAGAAAAGCAGACTCTTCCTTAAAGGATATTACTACTGAGTGCTGGGTAGAGTTAGGATTGATCTGGGGGGGCAAAGAGAAACTGAACACATTCTGTCAAAATAAGCATGGTACCAAAATCTCTCAGTGTGGGCTATAGCAATCAGTCATAGGAAAGAGACAGCCAAGGTTTCGAGTTCCCAAATCACTGGGAATAAAAGAAAATGTTCTGAATTATAAGTGGTTTTTAAAACTTAGTTCCCATCCCTTGCAATCTGAGTTGAAAAGAATATAAGGTAAAAATGGGGTTTGTAAGGTAAATCAAAGTAAGAGCCTGGTAGTTGGGCAACTTATAAATTCTAAAAACAATCAAGGTAGAACTGCTCAAAGTTTAGTCTCATAATAATTGACATAAAGACCAAGAATCCCAGTTAAAGTAACTCTGAATATGCTCTATCATTATGAAGTTTTCCTAAGAGTTTCAGCTTTATTATCTCTGATTAATATGACCACTGTTCTTACGGTATTAAATGGTGGCAATTATGTAAAAGTTAAAACAGATTATTCTATTTTGTCCTGAAAGTTCTGTACCATGTTGACCTTAACCTTCTTTATAACAGTAATAATTGATAGATTCTTATTTATAATCTCTACACTCTAAGGCAGTACATTTTAAATTGTTGTGGGTCATGAAGAAACTGGACCTTCTCCCCAGAAAAATGCACAGAAACATAAAATTTTGCATAGAACTTAAGAGGGTTCAAGGATGCCCCCTTTTAAAAAGAAAAAGAAAAAAAACTTCTAAGAAAAATCTGGAAAACAAACTAAAATTGAAATCTTACCCCAAATAAGATACTACTTTAAAACCACAAATCCTGCTTCATCTCACAAAAAAAAAAAAAAAAAATCTTAAGGATATTCACAAGCCCCATCCAAAGCTATTTTCCTTTAAAAATAAAAAATAAACTGTGGCAGCTTTCAGACTCAAAATCATTAATCATTAATGTTTCCAGGAGGAAGAGCTTGGGTAAAGAGGTAAAAGTCTGTAAGTTATTAAATTTTGTATTTTAAAGAAGAAGCCCTTCTCACAGAAAAGGTGATGGGGATCAAAGTTGTTTCCACTGCTAGGTGACAGCCTGAGAGTCTTTACCTTCCTCTGTGACGATCCACATTTGTCAGTTTCAGTGTGGCTTCTAGTTGATGCCCATCCTCTGTATTCACAAACCCTGGCCAAATGTGACACAACCTGAAAAACTATTTGAATAAAGGAATATTTTGAAAAATGTGATTTCCTTTATACTCTGGATTCAGTTTTTTTCTTAATATTTGGTAGATAGATCTATTTGTTTGTGTATATTTGTGTTATATCCAGTTTGTGGCTATAGAGAAGTTTTTAAATACTGAAGTGTCCTTTTTGTCAAGGTTAAACTAGAAACTCTGCCTGTTTTCAGTTGTTTCCTGTCTTTAAATAAAATTTTATCAGCTCCCCAGACTTCCTGGCACCATGTCCTTCTTCCACTTGCCTTAGGAATGCTTCTTAGCAGCAGTTATAACACCCCCAACCTAATGGTTCCAGAGTGTGTGTATTTGTGTTTTAAAGCATTCATTTTCCTTTATTAAGAAACAGATCCTAAAACCCCTTGCCATCTTTGGCACATCTTCAATACAAACCAGGTAATAAAGCTTTGGTTTTGTTAGATCATTTCTTTTTAAAGCAAGACACTTAATTGATTATTTCAGGTGTGTCTGTCAGGATCAACGTTTGACTTCTCCAACGAACCAGGATAGAAAGGGAATCATTGGCCTTAACAGCTTCAATCACGTCGGTTGTCGTGTGACAGGTTGTCGGTTTATGCTGACTATTACATCATGGTCTCTCAACCCAGAGCTGGGAGGGGAGAAGAAAGGACCATGAAACTGTAAGAGTTTTACTTATCCCCATCTAGAATTTAATGTCTGTCTCTTAAGACGCTACCATTTTGCTGGCATTAAACATACAGACCATGGGCTTCCCTGGTGGCACAGTGGTTGAGAGTCCGCCTGCCGATGCAGGGGACACAGGTTCGTGCCCCGGTCTGGGAAGATCCCACATGCCGCGGGGCAGCTGGGCCCCTGAGCCATGGCTGCTGAGCCTGTGCGTCCGGAGCCTGTGCTACGCAACGGGAGAGGCCACAACAGTGAGAGGCCCGCATACAGGAAAAAAAAAAAAAAAACAGACCAGGAAACCAGAAGTAGCCTCCACCCTTCTGAATGTGAGGCCTGCTCTAATATATTCTGCAAAATCACTGGAGGACAACAACCCTATTTGCCTTTCCAAAATTAATATTCTACCAGAATAATGTATAAGAAGTTTGCTCCTCCCATATATGAGATTTGGTTTGCAATAGGGGGTTCAGCTTTTCATTTCTATTAATCCCTGACCTCACTTAACCTGAAGCATACACTCGGCCTTACCAACAAACGTGAAAAGCCCAAGCAATATATATTTTTCCAGACAGTTACACTCTAATCAGTTTGATGTTGACAGCCCACTTACTTGCCCCATCTTCACCCACAGTTTATGGACCTGGAGGGTATGCTGAGCTGCACTACGGAAGCAGCTTCCAGTAAGTCAAAAACCAGTCACCAGGGTCTAAATATTTAAGACTCTGGTTCTAGGCTCCTTTTCCTCAAAGTTGTGATTATACTCAGCCTCCAACATATTTGCTTCACGTAGAATATATATTTTAGAAACAAAAACCAGCTCCAAATACAAAACACTAGAATAAATATATAGCCATGCTGATGATCTGTCTTAAAGTCAAAAATAGCCTGGAAATCAAATTAAATGACTGCAGGAGACACCATTTATGAGAAATGGGGGGAATTCCCTGGTGGTCCAGTGGTTAGGACTCAGTGCTCCCACTACCAGGGTCCCGAGTTCAATCCCTGGTCAGGTAACTAAGATCTCACAAGCCGTGAGGTGCAGCCAAAAAAAAAAAAGAGAGAGAGAGAGATAGAAACTGGAAGCTGGGAAGCCCAGGGAAGAATGATAATGTGGGAGGATTACCAAGGTATGTAGAGTTTATTTTTCAAAAAAATTTAAAGGAAGAGGATGTGAAGTTTGAGCATAGAACTAAAAGCAGGGAAAGCCTGAGAACCAGGACAGCTCAGGGGAATGCCTGGGACAGTGCATAAAGAAAGAACTGAATTCATGATAGTTCTGTGAGAAAGAAACCTGCAAAGTATTACTGAATGCAAACTATGCACCAGGTATGAGGAAGTGGGGCTCAGGCAGGATGAAAGACCTTTTCCGTGTCCCACAGCTTGTAAGAGGCTAAAGTAGGATTTCATCCTGGATCTCTCAGACTTGAAAACCCATTTTCTTGCCAATCACTCTGCCTCTCAGAAACAAAAGTAGCCGCCAGAGCAGGATAATACAGGGGCTAAGCTGGGTTGCACATCCCTGCCCTCTGACTTACAGTGTAACTCTCAAGGTCATTAACCTCTCTGCACCACAGCTGCTGCTTCCGTAAAACAACACCTGTATCCCACAATTACTGGGGGCTCGAACAAGGACGTGAGACACTTTAAATGATGCCTGACATAATAAGTGGTTGATAAATGCCAGCTGTTATTACTGGAATTATTGTCATTATTCTTAGATATAAGTGGGTGACAGCAGAATGATTTGCGGTTTATCAGGGACTTCAAGCAAGCAGTAATACCCACATTTTAATGTGCATCTGAATCCCCTGAAGATCTTGTTTAAAAAGCAGATTCTGATTTTTTTTTAACTTTTTATTTTATATTGGAGTAGGTTGTGTTAGTTTCAGGTATACAGCAAAGTGATTCAGTTATACCTATACATATACCAGTTCTTTTTCAAATCCTTTTTCAGTGGTGCTCCTGTCACTGAATTTCTAAAAAGCTCCAGCTGATGCTATTGCTGCTGGTCTACAGACCACATTTTGAGGAGCAAGGACTTGAAGACCTGAAAGAGATAGCTTTGGCCTTGAACCAGAAGTTAAAAATAAGTCAGGGGGAGGGGAGTGGGTAGGGACCAAGAACGTCTAGAAAAGCCTGTGACGAGTCAAGTTTAGTAACAGGAGGCCTAACACTTAACTCTTCTGAACAGTTAGTACCCTATAGATTCTTCCCCATGAAAAGAGTTGCCATAATCTAAGCAGATTGTTGAGCTCTTAAAAAACAAAAACAGTGAGGGAGGGACATGGAAGAAGTATAAGAGAGAGACCAGGAGAATATTTGTAGGCCAGGTCACCCTGTCTCGCAGTAGTTACTATAAATGTCTCAAAACGTCTCTTGCCTTTGCTTTATTTACTGTATGTACTTGTTTGTTTGTTTTTTGTTTTCGTTTTGGTTTTTTTTTTGCGGTACGCGGGCCTCTCACTGTTGTGGCCTCTCCCGCTGCGGAGCACAGGCTCCGGACGCGCAGGCTCAGTGGCCATGGCTCACAGCCTCAGCGGCCATGGCTCAGGGGCCCAGCCGCTCCGCGGCATGTGGGATCTTCCCAGACCGGGGAACGAACCCGTGTCCCCTGCATCGGCAGGCGGACTCTCAACCACTGCGCCACCAGGGAAGCCCTTAGTGCTGGCCTCTGATACTGTCATCCGAAATTCAAAGAGAAAAAGTGCAGTTAAACTCCTAACTCCCTGGATTCTTCTGATTCTTAATAAGTAAGGTAGCAAAAGAGTAGATTTGGGAATTCCTAGCAAAATTAAACTTATGTCATGAACTCATATCATGAATTCTTGGGCTGCAGAGAACCATCCCTTCCAAAAAAAGAAAAGCCGGGGATGGGGGGGCCCTTACTTGTACACTCAGCACTGTCCAACTGAAATGTAAGGCAAGCCACATATATAATTTAAAATTTTCTGGTAGCCACATTCAAAAAATTTTTTTAATTTTTAAACAGATGAAACTAATATATAATATAAAAATATATTTTAATATCTTACTTAACTCTATATCTAAAATATCATTTAACATATCATAGTTTAATAATTATTAATACATATCTTACACTCTGTTCTAAGTCTTTGAAATCCTCTAGAAACAGCACACACCCAATATGCTGCTATACGATGATAATCTCTTACACAATGCAGTTATTAAAGTGAAACGCAGTCTCCCCAAAACAAAAAAAGTGTGTTTCAGGGGAGAATACTTTACATTGCTTCTGGGTTTTTGTATTTAAATCAATTAAAGTTAAATAAAATTAAAAATGCAGTTCCTCAGTCACACCAGCCACCCCTCAGGTAGGTGTTCAGTAGCCTCACGGCAGGCAGGGCCCACCGTTATCAGACAGGGCAAGTCTAGATCCTACACACATTTACCACGGGGCACATCTAGTGAGAACAGGGAAGGATGGTCAGAGGCCCAAGCTGCTCTTACCTTTCAGCAGCTATTCCTCGAATCACCTCATATAC
The DNA here is from genome assembly GCF_003031525.2 of Neophocaena asiaeorientalis asiaeorientalis. Classification (NCBI taxonomy): domain Eukaryota; kingdom Metazoa; phylum Chordata; class Mammalia; order Artiodactyla; family Phocoenidae; genus Neophocaena; species Neophocaena asiaeorientalis. The sequence continues at coordinate 4,692,110 of NW_020175192.1, forward strand.
AAAAACTCCAGAGGTCACATCACGGAAATGTGGATCTGGCCTTTTCATTTCCTGAAGCAGGCTAAGAAGAGTCAGAAGAGTTTTCCCATGAGGTTAGGAAGCACAATGAATTAGTCTCCTGAGCCCTGGACAACCCTCCAACTGTCAGTGGGGACTCTATCTGCTCTGCTCAGGGCTCACACACATGGGACAAGGATGCCCTCTAGCTGGTCACCATCATTCTTCCCCAGGGGTGGTCTGCTTCTCTGTGCCGAAGCCTAGAACCATTGGACACAGTGAAAGAAACCACTGAAAAGTACAGTGCGTGCTGGTGCCAGCAGATGCAGTCCCTACCCTGTGACAAGTAGGGCCTGCAGTCACGAGAGGAGCCAGCCGCTGTCCAAATGCTTTACCTTCCCCGTTCAGGCTCTCTACCCATAGCTTGTGCTTCTGAAAAACAACCCAGGCATGGTCACACCCATGCTTACTTCATAGTGAGGGGCAGCATGCGCAGAACCAACTATTTCTTCTGTGAAACAACCTTTCCTGGAAAGGAGAATTATAACGTGTTACTAACAAAGCCTTCTTTCCTTTTGGCAGACCGAGTCACAGAATATCCTTCCAATGTTAGCTGCCCTTTCAGGCTGCCAGCCAAGACAAACAAGCCTCAGAGAACCTTTGTCGCTCACACAGGCCCACCTCCGCACATCCAGCCCAGGGCTTTCCTTTCCACAATAGTTCCATCCAACTATCTCTGGGTACAGCTCAGGCTGGGTTTTGCACCTAGTCCCCTGGTACTGCTGCCTGGATCACTGTGATCAGAGCTCAGTACTGGTGACTGTTTTCTACAGAACTCAAAGGATTGTCTCAGGGACTTCCCAGTGGTTAGGGCTCCACACTTCCACTGCAGGGGGCACGGATTCAATCCCTGGTTGCAGAACTAGGATCCCACAAGCCACGCAGCGTGGCCAAAAAAAGGGATTGTCTCCACTGCAGTGGAGCCCTTTGAGGGCTCCTGAAAAGCACGGGAGGGGAAGAAAAATTCCTAATTCCCCTTACCTTTCTGTCGAATGCAATCCAAGGGAATTGCAAAGGAGATTCCTGTGGTCACCTTCAGTGTGTTTATGCCAATCACATCACCATCCTGACAAGGGAGGAGACATCAATTCAGCAGCCCAGTTCTGCAGACTGGCAAGCAAAGGAAGGAGAGAAGCTTAGGGTCACTTACGGTCGAGCAACAGGTAGCATCTTAGCGGACCAAGGCGTGCAAAATCCTGCTGAGGAATTCTGGGTTTTAATCTTGAGCTCTTTTTTTTCTTGGCCAAATTACATTGCTTTTCAAAGTGAACCACAGTTTGTATTTTGACACAGATGTGAGAGTAAGGAGTATATGCCTTTCCATTCCTTAAATGAGACTAAAAATAAACACGGAAAAGGCAAAAATCTGTTGACTTTCAGCCACACTTCAATGAAACTATTCAGAAGATTCAGTAAATTGACCTTAGGAACAAAGCTCTACTAAACTAAATTTATGAAGTGGGAAGTACTTTCCTTTTTGTGCATTTCATCTTTCCTTAGCCTTTGTTAGGTAACGGGAAGGATAGAAAAGAGACTTCCGATCACATTAAAATACAGATTATAATTCAATAGGTCTGGAGTGTGGCTTGAAATTCTGCATTTCATCCCTGCTCTAGTAAACTCATTGTTTACTGGAGAAAAAGCAGGCACAAAAATCACACGCAATGTTAGGAGTAAAGGGGGCGGAGTCAAGATGGCAGACTAGGAGGATGCAGAATTCGCGTCTCCTCACAACTAGGGCACCTACCAGGCACTGGAGGGGGACCATGGACACCTAAGGGGACGGGAGGAACCCCCAGTGACCAGGTAAGATGTGGGGCTTGCGGGGAGTGAAGGGGGAGGAGAAGTGGAGGCGGGACAGGACTGGCACCCCTGAGGGGCGGCTGGGGGAAGGAAGGAGTTCCTACACCCAGCGGGACCCACCCACGGTTAGGGGTCCAGCTGGGGGAGATGGTGGGGGAGGGGCGCGGAGGAACGTAAGGGAACGCAGCCAGCGCTTTCCCTGTCCTCTTAGGCACCGGGGAACCTGTTGGGCTCCCGGGCCTAATCCTCAGCCCTCGGAGCCTCCCTCCTGCCGGGCAGAGCCCAAGGCCCACCCCTGCACACCCACCTGGGGACCTACCTCTACACTCGGAGACCCCCTCCAACATGCTGGGCCTAAACCCCACCCACACACCCTCACCCAGGGCCCTACCTCCAAACTCCCAAACCCCACACTCCAGAGGCCCTCCTTTCCATGTGCTCCCCTTCCCTGCAGGCCCTAAGCAGAAGCCCCGCTCCACGCTTGAACATCGACCGCCTAGGCCCAGCCCCATGCTCAAACATCACCTCCCACCTGCCTAGCTCCCACCCCACCCTAAACCCTGCCCCTGCTGAAGTTCCACCCCTGCCTAAACTCCACCCCCCCATAGCCGAGGCTTTTTGTTTTTCTTTGTTTCTTTTTTCCTCTTTTAGATTGGGGTGCTGTTTTACCTTGATTCATTTATATTTTTATTTTTTCTAATAAATCTTTTAGTTTTCTAATTTTATTCTTTATACTTTGTTATTGTTCTCCTTTTTGCTTGTTCCCTTTTTTTCTTTCCTTTTTTCTGTTGTGGTTTTATTTTACCTTGTTGCAGTTGTTTCAATTATAGTTTTATTTTTCCTAATATATTTTTTGTCTTTCTAATTTTATTTCTTTTTTATCCTTTGTTATTGGATTGCTCCTTTTTTCTTTTTTTTTTTTCTCCCATGCCACACGTCTTGTGGGATCTTGGTTCCCAGGCTGGGGGTCGCTCTGAGTCCAAACTGCTGGACTAACAGAGAACTTCAGACCCCAGGGAATATTAATCAGAGTGAGTCCTCCTGGAGGTCCTCATCTCAGCTCTGAGACCCGGCTCTATCCAACTGCCTGCAAACCCCAGTGCTGGACACCTCAGGCCAAACAACCAGTAAAACAGGAATACAGCTCCACCCATCAAAAAAAAAAAATGAAACGACAAAAAAATATATTACAGATTAAGAAGCAAGGTAAAAACCTATAAGACCAAATAAATGAAGACAAACTAGGTAACCTACCTGAAAAAGAACTCAGAGTAATGATAGGAAAAATGATACAAAATCTCAGAAACAGAATGGAGAAAATACAAGAAACATATCACAAGGATCTAGAAGAACTAAAGCACAAACAAACAGTGAGAACAACACAATAAATGAAATTAAAAATACTCTAGAAGGAATCAATAGCAGAATAACTGGGGTAGAAGAACACATAACTGAGCTGGAAGATAAAATGTTGGAAATAACTGCCAGGGAGCAGAATAAAGAAAAAAGAATGAAAAGAATTGAGGACAGTCTTAGAGACCTCAGGGACATTAAACGCACCAACATTTGAATTATAGGGGTCCCAGAAGAAGAAGAGAAAAAGAAGGAGTCTGAGAAAATATTTGAAGAGATTATAGTCGAAAACTTCCCTAATATGGGAAAGGAAATAGTCAAGTCCAGGAAGCACAGAGAGTCCCATACAGGATAAACCCAAATAAACACATATTAATCAAACTATCAAAAATTAAATACAAAGAAAAACTATTAAGAGCAGCAAGGGAAAAGCAACAAATAACATACAAGGGAATCTCCATAAGGTTAACAACTGATCTTTCAGCAAAAACTCTGCAAGCCAGAAGGGAGTGGCAGGACATATTTAAAGTGATGAAAGGGAAAACCTACAACCAAGATTACTCTACCCAGCAAGGATCTCATTCAGATTTGATGGAGAAATCAAAAGCTTTACAGAAAATCAAAAGTTCAGAGAACTCAGCACCACCAAACCAGCTTTAAAACAAATGCTAAAGGAACTTCTCTAAGCGGGAAACACATGAGAAGAAAAAGACCCACAAAAACAAACGCAAATCAATTAAGAAAATGGTAATAGGAACATACATATCGATAATCACTTTGAATGTAAATGGATTAAATGCTCCAACCAAAAAACATAGACTGGCTGAATGGATACAAAAACAAGACCCTTATAAATGCTGTCTACAAGAGACCCACTTCAGACCTAGGGACACATACAGACTGAAAATGAGGGGATGGAAAAAGATATTCCATGCAAATGGAAATCACAAGAAAGCTGGAGTAGCAATACTCAGAGTAAATAGGCTTTAAAATAAAGACTGTTACAAGAGATAAGGAAGGACACTATATAATGATCAAGAGATCAATCCAAGAAGAAAACGTAACAATTATAAATATTTATCTATATAATGATCAAGAGATCAATCCAAGAAGAAAACGTAACAATTATAAATATTTATGCACCCAACATAGGAGCATCTCAATACATAAGGCAAATGCTAACAGCCATAAAAGGAGAAATTGACAGTAACACAATAATAGTGGGGGACTTTAACACCCCACTTACACCAATAGATCATCCAAACAGAAAATAAATAAGGAAACACAAGCTTTAAATGACACAACAGAACAGAAAGACTTAATTGATATTTTTAGGACATTCCACCCAAAAGAGGAAGAATACAGTTTCTTCTCAAGTGCACATGGAACCTTCTCCAGTCACATTTTGGGTCACAAGTCAAACCTTGGAAAATTTAAGAAAATGTAAATCATATAGAGCGTCTCTTCTGAACACAATGCTATGAGATTAGAAATCAATTACAGGAAAAAAACAGTAAAACACACAAATACATGAGGGCTAAACAGTGTGCTGCTAAATAACCAAGAGATTACTGAAGAAATCAAAGAGGAAATCAAAAAATACCTAGAAACAAATGACAATGAAAACACAATGACCCAAAACCCATGGGATGCAGCAAAAGCAGTTCTAAGAGGGAAGTTTATAGCAATACAATCCTACCTCAGGAAACAAGAAACATCTCAAATAAACAACCTAACCTTACACCTAAAGCAATGAGAGAAAGACGAACAAAAAAAAGCCAAAGTCAGCAAAAGGAAAGAAAGCATAAAGATAAGATCAGAAATAAATGAAAAAGAAGTGAAGGAAACAATAGCAAAGATCAATAACTAAAAGCTGGTTCTTTGAGAAGATAAGCAAAATTGATAAACCATTAGCCAGACTCATCAAGAAAAAAGGGAGAAGACTCAAATCAACAGAATTAGAAATGAAAAAGGAGAAGTAACAACTGACACTGCACAAAGGATCATGAGAGATTACTACAAACAACTATATGCCAATAAAATGGACAACCTGGAAGAAATGGACAAATTCTTAGAAAAGCACAACCTTCTAAGACTGAACCAGGAAGAAATAGAAAATATAAACAGACCAATCACAAGCACTGAAAATGAGACTGTGATTAAAAATCTTCCAACAAACAAAAGCCCAGGACCAGATGGCTTCACAGGCAAGTTCTATCAAACATTTAGAGAAGAGCTAACACCTATCCTTCTCAAACTCTTCCAAAATATAACAGAGGGAGGATCACTCCCCAACTCATTCTACAAGGCCACCATCACCCTGATACCAAAATCAGACAAAGATGTCACAAAAAAGGAAACTACAGGCCAATATACTGATGAACATAGATGCAAAACTCCTCAACAAAATATTGCAAACAGAATCCAACAGCATATTAAAAGGATCATACACCATGATCAAGTGGGATTTATCCCAGAATGCAAGGATTCTCCAATATACGCAAAACAATCAATGTGATACACCATATAACAAATTAAAGAATAAAAACCATATGATCACCTCAATAGATGCAGAAAAAGCTTTTGACAAAATTCAACACCCATTTATGATAAAAACTCTCCAGGGCTTCCCTGGTGGCGCAGTGGTTAAGAATCCGCCTGCCAATGCAGGAGACACGGGTTCGAGCCCTGGTCTGAGAAGATCCCACATGCTGCAGAGCAACTAAGTCCGTGCCCCACAGCTACTGAGCCTGCGCTCTAGAGCCAGTGAGCCACAACTACTGAGCCTGCATGCCACAACTACTGAAGCCTGCGCACCTAGAGCCCGTGCTCTGCAACAAGAGAAGCCACCTCAATGAGAAGCCCATGCACTGCAACAAAGAGTAGCCCCCGCTCGCCACAACTACAGAAAGCCCATGCACAGCAAGGAAGACCCATTGCAGCCAAAACATAAATAAATTAAAAAAAAAAAAAAAAACTCTCCAGAAAGTGGGCATAGAAGGAACCTATCTCAACATAATAAAAGCCATATATGACAAACCCACAGCCAACATCATTCTCAATGGTAAAAAACTGAAAGCATTTCCTTTAAGATCAGGAACAAGACAAGGCTGCCCACTCTCACCACTGTTATTCAGCATGGTGTTGGAAGTCCTAGCCACAGCAATCAGAGAAGAAAAAGAAATAAAAGGAATACAAATTGGGAAAGAAGAAGTAAAACTGTCACTGTCTGCTGATGACACGATACTAAACATAGAAAATCCTAAAGATGCCACCAAAAAACTACTAGAACTAATCAATGAATTTGGTAAGGTTGCAGGATACAAAATTAATGCACAGAAATCTCTTGCATTCCTATACAATAACAACGAAAGATCAGAAAGAGAAATTAAGGAAACAATCCTATTTACCACTGCAACAAAAAGAATAAAATACCTAGGAATAAACCTACCTAAGGAGGCAAAAGACCAGTACTCAGAAAACTATAAAACACTGATGAAAGAAATCAAAGATAACATAAACAGATGGAGAGATACCATCCTCCTGGAATGGAAGAATCAATATTGTGAAAATGCCTACACTACCCAAAGCAATCTACAGGTTCAATGAAATCCCTATCAAATTACCAGTGGCATTTTTCACAGAAATACAATTTGTATGGAAACGCAAAAGACCCCGAATAGCCAAAGCAATCTTGAGAAAGAAAAACAGAGCTGGAGGAATCAGGCTCCCTGACTTCAGACTATACTACAAAGCTACAGTAATCAAGACAGTATGGTACTGGCACAAAAACAGAAATATAGATCAATGGAACAAGATAGAAAGCCCAGAGATAAGCCCACGAACATATGGTCACCTTATCTCTGACAAAGGAGGCAAGAATATACAATGGAGAAAAGACAGTCTCTTCAATAAGTGGTGCTGGGAACACTGGACCGCTACATGTAAAAGAATGAAATTAGAACACACCCTAACACCATACACAAAAATAAACTCAAAATGGATTAAACACCTAAATGTAAGGCCAGACACTATAAAACTGTTAGAGGAAAACACAGGCAGAACACTCTATGACATAAATCACAGCAAGATCCTTCCTGACCCACCTCCTAGAATAAGGGAAATAAAAACAAAAATAAACAAATGGGACCTAATGAAATTTGCACAGCAAAGGAAACCATAAACAAGACGAAAAGACAACCCTCAGAATGGGAGAAAATATTTGCAAATGAAGCAACTGACAGAGCATTAATTTCCAAAATATACAAGCAGCTCATGCAGCTCAATATCACAAAAACAAACAACCCAATCCAAAAATGAGCAGAAGACCTAAACAGACATTTCTCCAAAGGAGACATACAGATGGCCAACAAATGCATGAAAAGAGGCTCAACATCACTAATCGTTAGAGAAATGCAAATCAAAACTACAATGAGGTATCACCTCATACCGGTCAGAATGGCCATCATCAAAAAATGTACAAACAATAAATGCTGGAGAGGGTGTGGAGAAAAGGGAACCCTTCTGCACTTTTGGTGGCAATGTAAATTGATACAGCCACTATAGAGAACAATATGGAGATTGCTTTAAAAACTAAAAATAGAACTACCATATGACCCAGCAATCCCACTACTGGGCATATACCCTGAGAAAACCATAATTCAAAAAGAGACGTGTACCACAATGTTCATTGCAGCTCTATTTACAATAGCCAGGACATGGAAGCAACCTAAATGTCCATCAACAGATGACTGGATAAAGAAGATGTGGCACATATATACAATGGAATATTACTCAGCCATAAGAAGAAACAAAACTGAGTTATTTGTAGTGAGGTGGATTGACCAAGAATCTGTCATACAGAGTGAAGTAAGTCAGAAAGAAGAAAAACAAATACCATATGCTAACATGTATATATGGAATCAAAAAAATATGGAATTTAAAAAAGCAGTACTAATGAACCTAGTGGCAGGGCAGGAATACAGACGCAGATGTAGAGAACAGACTTGAGGGCACGGGGGGAAAGGGGAAGCTGGAATTAAGTGAGAGAGTGGCAGGGACATATATACACTACCAAATGTAAAATGGATGGCTAGTGGGAAACTGCTGCAGAGCACAGGGAGATCAGCTCGGTGCTTTGTGATGACCTAGAGGGGTGGGATAGGGAGGGTGGGAGGGAGATGCAAGAGGGAGGGGATTTGGGGATATATGTATACATATAGCTGATTCACTTTGTTATACAGCAGAAATTAACACATCATTGTAAAGCATTGAAACTCCAATGAAGATGTGAAAAAAAAAATGTTAGGAATAAAAAGCGCTCAGTGATTTCACACACAATTCCTCCTCCTACAAGCAAATGTAATATGTGAAGAGAAACCAGAAACAATCAGCTCAAGGGACTCAGAGAGCATGATCACAGGCCGTGTGTCAAACAGCACTGCTCTCTTGTTGTATCTGAGCAACTAGAAACCCTGGCATTTCCATTAGGGACGTTAAATAAAATTTAAGAATTAAATACGTGACAGAGCAATGGATTGTTGCTGTGGTTTTTTGTCGTCTCTAAGCAGGTCAATACTAAATTAGCATTTTGGAATGAGACTTAGTTCTTCACATGCAGAAGCAGGGGGTCTTCAAGGATATACATTACATAGTACAGTTGTCATTTGACATAATTTGGGTTTAGTACCCAGGACTTTTTAAAGTACCCAATGAAAGCAGAAAGCACACTGAAGAGATGTAAGTAGGTGTTAAGGAAACCCTGACCCCCTCGGCTGGAGGAGCTCACATGCCAAGATGACAAATCCATCACAGATCTTAAATTTTTCCTAGCCCTTTACCTAAGATGCAATAATAGAAAAGCATTGTACCACAAATCTCTACACAAGAGCGACATCCCAGTCTGCATCATGAAATTTGTCAAGTTTTTGAAAGTTAAGAAGCGTGAAGCAGCAAGGAAAGTGGTCACTTACCAAATTCACCAGAGGCCCCCCAGAATTCCCGCGCTGAAGACAGAATTTGAAAAAGCCATCAGTACTTTTCTCCCAGTCATCTATATATAGTTTCCAAAGAGGTCTCCCAAAAACCGCCTGCCCTAGTGAGCCCCTGTTTCCCCAGGGCAGGCAAAATTGGGCCCCATCGTGATCATCTCCGAAGTCGGTGCAGGTAAAGAACAACAGCAAGAGGACCGCCACCTCCTACAGAAGCAGTGACCTCTGCGACAGACCCTAGGAGACCATCCAGTTATCACATCAAACAGGCTCACCTCTAACAGCGTGGCATTCCGTACCTCTCATGAGGATAGACCTGATCTCTGGACATCCCCAAAAGGCCAAAGGGAAAAGAAGGCCCCCTGAAGTGTTCTTCTCACCGCATTGCCAGTATCTTATGGGCTGAGCACAGCCTACCCCTGTGACTTACATTAATTATGGCATCCGTCTGGATATAGTCCATGCCTGAATCCTTCAGCCCGAGCTCTTTGCCCTCTCGCCGTGTGGCGCTGACAATGCCTGCCGTCCCTGTGTTCTGCAGTGAAAACAGGCTACCCAAGGCCACCACGAACTCGCCAGCTCACAGGTCAGATGACTTTCCCAGCAGCAATACAGGAAGTTCAGTCTGCACGTGGGTGAGGAGGGACCAGATGGACAAATTAAAACTGGAATCAATCAGCATTTGTATACAATCCATATATGACATGGTCTCCACCGTTTCGGCATTTATAATGCAAGAATCACCCACCCACCTAGTTTCTACAACTGCCTGAGTCTTCCTCCTTACACTCCAACTACCAGTAAACTCTCACTTGTTAAGATGATAGGGATCATCTCTAAAAATCTAAAATTGTTGCTTGTAGAAATTACAATAAGTAAACCGCCAGTGAAGTAACTGATGAACATAAACTGACATTAGCAATTTACTTAGCACCATTCCAGCTCAGAAGTTTACAAAGTTAATAAGCCACGAACAGAAAGGAGGTCACCCAAAGCAGTGCTTCTCCTTAATGTGCATATGAATCTCCCAGTGATCAGCAGACTGGGGTAGGGTCTGAGTTTCCGTATTTCTAAAAAATTCTCAGATGATGTCAATGCTGCTGGGGTGCAGACCACACTTCGTATAGCAAGGAACTCAAAGCACTCCTTAGCAGCTTTGAATCTGTTACAATCATTTCCGGTGTTCTGAGACAAGCAGAGAAATAAGTTTCCCAGAAGCAGCATCTGTTGAAGAAGGAACTGAAGGAGAAAAAAAGACAGCTGGGTAGTTAATAAAAATTGTTACAGACATACAGACAGGCATGGAAGAAAATAAACAAAAGAAGGAGTGAAGAATAGAAAAAAAGCAAACTAGAAAAAAAAAAAGTATATGCCAGGGAGAAAAGACATGTGGTGGGGTGGGGAAGAAAATATCAGCAAGTTGATGAAAATCCTCGAATCGCAGACTCACATTTGGCTCAGTTTTAATCAGGGCAAGATCCAATTTATGGTCAGTGTCCTTGACAGTGGCTTCATACTGGACCCCGCTCTGGAGCTCCACCTGGATCCGCTGCTGGATCGTGAGGACGTGGGCATTGGTAACAATAAGCCCATCCTCAGATACTATGAACCCAGAGCCACTGGATGCAGGAATATCCTCACTGCTGAGAGGCGACCTGTCTCAGCAAGACAACAGCATAAGCAGAAGGAGGGCAAATCAGGGCATCCGCCATAGTCCGGAAGCATGGGAACCTGGCATTTATCAAACATTCTTCCACCACAGTTTCCTCAGACATTTTACTTTTCCCTGCCTGTTTTCATTCTCTCCACATGTAATTAGACTCTGTGTTCAATGTCCTGGCCGTCTCTTGGAAACAGGACTGAGAGCTGATTCCAACTCTGCTTTTCCAGGAAAAGCAGCACCCCTCTGCTTCAAAGACGACTAACCTAATCGTAATACTGGGGGCAAAAGTGGACCTAGTGCTACATTATCCAGCACCCAGGCAGGGAGGGAGTCAGAGAAGTCTGGTCCCGGCTTAGGTTCCACTACTAACTGGCCTTGTGACATAGGACAAGTTTCTCTTGCTCTCTGGGTTTGGGATTCCTTACATGCAAAAGAAGGGGCCGGGCAAAGATCACCATCAAGGTGCCTTCTGGCTCTTACCTCTGACCTTGAACTTGTCTGAGAGAGAGGAGTAGCCCAGATTTGGAAGTCAGAATCCTTGTGTCTCTGCTCTTTGGCTAAACGACCAACAGGCTATGCAACCTCTTTGAGCCGTTTGATTTCCTCACCGTGGTCTTTACAACTAAATTGTGCTGGGAGAGTGGTTGCGCGGGGCCAGGAGCAGGGAGGCGCTCGGGAACAGTTAGCCCGGGGTGCTTACGTCCTCCTCCGACCTCCTTTACCCGCGGAACAGCTGTAAGTGGACCATGGATGGGGCCACCGTCTCCACCACGGCGGCGATGAAGTTGTACTTGCTCCTGAGCCAGCCTGCGCTTCTGGTCCCCGCAAAGAGATGCTCCATTCTTTGGGCGGGGGTGGGGGTGGGGGACGACCCTCGCTGCCTGACCGCATCAGGCATCACCTCTCTCCTCCCTCTCTCTCCGCTTTCCCTCCCCCTCCTCTCTTCGGTCTCCCGCTGTGTATTCACTGCGGTCGCATGAGACCAGACCTGTCACCCCGATTTGAAAATAAAAGGGAAGACGGCGGCCACCAGCTATGGGGAGGAAATTGGGGAGCAACCACATGGGAACCGGTAACCGGATACCTAAGGAGGGAAGAAAATCGGTACCTAGGAGGCGTTGAATCGCTCTGGCGATGCAGCAGGGAGAACCGCGCGAACGGAACTCGCTCCTGAAGACGGCGCAGAGAGCGCACGGCCCTCCGCTCACCTGGGGCTCCACAGTCCCCCACTTCCGCACCGCCACTGCCGGGAACGCGCCACGGACGCGCGCGACGCGGTTCTCGGCGCGGAGCGCGGACAGGCTGGGGTAGGTGCGACAGTCGCCGCAGCACGCGGCCGTCCCCCGCCGCCGAGGAGCCGGGGCGCGGGCGGCGC
>NW_020175192.1:4704363-4713014 GCF_003031525.2 Neophocaena asiaeorientalis asiaeorientalis
TCAGACGAGCAACGCTTTCTCCGGACTGGGATGCCGCCTCCTTCAGCCCCCGACTTTAAGGGGCAGAACCTGGCAGCCCTCTCCACACACACCGGTTCCCCACCCCGCCCCGCGTCCCGGCCCTTCCCCCACCTCGTGGAATTCAGACCACCAAGAACGGGGGCAGACTGACAACTCACCCACCCACGGACAGACGATCAGAGTTAGGAAAACACACAACCTACTTCAGTATTTCACGTGGTTTTTATTACAAAACAAGCGACAAAACAGTTTTAGAAAATTATTTTTTGCTACATACCAAGTAGGAGATCGCTTAAAATGAGAAGCGTTAAGAGTTTCCATGCACTCAGCTCAGCCTACAAGTGCATTTCACAGCTGAAACATACTGGTTCAAAACACAGAATCATGCTACACCTTGGGGAGCAGCGGGGGAAGGGGTCAAACAGTATGTTTTGGGGCCAAATAATCTCTTTATTGAAACTCTACCGAGCATGAGTGACTGTAATTCACTACTGCAGGCAGTAACAGAGAGAAAAAGGGACTAAGGAAAAAAAGTGACATTGGTAGAAAAGATGTAATAAATCTGTCCGTTTCTGACATGTTCAAACTTTATAAACAAAGCTGATTTGGGAAACTCAGTTTCCAAAACTCTGCTACTTCCTTATGCCTATTTATCTGGTTAACAGTGAAAACAAACATATCAAATCCCACTGCTCAACTACTGAATCTGCCACTTATTTACTGGATCCTTTCAGACCATATCAGAGCACAGTTACATTCAGGGGGAAAAAAATAAAACAACAAACCACCTTCTGCTTCAAGTGAACTATGAAGTTGGACTCTTTCTCATGGGAGCTCAGCATTCTATTCAGAAACAGATGTGTAACTCTGCAATTTTCACCTGAGATCGCTTTACCTGATGGACACCTTAGTACGACTGTCATCTCACAGAATGCAAAAGGCCAAACTACGTTCACCAGCCATCAGCTGACCCTGAGCAAGCAATTCCTTAACTTTCAAGAACAGTGGACAATAATAGTTCACCTATGGGGAGACACCTGAAGCTGTTACACACAGTGGGTCAAGACCATGTCAAAAGTCTTATGAAAACAGCACAACTCAGAGAACGTTTTTATTCCACACACACAAAAAAATGCAGTACCTTTTTTTGGTTCCTGTTTTTAAAACAAACAAAATAAACAGGTTTATTCCAGAGCCTATGCACTTAACTACTAATCGATATTGCATCCCCTCCTTGTTTTTTCCATTTGGTTCCATTTTTCACATTTGACACCAAATGCTTTGGTCGTATATGCACCATCTTTGGCTCACACGTGTAGTAACATTAAAAGGTGTGATGTGAAATTAACCAGAAGCTAAGAAATACGAGCTCGAAAGGAATCCTGAGATAAGATTTGGCAATGAGAATGCCTCTAAGCTTCACTGAAGATAATTCTATTTATCTGGTGTTGGAACTACATTAACAACGCTCTAACTTGGAATTCCCAAGTATCTGCCAACTAGAATCCTTGTTTCCCCTCTATTATGATCATACAATCTGGATTTATAAGCATGTTTAATTTAATACATTCTCAAAATAAACCTTACTGAATAAGAAACATACCAGCTTACCATAATGGCCAATTAATTCAGCAGTAGTAATCGAGCAGAGAGTTTATTTAAAAGAGGAAGAAATGGGTAGATTTTCACAAGTTAAACACCAGGAGATGACATCTTTCCATGAGTCAGGGAATGTTTACAGAGATCTCAGAAGGTCCTAATTTATCTTTGTTAGTTCCATTTCTCTGTGCACTTTCTTTCACCTAGCCAAAGAATTTTCTTGAGGAAAATCTGAAGATGAAACCTGAGACAAAGAACTTTAAGAATTCGTAATGCCTTCTTGAAACCAGGCTACTTGAAGTATGTTGTCACCTTGATCACTCATAAATAAATAACCTCCAAACCAGGGATTTCTAAGGACAAAAGTATACAGGAGGCTGCAGAAAAGAAGGGAAAAAAAGAGAGAGAGAGAAATCTAGAGCAGATTTCCTTTTTTATACCAGGACCACTAGGGCAAACAATTTAAGTGAAAGTTATCTCCAAAGAAGTACGGTCGAAAAGTTCTCAACCTGACACAGACTTCAAGGAAACTACACTGCCCGAAACAAACAGAAGATTTCCCTCAAGCCACTAAGGATTTTCTGATCACAGTCTCCTCCTCTACTCGTTAATTCTTAATTTAAAGACAAAATTAACTGATCTAGCTGATACAGAGTTCTAGATAGAACTGAGTTAAGCTCCCTCCCTTTAGGGAACCTTGGTAGCAGTTCACCACATAAGCTGGACAGATAATTTCTCCCAGGGACCCTGGAAATAGGATCTCTTGTCAAATGGAAGAAGGTACATCCTAAAATACGGGATGGGAAATACAATCTATGCTCTTCTACCTGGGAAATCTCTAACCAGCAATGCATAGGCTGTAAATCAATGTTTCTCTGCACAGTTTCTATTTTATTAAAGATATAAATATCTCTCAAGATTATCTTTGTTATCTCCTCACTGTTATGAACGTTGAACCTCGTCAGACGACAAGATTTCATCATGCAAGTACAGACACGAGGCATCACCCAAAGGGCAACACAAAGAACAGAAAGAAAGCAAATCTGCCAAGGTATACAATATACAGCACTTAAAATCAGACTACTATCGGCCCATGAAAGAAGAGCTGAGAGGCAAGAACCCAAGATCATCTGTCTTTGCGAAAAGAGACCTTTTCTTCTGTCTGGAAAACATGGGTCAAAAATTTTTAGCTGGATGAACTCAACTCCCATCTCTTCCCAGCACCTGCTTTAAAGCAACTCTCAAACTCTAAAATACAGATGTGATGTATCACACAAGTGAATTATCATACACTCATCAACCCTCCACACATTCCAAGTAACGCCATATCAAGGGCAATGTCTGTTCTGTTCTCAGCACTGAACACTGATAAACCCATCCTAAGGGCCTGACACAGCAACAGGGTGGGCAGGTCTGTCTCTCACAGCGACAGTATCTGGGGTGAAAGAACATCTCAAAGAGAACAGAGTAATTCCCGAAACTGGATGATGCACTGGGGTTGGGAGTGCATTCTCCCATTCCTTACAAGAGGTCCCTATTTCTTCCCCTATGGAGGTCCCCCGGAGGTTGGGGGAATCTGCCCTGGTCGACATTCAGGGCCCCCCCCGACCAGCGCCCAGATTTTAACACCTCCCCTCAGAATGTATCCCGGCCAAGCTGGAGCCTGGGTGTCCCCCACTGCTTCCCCCAGTTTCAGTTGGGTGAGTTCCCACCCTCCTACTTCACAGTCAAACTTCAGCCAATGAACAGCAATAGGATAAAACCAGATGACTGGCCTCAAGGTTCTGCACCCGGCCTGAAAACAAAGGGAAGAAACTAATAAGACGAGGACAAGGAACAAAAACTTGGTTAGGGATGAAATTGGCCTTCCAACCTCCACTCACCAGGTGGACCATGGAAGAGTCAAGGTAAGAGGCACCCTGCTCTCCACTGAGCAAGCCTACAGGTCTAAGCTGGTGACTTTCCCGAATTAAAAACACTGCATTGATTTAAAAAAAAAAAAAAAACAGCTGGATGCTCCCCTCCCCCAAGAGAGCTCCACAGGGATGTGAGTGCCAGGAAGGCCTCCGACTGTCCTCCAGCAGGTGGAGAAACTGAGTCACGGCCCCTTGGTCATCTGAGTCCTCCCCTTCCCTCCTGGGCACTGCGCCTCATCACACATCAGAGGTCCGTATGTTTTCATCATCGAGGTTGAACACAAATGGCTTCTCCTTGGGGTGCTGGGGCTCCGATCTGTGCCTTATCCGGGAGCTGGGCAGCACCCCAGAAGTACTGCTCTCCCCAAGTCGAGGCATGAAAAAAGTGTCCTCAGGAGTCTCTTCAGTGGGCAGCAGCTTTTCCCCAGCCTGGGGGACAGGTGTCCAGGGCTGCCAGGAGGAAGCCACGGAGGGGGCTTTGCAGAGGGCCCTTCTCTCCTCCAGAGGTGGCCGCCCTCTGCACAAGACAGAGTTGGGCCCCCCTGAGAGGCTGGAGCTTCCAGAGCGGGTCAAAGAAATGGATCGAGAAAAGGACATTTCCTACAAAAATAAAAGGCGGGAAAAAGAGGAAAGTAAGAGTTTTCCTGACAATGTTTACCCCAAGGTCCCAGGAAGAGGACCCCCTCCAGGATCACCACCCTCACAGGCCCAGAGACACGCGTCTACAGAAATTAAATATGGCCAGCGGCATTCACCCCAGAAGTGTCCAGGTCTGCCTGGCAGGGAGATGTGCAGGACACATTGGAAGCTCTGGTTCTCTATCCAACCCTACCTCACTTCCTCCAACTACTGAAAAAAACAAAAAATAAAAATCTGTACCCAAACCAGTCAAAAGAGAAAAACAAGCAAGACAGCCCGGGGCTTCAGCTGCATCTGGGCACCGGGCTGCTTCCCTACATCACCAAATAAAACCCACCCACTCGGGACAACTCATCACGAGGTTGACAGTGACTGTGAACAGGAAGGAAGCGACTTACTCTGGGGTGGCACTTGAGGGCCTGGACAGCTGCCCCGATCTCCTTAATCCAGCTGTGCATGTCTTCTGGACTGTCTGCCTGCAAAACACCCACCACACTTACAGAGACACGTCTGGCACTGTGATTTCAGCTTTCACGCCTGTGACTCAATTCTAAGTTCGTAAAATCACACCATTAGAGCTGGAAGGGATCTCAGAAACCATCCAGGCCAGTGGCTTTCAGACTTCTGAGGACATTTTTTTCCCCAGAAAAATCATATTTGTCACCCCATAAATAAAAGGGCTCAAAGTGGGGCAGAGGTCGTGACAGAGGGAGAGCTTAGAGGCCCATCCCTACTGAAGTCCCTCACCCCCTCTGGAACACAATCGGCCTGGCCTCACCCCGTTTTACAGAAAAGGAAAATGAAGCCCAGAAAGCCAGAGCCCAAGGTTTAGGGCTGGTCTAGATTCCAGTTCTCCTGACACCCAGTGCAGTCATCCTCCTACCACAGCTATCCCAACAAATGATCCCACTTTCAGCTCCAGTCCCATTAAAACCAAATCCTCTGCAAATCCTCCCAGACAGGTGGTTTCTCCAGGAATAGGGCTTCTCTCAAAGCACAAGTGATCTGGGTCTGTCCTGAGTCCCATCCAGGCCTCAAGAGTTGCTAGACTTGCAGCACCAAGCTCACCAACAAGTAGGGAAGGGCACAGGCGAGGCCTTAAAAAGTTCTTCCCTCAGAAATACCGAGCAACCCCAGAAGGGGGCAGCAGCGGCTCTGTGAAGAAAGAGGAAAATCAGAAGCCAAGCCACAGTAGGTAGAGCCCTGGGAATTCTCAGTGCTTTCCAGCTTTACAGGAGCTGAATCCAAGTGAACCTGGCAAACATTTACTGAGGCCTTACGCAGGGTGACACGTGACATCAGGTACCAGGCACACAGATGGGACCAAGACTGAATGAAGCCTTGACCTCCAGAAACGTTTTATTAGTTAACCTCTCTCTGTCGCCCTGCACCTTCCCCTGATAGAGCCACCCAAAATTACCAGCATGCATCTGCATGCCCGCGCATGCATGAATGCAAACACCACACACGCTGGCCTGCAAAATTCTCCACATATACCCCTCACTCTCCCCATCCCTAGAATGATTCTTTCCCTTTGCATTATATCAAGGTAATTACATGACCAGTCTTTTTAAAACCCTCAAATTTGCATGCTTACCCCATCCTGTCCCCAAACCAACCCTCCCTGGTTAGGTGTGTGCAGGACACTTACAAGGGGAACAGTTTCACACCCTGGCACGCTGGGCCAAAGAGAGGCAGCAACGGTGCCCCTGGAGAAGACCCCTCTCACGCACCATAGCTGCAAATTCACCTGCCCTCTCTCTTCCCTGGACTTTTCTTTTCCCAGTTACCTGACAACCTGGTGGTTTCCCAGAAAGAGAAATCCATCCCTAGTCTAAAAAGATAACCAGGACACGGTCTCCAAGATTCTTCCAGAAAGTATTTTACTGATAGCAGGGCTAGCTAACCTGTTCCACAAGTAGAACTATTGGGAAAAATTAAATGAACTTTTAGGTAAGGCAGCTTGAAAGAGCCTAATACACAGAAAGGGCTTCCTATTAGTCATTACTGTTGTTGTCATTATATGAGGGACACAGATGAAGCCTTAAATTCCAATATTATGAATATGTTTGCTGCCTTCTCCCTACAACTTTTTAATTTCATTTTCTTCATACTCAAACTGTGGATAATTCTTACCTAAAGGATCAAATTGTTGGGATCAAGTAAGATAACATACTTTTTCTTAATATGCTTGTTTATCAGCCCCATAAAATGGTTTACAGACGGGAGGGTGACCAGGTCTTCACTGCCTACCTGTTTTCTATTGTATTCTTTTCAGCCTTCTTAAGGATTTCTGTACACATGTCTATATTTCTTGAAGTCTCTCAGATTCCTTGGGTTGTTTGAAAAGATATTAATAATTATTTCTATTATAAATAACATTATCCATAAATGCTAATGTCTATTTCTACAGTTAGGAAATTTAAAGTAAAACTGTATTGTATCTCAATTCACCTTAGTTATATTGCTTTTCTCTGGATAAAGTGACCAATTATACATTGCATTTTCCAATCTCAGTTTCAAAAGAATACTTTGCTAATTAAAAAAGTTTTTTTCAACTGTAAGCAGAATAATATTACAGCATGCTACACGGGCCTCTCACTGTTGCAGCCTCTCCCGCTGCGGAGCACAGGCTCCGGATGCGCAGCCTCAGTGGCCATGGCCCACGGGCCCAGCCGCTCCGCGGTATGCGGGATCCTCCCGGACTGGGGCACGAACCCGCGTCCCCTGCATTGGCAGGCGGACTCTCAACCACTGCGCCACCAGGGAAGCCCCAGTATGCTTCTTAATTTATGTAGAAAGTCATATTCAAACTCTTAATTACTTCACTAGTCAATTACATTATAGAGATGACCCTGGAAACAAAAAGTAATGTAGAAGACAGCAAGTTGCAACTCTGGGGGCGGTGTTATATGGAAAGAGCCTCTGCATGTAAATTGTTGTCATTGTTAAGTAAATTAAAATAATATGAGCAAAAGATAATTAAAGGGAACTTTTTTTTTTTTTTTTTTTTACATGGCATGTGGGATCTTCCCGGACCGGGGCACGAACCTGTGTCCCCTGCATCGGCAGGTGGACTCTCAACCACTGCGCCACCAGGGAAGCCCTAAAGGGAACTTCTGTAAAAATAATAATAAGATAACATATTTGGGGGAGAAGAAAGGCTATTTTGAATTGGAATGAGATGGTGGCAATTAAATTGTCCATCAGCAGAATAGCATTTCTTACAGATTTTCCTTCTAGGGGAACAGAAGTTGATTTGGTGGGGAAATGTGAGAAGACAGAGGGAAAGATGGGGATGGGAGCTAAGGGAGAGACAAAGGTCTCCCGCATCACACAGGAGATGGAATGTTTTCATTAAACAGATTGCAAGACCCCCATGATGACAGTCCAGTAGTCAGTTTCCAGGGCTTTTTAAGCTACTTTTAGTCCTTTTATCACCATAGCGAAAAACGCCCCACCCACAAGCCACAGACCATCTATCTGACTGTCGTTTGAGACAGTCAACAAACACTCACTTCTTCTCTAGGAGCAATCACTCAACCAACCTAGGTGTGCTCACCCCAGCTCCACTTAGCAAGGAATCCTGAATCAGAGAACACTGGGAATCACCTGACTTAACAGCTGGAAACTCAAACACAAGAATCCAGATCCTCTAGAATTCGTTCAGATCATTTCCAATTCTCTAATATAAACAATACTGCTATTCACATCTTTGTGTATAAAGCTTTTTTCATACTTAAGATTCTTCAGCTCCCAGGGAAGTTGCTAAAGAGTATGCATGCTTTTATTTGGGGGGGGGGGGTGCCCACACCACATGGCATGTGGGATCTTAGTTCCGGGAATCGAACCCACGCCCCCTGCAGTGGAAGTGCAGAGTCTTAACCACTGGACTGCCGGGAAAGTCCCAGAGTATCCATGCTTTTAAGGCTCTTCTTATATATGGCCAGAGTGATTTCTAGTCAATAATATAGATTTCATTTAAACATATATATGTATGTATGTATATTACATGCATCCTTGTTAGAATTAAATATTACAGTTAAAAAACTTTTTTTTATTTTTTGGCCACAATGCGAGCTTGCAGGATCTTAGTTCCCCAACCAGGGAGGCAACCTGGGCCCACAGCAGTGAAAGCGTAGAGTCCTAACCACTGGACCGACAGGGAATTCCCTTTTATTTTTTATTTTTTTGTTGTTTTAAATATTACAATTTTTAAAAAATCTTTGCTAATATGATGGGAAAAACAATTAAATCTCTTTCTTAAAACATTTAGTATTTGAGACGGAAATCATTTGCTAATTACATTTCTTCCCTAATGCTCTAATTCCGTTTAAGGACATTTTTCTGTCAGATAACCCAGGTAGTGAACCCAGCCATGAGGATAATAAACAGTAGTAAACATTATTTTAATGTTCACTAATGTTTAAAACATTATTCAAGGGGCTTCCCTGGTGGCGCAGTGGTTAAGAATCC
>NW_020175192.1:4713060-4734665 GCF_003031525.2 Neophocaena asiaeorientalis asiaeorientalis
ATATATATATATATATACACTATTCAAAGAGAAAAGCAGATACTGATCCCACACGAGAAGAAATAGGATATTACATTACTGAGATCACAGTTTAAATCTCTATTAGTAGTTTTAAGAACTGGACTCCACTGGCAACAGAAATTAAGTGAAACCTCAAAAATTATATGCAAAAATTACAGTGTATGTGTATATCTATCTTTTATGGAAAGCCTGTGCTTAGCTTTCATCAAAAACTCAAAAAAAAAAAAAACTCAAAAATATCTTAAAACCACATCACAAAGGTAGCTCCATGAACCAGTAAAACACAGAGCTGAAATCCACCCACCCTGTGGTGAATTACTAAGAGACTAGAAAAAAAGCCTTGAAACTCAACAGAACAAGAAGGGAAGTGCCAAGCTTATACCTTCCTCTCTTCCTGGTCTGCTTAAGTGTGTACATGTTTCTGGTGCTTGGTTCAAAAGGAAAAGTAGGGTTTCTGTCCTTGAGGGCAGTTTTTGAGGTGAGAGGAACAAAGGGTATTAAATGCGTCACTGCAGTCTGTGGTTTTATTGCAGTCCGATGAGCTTTGATTACCTGGAATGAGACCGGTATCATAACATTTTCAGTGGGTTCAAGCACTGAGTTCTAATGGGCCATCAATAAAAGGCTTCCCATATGTACCTCTGGTTACTTCCATTGCAGCTGTCCAAAAGCTTTAGGCATCTCCTTCTTAACCTTATTCCCAACCTCTGCAGCCCTCCCTTTCCAACAAGCTAATAACCCCTACCTCTCCCCAAGAACCAATCCCACCTTTAGATACAGCCCTGCCACATATGATCCATTCAGAATGCAAAACTGACCAATGGATTTTAATGTAAGAGTATGAAAGTTTATTGATACCAGCTTCTGATTCCACACAGCACCTAAACATTAAGAAACTACGATTTGTCAAGTTTCGGTATAGAATCAAAGAAGATCCACAATTATCTGAAAGAGCTATTAAAATATCCCTTTATTCCAAATACATGTCTCTGCGGGGCCAGATTTTCTTCATACTCTTCCATCAAAACAACATATGGCCACAGA
This sequence comes from Neophocaena asiaeorientalis asiaeorientalis, assembly GCF_003031525.2. Lineage (NCBI taxonomy): Eukaryota > Metazoa > Chordata > Mammalia > Artiodactyla > Phocoenidae > Neophocaena > Neophocaena asiaeorientalis. The sequence goes on from NW_020175192.1 coordinate 4,714,126, forward strand.
CTGAGTGCAGAAGCAGATATGAGAATCCTGCTGTCTTCTAATAAACCAGCCATTAAAGAGATTTGCAAAAATATATTTAAAAAATGCTACTCCTGTTGCTTTTTTGTTTTAGAAAGCGTTATTTTTCATTAAATGTTACTTGTGTTAACATAAACGAGTTTAGTTGTTTTTAAATGAATAAATACATATTCTTAAAGAGTTTTAATCTCTACTCTTCTCCAACCTTCTATTCTGAGTTTTGGTGCTATACACAGATTTGTCCATTTGCTCATTTATTTATTCAGGGGGATGTGAGTGTTCTTTTATCCTAGAAATGTGGGAGCAGATGGTAAAGTAGGACAGAAATGATGATAAGGTACTGGTCAATGTGCAGACACTCGTGCCAATGATGCAGTGTCTTCTGAACTTTTTTTTTTTTTTGGTTGACGTTCATGTTTCCCAAATCACTATCTCCAGTCCGAGGCTCTGTTCTAGACTCTTAACCCCAGCATAATCGCTCCCTTCACCCCACATCCAATCAACTCTCAAGTCCTGGAAAGGACTTATCAATAGCTTCAAATGTTTCCACTTTTCTCCATCCATCCAAGTTCAGGCTACCTTTATCTCTCACTGAAACCATTACAACAGCCTTCCAGCTGCTCTCCCTGGCTCCTGTCTAACCCTTTTCTTACCTGTCCCCTACACTGCACCGGACAGGACATTCACCGCCAGCATCCCATCAACAGGACCAGGACCGAGGGCTCTCATCTCCACTTTACAGATGAGGAAAACAAGGCTCTTAGGTCACTTGCCCAAGTGGGATTTTTAGGAGGCAGATCTGATTGGGTCACTCCCCTAGCTTAACCTCCAAGGACCCTAACTCCCAGGATAAAATACAAGCTCCTGAACAAGGCCCACAGGCCACAGGCCCTCCATATCAGCTTCCCAGCACCTGTGCCCCTTTCATCTCCAAGCTTTTTTAACCCCTGCTGTTTGCTGTTCCCTCTGCCTGGGCCACTCTTCCGCCAAGGGTTTGGCTTCGGTGTATCTTCCTTCAGGAAACCTCCCTTGACTCCCTGAGACTGGGGGAGGTACCCTTCTTGGGAGTTCCCATGGCAACCACTACTCACCCTAAGGGTAGCCCTTCTCACAGTGTTTTCTTGTTTTGTTTTTTGTTGTTTTATTCCCCCACCCCCATGAGTGAGGTTGTTTCATACTTGTAACACATTTAGGTTCTTTGGTCATATTCTGCATGCCATGCTAGGATCACCTGACCTCCTAAATGATTTTTTAAATTTGCGTATATTAAAGGTTTATGCTCTGTGCTGCGAAATTCGATTTCACACATCTGCCACTGCAGTATCACACAGGACAGTTTCACTGCCCCAAAAGCTCCCCTGCGTTCATCTCTCCAACACGCCCTCCCCACCTCAGCACACTGTTCTAACTGCCTGTTTACCTGACTATCTCCCTCTCGGGTTCAGGATCCACTCTGTTGAATGCGGGGTCCCCAGGATGAGGCAACGCCCCATCTGTCTAGTCCAAGAACTGGAAACTCTTTTGGTGCACCGACAGCTCAAACATGTCCCTGAATGGCCGTGGAGGCTGCTCTAGGGCCCCAGCAGCACTCTTCCACAGCTCTTCCCAGATGCTTGTCTAAATGAATGGAACACACAGATGCCTCAGGCTGCTAGCATGTCTGCTGGGCTCAGGAAGGGGGACCCGCTCAGAGGGACCTGCTGCTCACGAAATGGGTGAGGGTCGACCTAACGAAAGGGATGGTGTTGAGTGGGGAGCGTGCGGGGAACCCTGAGAAGCTTTGGTTGGGGAGCCCCACATTTCAACCAACACACTCCATGGCAGTCTTGGCGCTAGACGGGCACCATTGCCGTGAGGCTGCAGGAATCAAGGCACGCTCTGTGGACGGCTAGGCAGGCTGCAGCGAGGGCTTGGCCTTGAAAGTCTAGGCCATGCTAGAGGCTAGAAATCTGCCTTTCTAGCTCCTATGATTTGAGAAGGAGTTGGGAGAACTCCAAGGCTGTGGGTGGAGGGGAGATGCTTCTGAGAGCTGAACCGTCAGAGTCCAAACAATCGCTTTCTCTGTGCAGCTGGCTGTGCACCTGGTGCCCGCACAGGGCCCTCTGTGCTTTTGTCCTTCCGCACACAGTGCTGTCCACACATAGACGGGGCTTATAAATACCCTCCAAGGGAGAAGTGAAACCACTGACCAGTTCTCCTTTTCTCTGCTGAGCTGGCGCCCAGCAGCTACGAGCAGCTGGTACAAACTCACATTCCCCAGTGTAGCGGCTCAACCCGTTCTTATTATTTTACGGTTGGGAAGCTTTTGGCAAACATCCTGTTTAGAATAAAATGGGAGTCGGACTGACTATCGGGGGCTAAATTTACCACCTAGAAGCTTCGAACAAAATAAAAGAGAAAGCAAAGGGAAAGGCAGGCCTACAAGTACACCACCCACAGAGAAGGAACGTCAGCGTCTTATGGCAGCGAGCTTTTTTACCTGCACGTAGAAGGTCCTGGAGCTGGTTATTATTTCAAACAGGTTGTCCCTCATCAGCAGGTCGCTAGACAGAGAAAGAGATAGAAAGTTACCAGGCATGCTGGTCACCCGTTGAGGATTTGATTCACCCTGAGGCAGGCACCCGTGCCCCCTACCCTAAAAAGGGGGTTCACAGGCCATTCCTCTTGCTGCCCTGCCTCAGAAGGCATTACAGGGTTTCCTCTAGCTTCACTTCCTGGAGGGTCTCAAGTGGTTTAACATCCCCATGGATCCCCCTCCCCAATACACACCACCACCAGTTCTAACAGGACAAAGCTCCTTGGCCTCCAAAACCTCTTGCCTCACATGCACCACACCCCACACCGTCTACGACTGTGTGATTCTTTAGTGGGTCAGATGTACTGATAAAAAGTGCTTGGTGAGAAGTACTGTTTCAAGTGTTTTTATTTGAGGGTCAAGTAGATGAAAATTTTATTGGTTTTATATATATACACAAGCACACACTGTTCTATGTCCATTATGCTCCATTAAATATATATTTTTAGATACATATATATTATTAAGAGATGGACATATAACAGTATATTTGTAAGATAAAAATCAGTATATTCATTTCAGGTGTACAACATGACTTGATATTTGTATACACTGCAAATGATCACTGTCTCGTATGTAACACTCAAATTTTTTTCTTGTGATGAGGTTATAGCTTTTAAGATCTACTCTCTTAGCAACTTTCAATACAGAATACAGTGCTATCAACCACAGTCACCGTGCTGCACATCGCATCCCCAGGACTTACTGATTTGATAACTGGAGGTTTGTATCTTTCGACCCCCTTCACCCATTTCGGCCACTCCCCCACCCTTCGCCTCTGACAACCACCAATCTGTTGTGTTATTTGTTTGTTTATTTGTTTTTTTTGCGGTACGCGGGCCTCTCACTGTTGTGGCCTCTCCCGCTGTGGAGCACAGGCTCCGGACGCGCAGGCTCAGCGGCCATGGCTCACGGGCCCAGCCGCTCCGCAGCATGTGGGATCTTCCCGGACCGGGGCACGAACCCGTGTCCCCTGCATCGGCAGGTGGACTCTCAACCACTGCGCCACCAGGGAAGCCCTTCTTTGTGTTTTTTAATGTGTTATTTCATCCAATCTTCCCAACAATCCAACGAGGCAGTAAGACTTTCCCTACTTTATGGATGGGGAAACCCAGGCTCAGAGAGGTTCCATGACTTGTCCATGGCACCGGAGTAAGGAACCGGCAGAGCCAGGATTTGAAACTGGGTCCAACTCCAGAGTCTACGCTCTTAGTTACTCCACTACCAGGTGCCACTCCTAAGGGACCTGAATCTCTTATTTCCAAAGCCTTTCTCCACCCACAGAGCAACTGCATCAGCTTCACTAAATCCCTGCTCTCAAAAGGGGACTGGATGCTCAAGAGGAAAAAGGGAAGGAGAGAGTAGACCACTTGAAGATGCTTCAAATTGGGTGTGAGGTTTGGAAGAGGGACCCTACTTCCGCAAGGAAGAAGGCGAGAGGTAGCTGATGCTCAGCCACAAACCTCCAATCAGCCGAAATTATTTACAGGGTGAAATGCCTGCTCTGTGTATCCAGTCACTGTGGGGAACATATAAGGAGTAAAAGATCTAATTCCTTCCCCATGAAAGAACATGAAAAAGCAAAACTTTACAGTCAGATGTTAGACTGCGTGTTATATGCCAAGAGTTAGAATAATTCCAAGAAAGGACTAATCACAGGGGGACTTCCCCGGTGGTCCAGTGGTTGAGCCTCTGCACTTCCACTGCAGGGGGGCCCGGGTTTGATTCCTGGTTGAGGAACTAAGATCCTACATGCCATGTGGTGTGGTCAAAAAATTTTCAAAAAAGAAAGAAAGAAAGAAAGAAAAAAAAGAAAAAGAAAGGACGGACTGATCACAGGCAGGGCTGGCTTCAGGAATCAGGACTTGGAAGGAAATGGCAGGTGCACTGCCAGTGACATGGGCACCTGGGCAAAGGAGGAGCATGAGACAAAGCCCCACATGGGCGGGGACAGCAATCAGGGGTCAGACAGACCTGGGGCCCAATCCTGACTCCACTGGGAAAAGGTATTTTAGGAATATTTTTAAAACTTTGTGAGCCTTTCTACCCCAACTGTAAAATGGAAATCAGAAGCCCTCCTCTACCAAGCTTCTTACCACAAAGATCAGTTATAAGTTATATAAGGCATCTCATAAGTTATATGAGGCACCTGGTACAATGAATGTCTCAGAGTGGTCATCTGAAATGCATTTCATTAGCTATTATAATTACTTCCTGCGTATCTGAGTGGAGACGGCTCTTCTTTCTGGATAAGATGGTTTAACCTTTTAAACTATTTATACACATGCGGCACAATCTTGTCATCTACTACAGGGGAGGTAAAAGCAAACAGGGAGGAAACCCCCACCCTTTTCATATCTACTTCTCAGGCTACATGTGGCCTTTCAATTCAACTCAATTCAACAAAACGTTAACTGACTACTCAGATGCCCTAACCCCCGTGACTGGGTTTGGGAGACCCCAGTCTCACAGGCCTGGAACCTGCAGGGCCTCGGCAACTTCCTTCCCTGAGGATCTTCAACTCCCTCAATTCTTTTCCCCGGAGTTCAGTCTGACTCTGGCTCAGGCAAAGTGCAAAGCGCTCTTAGGGACGAACATTATCTGGGTTTCCTAAGCTGCCCCAATACACCCATCAACCTGCACGGGCCTCCAGGGTCAGGAACAAGCCTCATCTCTCCTCCACCCACTGTCACCTCTGGAGCCACACTTCTGCAACTTCCACCTGTAGCACCTTTCACGAATGATAATTTGTCGGTGGGAACTTCCCTAATCTTCCATACTCTGCAACTGCCGTTTGCAAGGCTCACAACAGTCCCTGCTTCCTTGGGCCAAAAAACACCTCGTTTTCATGCAAGACCCTCCCATGCCTTCATGTGAGAACAGTCAGTCTGCTGCTAACAGCTTCCCTGGGGATGCAGGCTCTGCATGCACAGTCCGTGGGACGGAGATTCCATATAGTACCCCTACAGACTGCAGACTGAGGGCCAAATGAGGACTGCTGATGCCCGGATGCCCTTGGGTCTCTAAAGTTTGGTTCCAGGGGCACCTGTATGGGTGTTGGATATGGGAGAGCGCTCAGAGAGGCCCCAGGTCCCAAACTCGTCCTACGCTCTGTGGCACTGGAAAGGTGACCATTTCCTAGTGGAAAGAGGAACACATTAAAAATACTTCCTCGTCCTGCCCGAGAGCATTGCTGTGAACCATCCCCATATTAAGAAGACATCAGGGACTTTGTCAAAGTGAGGAGAGGAGAAAGGCATAACAAGTTCAGGGCAGAGGCATGGCATAAACATCATCTTAGATTTCTTTCCTGCACTGAAAAGCAAGTGACTAAGGGCACAGTCCCCCTCCGCCTCTGAGCCCAGTCCTCCGGTGAGATGAGCAGCTGACACCTGAGAAGCACCTCTCCTTTGTTCTATACCTTTCTTTTTCTCCATCAGAAAAGTATCACATAGGCTCATTTCAGGAGTGAGAGTAAGGGGATGGGAAGAGGATAGGTTTGCCCAGCGCCATTTCACAGCTGCGGCAGCTTGGATGTGGAGAGTCAGCCACAGATGTCAAGGAGACAACATCTTCCTGCTCTTGGAAGAAGGTTCTGGTATAGAGCCTCAGAAGGGGAGTAACAGAAGAGTTAAGGCTGAGACGAAGTGAGAGAGTGACACGGACTTACATATACTACCGTAAAAGAGATAGCTAGTGGGAAGCAGCCGCATAGCACAGGGAGATCAGCTCGGTGCTTTGTGACCACCTAGAGGGGTGGGATAGGGAGGGTGGGAGGGAGACGCAAGAAGGAGGGGATATGGGGATATATGTATACGTATAGCTGATTCACTTTGTTATACAGCAGAAACTAACACACCATTGCAAAGCAATTATACTCCAATAAAGATGTTAAAAAAATAAAGAAGAGTTAAGAGGGCACACGGAGCTCTGACCAGAGAAGAATAAGCAGAGACAATTACCCAGACTTGACCAAACACTCGTGGGTCTTGAGAACATCCTTGAGGAATATGGTACGCAGTGGTTCTCGGTCCTGGGGGGAAACAGACAGAGAGTGCGTGAGGCTGTCAGCCCAACGCCCGGACCAGGCAGCCATCATCATCGGAGATGACTGGCTGAAACCAGGTGGCAAACAAGACAAGGTCTCAAAATAATCAAGAGAGGAAAGAAATCTAAGATGATGCTCTGTGGTCCTGACCACAAAGGCAGGGAGTTAAGGCCACTTCACATCACCGTGAAGATGCGCACACCAGAAGGACGGAGGTCAGACACAAGCACCCCCGGAGTCTGTGTGCCCACATCTCTGCTCAGACACACACACGTGGGTGTGACTCCTGTACCTCTGCCCTCCACGGCCTCTCAGGTGGGCCCCAGAGTGACTACAAACCTGCTCACACTTGAAGTAGCAGATGGTAAAGTCGTCCAGCGCAAAGAAGCGCCGTTTCCAGCTCTTGCGCTGAAATAAAGGGTAAAGAGCAGGATGTTAGAAGAGTTCCCAGCATTCCCGGGGGTGCGTTCGGGTTCTAAGCTCCTGGGGACCCCGCCCCACCGAAGCCAGGCTCCCACGTTGGGGGTCAGGGGCAAGGACTTCTTCTCACGGGGCGACTCCTCGGATCACCTCGAGCTGCAGGGCGGGAGCTCTCCCCACCCCAGCCTCTCCCTGGTTTGGGCGGTTTGGGCGTGACTGGCCCCACGCTCCTCCTTGCAAACTGCCCTCCCCTCTGCCTCGCCCACACCCACTGGCTCCCGGGGTCCCCAGAACCCCTCCCAGCCCCCGCATGGACACTCACCACATTCCCTTGCTTCACACAATAGCCGCTCTTAATGAGGGGGGGCCCGGTGGGGACACGGCAGCCTGTCGTGGGGATGTAACTCTGAGACCTTCGAAGGATGGCGTGGGAGCCAGGCTCACTCCCTTCCTGCCCATCCCCACCGTTCTACAAGGAAACAGCTGCAGGATTAGCGCCTCCCCCTCCTGACGCAGCCACACCCCTGACCCCACCCTCTCCGGCCAATCATCTCTTCCTCTTGGGCCACGATGGCAGTCAAGTGAGAAATAAACCAGATGGGTAAGCTGGGACGAAGTGAGAGAGTGGCATGCCCTTATATACACTACCAACTGTAAAACAGGTAGCTAGTGGGGAGCTGCCGCATGGCACAGGGAGATCAGCTCGGTGCTTTGTGTCCACCTAGAGGGGTGGGATAGGGAGGGTAGGAGGGAGATGCAAGAGGGAGGGGATATGGGGGTGTATTTATATGTATAGCTGATTCACTTTGTTATACAGCAGAAACTAACACACCATTGTAAAGCAATTATACTCCAATTGAGATGTTAAAAAAAAAAGAAAGAGAGAAAGAAACCATAAAAAAAACCCTTTGGCTTTGCCCCGGGAAGGCACTGTACAGTGCATTCAGAGACCAAGGCCGGGGAGGCTGGGCAGACCCGGGAGAAAGGGAAGACTCTGAACGCAAACCGGACGAGGCCAAGGGACAGTGGGGCTTGTTTCCAGCCATCCTCGACCCCCCTTCTCACGGGGTTCACAAGTGCCGGTCCCCGTGGATGATGCAGAGCTGTACTGCCACAGAGCTTCAGATGCGGTGGCCTCAATTTCTGCACTGCCGGCATTTTCTTGACCACCCCGTGTGCACTGGCTCCGCTACCCTCACCCCTTCCTCGGTCCAGCCCTTCTGTCATGTCACTGACACACCACGGACACCCCCGAAGCCCTCCACCCTCTGGCAGCCCCAGGCCCCAGCACCTGGTTGATGGGCGTGTGTACCACCACGCCTCCGATGATCTCTGTCTTGTAGGCCACCTGGGGCTTCTTCTCCAGGGCCAGAGGAGTTGCTAGGCTCTTGACAACTTCGGTCGTCAGGGGCAAGTTCCCAACTTTGGGTACCTGGGAAGAATGACAGAACAGTTAACAGGGAACAGAAGGCCTAGGAAAAGTTGGGGGAGGCAACAGCAGGAAGGGGGAGGGGAGGAAAGCTAATGTACGAAATTAGAGCACGACGCCCCTCTCCCCGCTACCCTTCCATCCATCCAAACCTGTATATGAGGAATTCAGCAAGCCACGCCCACCCCACGCACACGCACACCCACTCAACCAATGTACTGAGCACCTACTATGAGTCAGCCCTTGCCTGGCTAGAGACCAAAGGTAAAACAGCAAACACTGACACGTGTCCTGCCCTCACACCACATACGTGCTGATCAGGGAGACTGACCAAAACTACAGAGCAAGACTAGCAATCAGAGTGATTACAATCGTGGCGAGTGCCGTGAGCACGATAAACAGGAGCTGGGACTGACAGCAGCAGGGGAACGACTTGGAATGGAATGCTTGGCGTGGCTGGTGTGCGTGGTGGAGGTCTCCAAGGGGAGAGATGCCGAAACAGTAACCTGGTGGACGAAAAGGAGCCAGGAACATGAAGACGGGAGAAAGCACGCTCAGCAGTGGGTAAGATGCCTGTGGTATACGGTACAGGACGCGGGGAGCATGAGCTCTGGAGCCCCAGGGCCTGGGGTGTAACTCCTGACCTGTCACTAACTGAGTGACACAGTCATACAGGTGTCACGGCCATCAAATGATAGAGGATATAAATTTCAACACGTTAGAAATATGAATAAAACTACAGAAGTATTTTAATTGTCAAAATATTCTAAGTAACTTTTTATAAACGGTTCTAACGTTTACAAATGCAGCCCTTTCTGTGGAATGAATTATCTTTGCTCCTCTCCATGACGGAGTTCGAGCACCACTGCTGGTGCAAGAATCACGGAATTTTTAGGGCAAGTTTGAGACCACAGGTTGCAAACTGGTGGCCCAAAGGCAGACTTGCCCCAACTGTGTTTCATTTGTCCTATCCAGTGTGTTTTTCAATCTGCTGTTAAAATCTGGGATATTTCACGTAAAAATCTTGATTTCCAGTGAAGCAGCTGTCCACTCTTCGGATGGGGAACGGATTCTTCATTTCGCCACAGTCCTGAACACCCTCCCAACCCGAGGTCATCGATCCTCATTCATGTTGCCGCTTTTCTTCCTCCTTGTCCATTTCTCATTTATACTGGAAAACTTTTCATCACAAGAGAGGCCCAGAGTAGTCCAGTTCTCTGCCCAAAGCCGATTAATACCTAGACAGAGACCAGACCCTGATGCTGCCGATGCAGTACCCACAGCATCACAAAGCCTGTCCTTCCACAGATGTGGAGAACAAACATACGGACACCAACGGGGGAAAGCAGGGGCAGAAGGGTGGGGAGCGGAGATGGTGGGATGAATTGGGAGACTGGGATTGACATGTATACACCAATATGTATAAGACAGATAACTAATAAGAACCTGCTGTATAAAAAATAAAATAAAATAAAATTCAAAAAAAAAAAAGCCTGTTCTTCACAAGGACCCAACGCCCCACGTGGATCTGCCAGGAAAGTAACTGCAGACACCACGAGAAAAACTAACATCCTCTTCCACTTCTTCTACAGCCCTGGGAGCTAGAAAGACCTAAGAATCCAGACTGTTCAGGAGCTCACGGCCCAAGGATATATTGTATAATGCAGGGAATATAGCCAATATTTTGTGGTAATTGCAAATGGAAAGGAACCTTTAAAAACTATATAAAAAGTAAGGGACTTCCCTGGTGGTCCAGTGGTTAAGAATCCGCCTTCCAATGCAGGGGAAGCAGGTTCAACCCCTGGTCAGGGAACTAAGATCCCCCATGCCGTGGGGCAACTAAGCCCGCGAGCCGCAACCACAGCACCCATGCGCCCTGGAGCCTGTGTGCCACAACTAGAGAGAAGCCCGCGCGCCACACCGAGGAGGCCACGCACCACAGCAGAGGATCCCACGTGCTACAACTAAGACCTGATGCAGCCAAAAATATAAATAAATAAATAAATACTTTTTTTTTTTTTAATTAAAAAAAATAAACTATTGCAAGCCACGGGGAGAAAAAAAGAGCTCACAGCTCAGGGCCATAGTAGAACTCTGCCTGCCAAGGACAGGGACTAAAGGCCACACCCCCTGGCATCTATCAAAACGACTAAGACCATCATGATTACGCTGGGGCCCCAGAAAGGAGACAGGGCCCCTCTTCCCGGCCTGTGCACTCAGCTTAGACCACGGTGACCTCTGCCCACCAACTCTCCAGATTGGGCCAGAAATCCACCCTGTCCTTCCCTTCTGGCTGAGGGACAACCGCAGCTCCCGTTGCTTTGGGCCTCTGTTCAGTGCCAGGCAAAGTACCCATCTCTTTACTGCATTATCTCTCATCTCAGACGATCTATCAGGTAGGCCTTATTTTCTCCATTTCATAGATGAAGTAAACTAAAGCTCATTGGAATGAAGTAACTGCCCCACTGCTAAACACCACTACCTACCTACCTGGACCACCCTTTCCGACTTCTCTGTGTTTTGCTCTGATAAGATAGAATTCTTTAGGGATGTGGATTAGTGCTGGGGTGTCCAGAGATATAATCACCGTGGAACAACACAACTGCCTCCAAATGACCCAAATGAATTCCTGAAACCCAGCAAAGAAGGAGGGAAGTGGCCTTTCAGCGTTCACGGTGGCCAGAAGAGGACTCCTGGTGACTTGGCTGTTGTGTTGCCTCTCAACCCGTCAGCCCACCCAGAGAACCGCTGGTTGTCACCACTCATGTCCCTGCATCGTGGGCTGCCTCTGGCCAACCACCTGGAGCCTCTGCAAAGCTGTTTCCACTTCTGAGACTCTGAATCAGCCTGCGGAGGGCAAACTCACCAATAACTACACTCCAGATCTTGAAAACAAGTTCATCCTCTTGATTTGTGTATCTCCCAGAATCCCGGTGAAAGGTGGGACCCCTTTCACCCACTGTGGAGGGTCCTCTGATGGGGGAGGCCCACAGGGTTCCCATTTGCAACGTGAAACGAAATTTGCAAGGACTCATCTTTCTTCCCACCAGGAGTGGCTAGGTTGCTACAAGGAATAATCCAACTTGGGAGGGAAGGGGAGAAAGCTGTGCTTTTCTTTTACTGCTCAAACTTCAACCCTTTTTTTTTTTTTGCGGTACACGGGCCTCTCACTGTTGTGGCCTCTCCCGCTGCGGAGCACAGGCTCCGGACGCACAGGCTCAGCGGCCATGGCTCACGGGCCTAGCTGCTCCGTGGCATGTGGGATCTTCCCGGACCGGGGCACGAACCCGCGTCCCCTGCATCGGCAGACGGACTCTCAACCACTGCGCCACCAGGGAAGCCCAAACTTCAACCCTTTTGAAAAACTTTAGTGAGTTGAATAATGTCTCCCAAAATTGTCCACCCGTAACCTCAGAACATGACTTTATTTGGAAATAAGGTCTTCGCAGATATAATTAAATTAAGATGAATTCATGCTGGTTTAGGCTGGGCCCTAAGACCAATGACTGATGCCCTCCTAAAAGGAGAGGTCACACAGACACACAGGCCATACAATGGTGGAGACAGAGATGGAGGGATCCAGCTATTAGCCGGGCAGCGCCAAGGACGGCAGGGGGCCACTGGGAGCTGGAAGAGGCAAGCAAGGATTCTCCGCTTGAGCCTTCAGGGGGCACATGGAGGGCCCTGCCAACACCCTGATTTCAGGCTTCTCAGGACTAGGCGAGAACACATTTCTGTTGCTGTAAGCCACGCAGTTTGTTACGACAGCCCAAGAAAGCTAACACAGGAATACTGATACTCCGAGCGAACTCAATTCTTTAAATACCATTATGTCAACCATTATCTTCAGTCATAAGAACTCAATGACCCAGCACTAAATGACCAGTGATCTGTGGGGGGAAAAACTGGCTCCTGACCCTGGGAGGGTCACTGATCTCCAGGCACTTCCACTGCCTCGTTTATAAACAGAGATAATCACACCTGCCCTCCCTACCTAAGGTTTTCACAAGGCTAAAAGAAGCCATAGACATAAAAGTGGTGTGTAATCTAACCTCTTTTTACAACTGCTGCTCATTTTTCATATATTTATAAACTCTTTGAGATCTTGGAAGTCAGAAGGTCCTGGGTTTGAATCCCAGCTCTGCCATTTACTAAACTCTAGATTTGGGGCAAGACTCTCATTTCCGTTTTCCTCATCTTAAAAATGGCAGTGAATGCACCTGTCTCACAGGAGTGACAGGAGGGGTGATGAATGTGGCCCGTGAGAAAGCTTGGTTCACTGGATACGCTGTCTGTGTCTTTCATCTCTGCATCTCCCCTGGGATGCTTCACTTCGCACACAAGGTGCCCTAAGATAAAAATGCATGTTATCAGGCAGTAGGGTACCCCTCCTCTTCCTTCCGTCACACAGGACCTCTGGCAGGAGGAGTGAAGAGATGTATAAACGGAGCAAAGGAAACTCAGGAAGACCCTGGAGGTTACGGAGCCCCTGCAGAGGCTGTGCCATCCCCGCAGGACTCTGGACACCCGGCCTCTCGGTACCATCTCGCTCCCTCCCACTCCTGTTGCCAATCACTTCTGTCCAGTGGGGCCAGGAAAGAGGACGGGGAGCTAGCTGCTTAGAGCAACTCTACACTCAAGGCACAACAGCAAAGCAAAGAGGCCGCCGCTGCCTTGCAGGCTGTGTAGCCCAGTTCACCAGGCAGGACCAAGGGAGGAAACACTTAACGAGAAGAAGGTATTAGACGTTGAAAGAAACTCCCCAAATTGCGGCAGACACAGAAGGGTGAAGACCTCAACTTGAATGAAGAAAACCTTTACTAAAGTCAGCATTCTAGAGCCGCACACACAAACATGTGGGTAGCAGAAGGGAGTGAGCGGCTCCCTCCCCCATGCCACCCCGGCATTTCTCTCTCTTTTCACAGGTTTACCAACGTTTATCAGAATAATGGGCCAACAAGCAAATCCGCTTTGTACTCTGCTTGGGTGCGGTATCACAAGGGCTGGGTAGAGTGTACAGGTTTCTTCTATTACTTTATTCACGGGAACCCTGAGATACCGGGGAGGATGATCTGCCCCAGCACAGAAGGGTTGTTACCGGAAGTCACTAGAATGTAAGCATTTCTGACTGTACGATACAGAAAATCAAGCTTTTCAGCAAAGCGTGCATTGCACGCCCGAAGCCTGCCTATATTATCGGTTAAAGGTCCAGTTTTTTCCAAACATAGTTTCCCCCTCTCTTCCTCCCTACCCATCTCCCTTTCTTTTTCTGTATTTCTAAGAAAGGAGTTCTTCGTTAGCCAAGTCAAGGAAAACAAGAGTCCTCACAGAACAGCCAGTAAACTGGTGCTTATAAACGGAAGGCTTTCCCAGGACAGGTCGGTGCATGGCCTGGACTGGTCCCCAGGTGGCTTCCTGAAGTCAGAAGAGTCTCCCCCAAGCCAGGAACAAGTTCCGACTTCCCTCCTCATGTGAGTTTCCTTTACTCTGTTTCTCGGAGTCAGCAATCCATTTTCCAATCCCGCCACATTCTGAATCAGCATCCCAGAATGACCCAAACCACGACCGACCAGGAGCCCTCCCCTCCCAGGAAGCACAAAGGGGACACTCCATAAACTTCCCCTTGAGCTTGATTCAAACTCAGACTCTCAGTTCAACTTGTGGTTAGTCAGCCAAGGTGTGAGAAGAGGTAGGGGAACTAGTCTGGAACAGGGTCCTGGGAAAGTCCCTGCCGCCATCTGGGTCGTTCCCGTGCGGGGAAGAGGCCCTGACCCCCTCCAGAAAGGAGAAAGATCATACATACAGTGATTTTGCTGGCTTGGTTCAGGGCTTCGACCCAGTCCTTCAGATCTTTCTGGTCATTGGCTTGAAGAAAATACCTCTGCGAGAGGGCGTTGATGACTGCAAAAGGCACGGGGACGAAGAGAGAAGAACCCGGGTCAGAACACACACAACACAGAGACTCCACAAAACTAAGGCGCTTCAACTAGCAGGGCGGAGGATCCCCGCCGCGCAGACGAAGATGCTTCCCACGGTGCAAAGTCACCTGCGTGAATGTCTGGGAAGCAGCGGGCTCTCGTTTTTAAAAGGTGTGGATTATTCCATCGGCCACAAGACAACAACAATAGCCTTCGTGTGCTGCTGGGAGGCAGCTCATCCACCATCCATAAGACACACGCCTGGACAGCTTTTCAGAGGCACCGAGAGATTGACAGTCATGATGATACCTATATAATTTTGGCCCCAGTGTCCCTAGTTTCCACTGGCACAACTGACCCAGGTTAGGGGTCTTGTCTGTGGTTGAGAAATGTAACGAAGCTTGCCTGCGATCAAATCTGTGACCTGGACCTCATTTTCAACCTGGTCTTTCCTCTGAGCACTCCATAAAGTCAACAGTTTACTTCTGGGTTCACTGTTTTTTGTTTTTTTTTTAAGATCCGCTGACCACAAGATCTGAGAGTCATGTTGGAGCTTGGTCATGATATTTAAAGGGAGTGGGTGAAAGAACACAAAACAAGTTTGAAGCAACCTGAAGTTGGGAAAGGGGACAGATCAAAGGACCATTTTACTTTCCAGGCATAAATAAGCCGGAAGTGGAGGACGTGAGCGTTGTGGGGTAGACAGAGAGTCCCTTAGTTCATTCATTTATTCATTCAGCAAATATTTAGTGAGTACCCGCTGTGTGCCAGGAACCACACTCTAAGTGCCGGGGATACAGCAAAGACAAAGAGGAGCATCCCTGCCTTCGTGGAGCTCACACTCAGAACCAGAGAGACAACAGAAGCTATCTGTTAGCATCTGCTCGTAGCACTCAGCACAGCACTGAGAAGGCAGTGGAAGGCAATTAAATACTGATGATTCAATGACCTGCCTCCACTGAGCAGCTCCGCTTCCTGTGTCACTCTCACCGGTCACTCATTTGGCAACAAGACACTCAACAGAACGTTCCTCCTTTTCTATTATCCCCCAACTCCTTCAAGTCTCCACGTTTCCTAAGCACACCGTTACTCTGCTCTGAGACGAAGGTTCCCGAAAACTGGAGGTAGATACCCGGCACCCCGCCCTGCGGAGCCGGGAAGACTGAGACATCACTGGCCCCCGTGCCTCTGTCTCATGTTGCTAACAATCTTTGCAGGGAGACCAAGGAAAGGGGTATCACTTGAGACCCACGGACATGGCTGGGACAGCAGTCACTCACACACACAGGGTGTAAGTCACATGTGGTCACAGGACTGTCTCCACTCAAAAGAGGAAGCTGCTGTAGCAGTGTTCAGAAAACCCATCCTGGGCTCAGTACTTACCAAAGCAAAACGGAGTCTTGGGTTTCTGCTTTGGGGTGGCTATGCTCACCTAAATCAAATGAAAAATAAAAGAAACATGAATATGTTTCCAACAGTGTTGTAAAGTTGTGGGGGGGGGTTTTCCTCAAATTTTTTAAATTGGGAAAACTTTATACAAAAAGAAGAGCATATAAAACATATTCGAACATTTCAAGAACTAATAATTAATTGGAAACCCTGCACTCATCATTCACATCAAGAAATAAGCCACTATCGGTCCTGTTTCTTAGAAGCCCTTTGTGCGCCCCTCCCTGATGGAATCCCGTCTTCACCCCTCGGAGATAATCACCATCCTGTTATCTGTGTCGAATCTTCATCCTTGCAAAAACTCTTAAAATCCACTGAGTCCTGAAAAGATTCTCTTTGGACCACAAACATGCACTGACCCCATTCACACGAGCAAGATTCCACTCCTCTCCCAACCACCAACCTGCTCCCTAAACAGCTCTTCGAATTAAAGGTGGAACTGTCACAAATACATAGATTCCAATCAGAGTTCGCAGAAAGGTGAGGCAGCCCGTCACTCACTGCACTGGGACAACTGATCAGTCTCCCTTATCTCTACCCTGACTGTTTCACCATGAAAATAAGCACTTGCCCAGAGAGGGGCCCATGGAATCAGAGAGCATACCCGTATTGAAGCAGAAGGGTTCTTCTATCTCCTGCTGTGTTATCTTGCTTTTTCAAGCCTGCCTCTTACATGTATATTCCTGAGTATGTGCATGTTGTGAGCCCACCTCATTCAGGTTCAAATACACTGAACAAATAAAGGAAAGCATATTCCATCACATGGAATTAGGTGACTGCCCTTGATGGAGGCTGAACCTCACTGGAGCAGGCATCCACCACTGTACCTGGGAATTAAACTTAATACTGCCCGGAATACTCAAGACGGGAACCAAGGTGGCAGCCTATAAAAGATCAAAGGAAGGACAGGCGGTACAGCCTGGGCTTGGTGCCAGAGCACCTGGCCCCCAAACCCAGGAGGCCCAGTTGTCAGACCCCCATTTCCTGTTCTATCAAATAGGGTTAGTAAATCACATTCTCATAGGGCTATGGTGAGGGTTAAATGTGACAGTGTAGGTGAAGCACTTAAGCCATCCTGTCATACAGGAGCTGCTCAACCAAGGAGGGGCTATTTACACCCACTCCACACACCAGTACAAGCCGTGCCGTGCTTGGCACAATGGGCAAAATGCTGAGGGCCTTGTGAGCTTCTCCGGGGCCTAAAAAAATGCAACATTAATAAATATTTAATTAAATGTCTGTATAACATTATATCAACCTCACTGAAAAGTATTTAAATAAATGCCTACAAGATGTCACACATTAAGTCAACTTCATTCACGTTTCAATTAAACATTCACAAAAATCACACTACATTCGAAAATAATTAGTAGCTTCGATTTTCTTGGTTCATAAGACTTCTTGGATGTGCAAGATGACAGCCGAGAAATTAGAGCCAATCATGAATTAAATGAGTTACAGCCAAATCATTCCAAAAGTAAAATGATTTAAATCCTTTCAAATATCTTACAGCCAGACAATTAGAGTCAACGAGGGATGTGAGTGTATCTTGATACGTTTACCATGACGTGAGGTGGAGGACAGAGGGCCTAAGAAAGTGTTGAAATAGTCCCGAAAAACATGAAGATTTATGCAAAGGTAAGCCCCCATATCCTGAGTACAGACACACGCAATGCAAATTCCGTTACATCTTCAGCACTCCCAGGAAGCGTGTGCTGGAGCCTCATGACGTTGAGTCCTGGCACCCGTGCCATCTTGTTCTCCTGCGATTCAGACCCCAGAATTCAATCTAAGCCACACTATGTGCCTTTATCCTGTTTGCCTCTGATGCTCTGATCTGTCAGTGACTCATGTGCTTCCTCCTTCAGCATCCTTGTTCCTGCAGGTCCTTGAGCCCACAGCTCCTACGCGTCCTGCCCTTGGTTCCTGTATAACCTTGACCGTCACAGAACTGCCTCGGCCATCCCGGTCCTCAGTACCCACCTATCTCACGGCTGCCCTTCTACCTTTGGCTTTCAAATGGCAGTGAAAAGCTGGGTGCTTCGAGACTTTTCTCTGGCTTATTAGGGGACTTGTTCTTTCTCCCCGACACTGACAATTTATCATCAACAAGAGACAGCACCACTGTGGGCCCTTTCGCCCTGGCTGGGTGACAAACAGGCCCACTCTGACCACAACTTATTACCAGCCTATCCGGGGAGAGTGTGCTTATTACCGGAACCCAAGCTTTCAAAGAGATGGCCTGGTTTTTCATTTGTTTTTGTATGTTTATCCAGCGTTCAGTTGGGGGTATGCCGATTACACGCATGGACGTCTATAATTTGCCTCATGGTGACCACAGAAGGATTATTTGGCAAAGCAGCTCTTGCTGAATTAACAGGACATCAGTTCCAGGTCAGCCCCGATGGGCTGTTGAGCAAGGGTAAGACCCTCAACATCTCTGATCAGCTTCCCGATTGGCAAAGCCAGAGCGGAATGACTTGTCCCCTTCTTAGAGTCCCGGAATGACAAAAGAAGAAAACAAAGTCATAGCTACTGGTTGCTGTGCCCTCCAAGAGAAGGGCCAGGGTTGCAGGGGCGGGGGGCGGCGGGGGGACGGTCTCACTTACCATGAAGAGGTATAGCTCTGGCCTCCCCCCAGCAGAATCCCTGCCACCTAGGAGGCATAACCCCACTCCTCCCACCCCTACCGTCTGTTGGTAACCAGGACAGGCTGTGCAGCCTTCTTCACAAGAAGTGAAGGAACAGAGGCTCTTGAAGAAGCAGTGTGGCTGACAGGCTGATGCTGGCTGCAGTTAAGTAGCTGCACAACGGTGGTTGACCGATGGATCCTCGGTGAGAAGGCAGCGAGAGGCGGTGGCGACGTGAGGGAGGGACGGGCATGGGTCACCCGCAGGGTGACGCAAGCGAGGCCGCCCCACAGCTCGACAGACTCTCAGGAACTTGCTCTTATCAGATCGCGCACAGACCACAGGAGCAGCAAAGTCGTGGGACGCCGGGGCACTGCTAGCCCGCCCCACCCTGTCTGCCCTCGGCCGGAAGTGGAGCTGGGGCCCCTCTGGCAGAAGCAGCAGCAGCGGGCCACGGTCTCGGAGCTCCGGTGCAGCTCGCAGCCTCCGTGTCCATGGAGACCCTGCCCCACGAGGTGGCATCAAGAGCAGGGGAAGTGGCAGCCACCTACCCAGAGCAGTCGGAGGGGCTCTAAGCTGGGGTCTCTGGACCAGCTTCAGCGAGTCAAGGGGCCCTGAAGCCACAGGCGAAATCAGGGTGTGTGCACACATGCATGATTTACCTGGGAAACGAGACCACGCTTTTCATCAGACTTTAGAAAGGATCCCTGACACCCCGCCCCTGCAAAAGCCAGGAACACTGTTCCAGGAGGCTCTTCATTACAGTTAAGGAAGGGCCAGGCCCTGACAAAACGGAACGCGAGCTGGAGGTGGGACAGTGGGCCTGGCTGTGTGGAAGAGAAGGGCCCCCAGGCAAAGCGGGGAGGTGGGTAGCACCAGAGGCCAGCATCCATTTTTTTCTGGTTTGCCCAAGAATTGGTCCTGCCTCTGTCAAGTCAAGAACCTTTATCTCTGCTGGCCTCTCTGAAGGACTCCATCTTCCCAACACCAGCCTGCAAGAAGGAGCACGCCTGAACGAAGAGGCCACACAGACACTCCAGCCAGGCTGCCACTGCTGGGTAAACGCTTTCCTCGGGGAGGGAACACCTAGCGGTTAACAAGAAGTAACCCGGAACGCTGAATGTGATTCCAGCGCCCGGCTAAATGTTTTTCTGGGAAAACCCCTGCTTTCTGACATTGGGTCAGGCAGCAGTTAAAGGCTCTCCTCTCTGTGAAACCTGACCCAGTGGCAGTTGTGGGTTTTGCAAAACCCATCCAGTCCTGCCTCTCCTGTCCATGAAGGGTAAAAGGCAGGACCATCCCTGCTAAATGACGGCAGCCTCCCAAGCTGAGAATTCTAGAAACCCTCATCTGAGCTATGTTTATACATCACGATTCTGCAGGAGACTGTATTCACTCGTCTCCCATCAGGAAAAACAACAACGACAAAACCCTCTCAAACAGTAGAGGGTTTGGAGTTTCATTAATATTGAGGTTCTCTGCTCCCCGCTCTCTGAATCCTCTTTCTTTGAACCTCCAAACGAAATGACCTAATGAGCTCTCAGCAAGACAGGACAGAAGAGGGGAGGGCCCAGGCCTCTGACCTCTGGGCCGGGAGGCGGCCACATTCTAACCACAAGGCATGCAAACTGCCTGCTTCCACAGGCCCTTCCCCCTCCGCAGGTCCTTCCCTGCTCCCTCTAAGGCGCTCAGACACTGCCTGCAGCTTCTGCCTTGGCACCCAGCTGTGTCTGCCAGACTCTGGCCTGCAGCCCCTGCAGCTGCTCCCACCTCCGGCCCAGCTGAGATGGAGGGCTGCCCAAGGACTCCCGAAGCCTGTTACAAAAAGGAGCCAGGGGCCACTCAGATCAGGGCCTCATCCCCCCTGAGGATGGGAGAACGTGGACAAGGAAGCCGAGGTCCCCAAGAGACTTGACGTGAGGGGTGTGTGGGGAGAGCGGGCCTTCCGGAACCTCGGTCCTGGCTGGGCGCCACCTGGCTCTCCTCACTGGACAGAGCTCCTCTTTCTAACGAGGCTCTAAATCTCCCGGCCTTTTTTTTTTTTTTTTTTTAA
>NW_020175192.1:4734751-4752633 GCF_003031525.2 Neophocaena asiaeorientalis asiaeorientalis
ATCACTGCTGCACCACAGTTCAGCGCTGGTGCCTGCTCCAGGGAGGGGCCACTAAACAAAGCTGAATTCAGCAGCTACGTCTGGCCATCAGCAAGCAGCCCCAGGCCCCACCCAGGTCTCAGCACGGAAGAGGGGCTGCTCTCGCCCTGTCTGTGCAAACAGGACCAGGGGACGGACTGTCGGACTGTCGGCCTGCCTGCCGGACCCTCCAGCCCTTATCTGGCCGCTGAATGGCTTCCTGGCTCATCTGGGAACATCCTCGGGGCGCTCGTAGCCTCCCCGCCACAGTGATCCAGTGACCATGTTCTAGAGACCCCCTCAACACTCCCCCCAAGTTGGTCAGTTACTAAGCCCAGCCCTGTAGTTGAAAGGTGTCAGGGACATTTAGTTGTTAATGATCCGTGCATTTTATGACACAGGCCCAATGATTAACGCTACTTGGGTATTGGGTCAACATGAAGTGCCTCTGCTGTGCCATCAGCGAACCTACCAAGAACCAAGTGTGTGAAAAGAAGAAAAATAACAATAAAAAGACACAAAATGTTAAGACTAGGAAGTCATCACAGGTCAATAACTATTTAAATAAATAAAAATGTTAGACACTGAATTCACCGCTATATCCTTATATGAAATTCCTTTTTTCCTTTATTAATTTTTTTTTGCAATTGCCAATGCACTGGAAGATGAAAAATATACTTCAACCCACGCTTTTGGCTTGACCACGTGTCTGTTGTTGTTAAACATTAAATATCATTCTGAAAACACAGTGATTTAATTATAATTTAACTTTTGGCCCTTCAATGAAATGCATATAATTCCAGAGCAGCCCTCACTCCTTGTGAGCCACGCCAGTGGAACCACGCCATTCGGCAGAATCCTTTTCAGTCACCAGGTTTTTTGTTGTTGTGTTCCTTTTTGTCCCGATTGCAAAAACAAAGTCACGTCCCACTCTTCCCTCCACCCCCCCATCCCTCCTTTGCGGGAGCTGGCAGCATCACTGACTGCTGGGTGCCAGGAGTAAGAGGCTGCAGGCCACCCTCCAAGAACCTGCTGACCACACGCCACCCCGCCCCAGTCAGCCACAAGCTTCCACGGGCCACCGCGGAAGGGGAGCACTTTATGGCCAAGCAACATCCCCAGATGCCAATGCCCGACGTGTGACGCTTCCTCTGGTTTACATCCTCAACCTACTCACGGACCATGAATCCCCAGAGCTCCAGGCCAACGTTACCTTCGAGATGTAGGTCAGCTGCAAAGATCCGACGGCTCCTGCCCCAACTGCCAGGTTCTGAAAGACACATGTTTTGGGTTTTAAGAAGGATGCTATCTGAGGCAGTGAAGCACGACTAAGAGTCAGAAGACCAAGATTCTGGTTCCGTTGACGCCATTTTCTGGCTTTGCAACCTTGAGCAAGTCACCTACCTATTGCTTTTTTGATTTTTGATTTTATATTGAACTACAGTTGATTAATAATGTTGTGTTCGTTTCAGGTGTACAGCAAAGTGATTCAGTTACACATATACATGTATCTCTTCTTTTTCAAATTCTTTTCCCAATTAGGTTGTTACAGAGTATCGAGCAGAGTTCCCTGTGCTACACAGTAGGTCCTTGTTGGTTATCCTTTTCAAATATAGCAGTGTGTTCCTGTCAGTCCCAGACTAACTATCCCTTTCCCCTACCCTTCCCCCCTAGTAACCATAAGTTCATTCCCTAGTCACTTACCTATTCTTCAGCTCACTTTCCTCGTCTGTAAAATAGTGATAATTCTTGCTGTGGGTAGGTGGACTTAACATTTCCCTTGGCCTCATTTATTATAGAGAGATATTCTAGTACAGTGGTTAAAATTGGGGGCTCTACCATTTGACTGTGAATAAGTTCCTTCACCGCTAAGCCTCAGTTTTCCCTTTGTAAAAAGAGGGATAATGATAGTACCTACCTCACCAGACAGTTCCAAGGATGAGTTAATAGATTTACACCACCTGGAAGTGTCCCTGGTATACAGATGACCCTGAACAAGTGTTAGCTATTTTTTATATATATATATATATATATATATATATAATTCTTCAAATTCAAATTCTTTTCTTAACAAATAGGGTACAGGTTCACACAATATAGGAAAAAAAGAAAAGAAAAAAACATAGCTGTTCAGTCTATTTCAAAGGACACTTATGAGTACCAAATGGAATGATGTCCATACACTATAAAACACTAAGTCAGTGCACTATTAAACATCAAGAAACTCACAGGCACCTTGTCTGGCCATATTCCACCCTGGCACAATCTCTTCGGCTTTCTAACTTCTCCACTGTCAGAAATGAAGGGATGAAGACACACGGGCGGTAGCGTACCAAAAAAATGGCCAAGATGAGAAATCACAGCTGTGGCGTTTCTCACTTATAACTTGGCAAATCCAATCCCACAGGGACCTAAGGTGTCCATAGCTCCTGGTGGCCTCTTCAACTGCTGCCATAGGCCTCAGAGAATAACCTGGAAGCCCTCATTTTGAAGACCTGGGGTCTTCTCAAAGCAATAAACAGAGGCAAACCTAGGACGATGGGGATTTAGTAAACTTCCCAAAGGGTCAATGGTGAAATGACCCGTCATTCCAGGAAACCGCCCTTAAGAAATACCTCAGGTGGCAGGGAAGTGTCCTTCTAGGCCCAATTACCTAAATTAACATGCATCACTTGAAGCAAAGGCAATGTGTGAAGTTTCCTATTCACAAGAAAATGGATGGGGATAAAACCACGACAAAAGGATTCTGAGAGCTCAAGAAATTTAGAGAGAAATCTAGAAAGGCCATCTCCCGACTTTTGCAAATGAGGCCATAAGTCTAAAAGCTGCTTTTGAGTAGCTGATTTAGCATTTTGAATATGGACGATTAGATTTACACATTTGTTTTAACTACATAGTGATTGCATTTGTTTTTGGGGGGTTTTTTTAGAAAAATCTCTATTGGGGGCTTCCCTGGTGGCACAGGGGTTGAGAGTCCGCCTGCCGATGCAGGGGACACAGGTTCGTGTCCCGGTCCGGGAAGATCCCACATGCCACAGAGCGGCTGGGCCCGTGAGCCATGGCCGCTGAGCCTGCGCGTCCGGAGCCTGTGCTCCGCAACGGGAGAGGCCACAACAGTGAGAGGCCCACGTACTGGAAAAAAAAAAAAAAGAAAGAAAAATCTCTATTGGGTAATGACAGATAGACCTTGTATCCCCAAATCAGAGTCCATAAAGGAGCCACAGCACCCCAAAAGGCCAGTGAGCAGCTGACACTGCCCCGGAGGAGGCCGTGAACCACGCTAGGCCTCTGCTGGATACTGGGCGCCTGGCCCTCTCCCAGCCCCTGTTCTGCACTTGAGGAAAGTGACTCATGAGTGAGGGGATTTGCTCAAGGTCACACAACTGGCTCGGGTCTCCTGACTTCCACGCTGATACCCTAGACGCAGCACACTGTCATTTCAAACCCTTGAGCGTCTGGAATTCCACCTGAGACATTATGGCCCTAGGACCTCAGGCAAGTTTCTCTACCTATAAAATGGGGCTCATCCGCCCCGTTCCCTAGGCTTGTTGTGAGAGTTACATAAGAATAAACAGCGCAGGCCCAGCAAAGGGCAGCTCCCATCGCCGGCCCAGAGCGCTAATTACAAGACGCAGATGCCAAGTCTCAGAGCCACTCTTGCTCAACTTGCTTTCCTCACCCCAAACCGCAGCCTGAAGGCCTCCAGAGCCTTCGCCTGAATTACAAGCAATGAAGTGGGATTTGGGGAGCCACTCAGACACTAACCTGTGCGTCCTGCCAGATATGAGCTGATCCCATTCCAACGACTTCTCCCCCCTACCCTCCAGAGGGAGGGCAGCTCCACCCTCAGCCCCTGCCCCCCTGAACTCTCCCGCTTCAGAGACAAGGCCACATCAGTCTCCCGGCCCAGCTACCCTGGGACGGGGGTGTCCCCACGCCCCTCACCACGGCCCACCCTCGGCCTGCTCCTAGGCTCACAGGCACCTCCCTCCTCCATGAGGAGCCAGGAAAATCTGACGCATGTCTGAAAATGCAGCTTCCCCCCACCTTCCTCCCCACCCAGGGGGAAGTGAGTGACAGGAGAAAACAGCGCCAAGATCACAGAGGCTTGATCCAGACGGATGGCTCAGTGTCCGCTCCGATTGCTAGACCTCAGAGATGAATGACAACAGCTCGCTGCCAGGATGGCGGCCCCGGGCAGACACTTCCCGGGCCAGGAAGAATGTGCCAGCTGCCTGAGCAGAGGGCTTCGCAGCCAGATGTCAGGGCAGGATCACCAGGGCCCAGCGCCCGGGGAGGGCCAGGTGTCAGAGCCCAGGCGAGCACCATGTCCTCCGGGGAAAGGACGGGAGGCCCTGCCTTCGCAAAGCCTTGTTGTCTACTGCGGCAGCCTGCCCTGCCCTCCCACCCCCGCCTGAATTCGTGCAGGCCATCCTCCAACTTTGGTGCACATCAGCCTCTCCCGGGGAGCCTGTTTTAAAAGGCCCAGGCTCAAGCCTCACCCGGAAAAACACTGAATCAGAATCAAGTGGAATATGGTCAGAAAGTGCACATTCATTTTTCAAGCGTCCCCTAAATAGGCCCAAGTTTGAGAACACGGGTCTACATGACAAAGCCTAGCCCTGGATTTTTTGTTGTTTCTGGCCACACCGTGCGGCTTGCGGGATTTTAGTTCCACGACCGGGGATCGAAACCGTGCCCCCCTGCCGTAGAAGTGCGGAGTCCTAACCACTGGACCGCCAGGGAAGCCCCCAGCCCTGAGTTTTGTATTGGAGTGTATTTTACTGTGAGTTTAAGTCTCTTCTTGCTAGATTTTAAGCACTCTGAGGACATGAGTAGCATCTTATTCCTCTACCCAGGAGACAACTCGATTTTTAAATGAAAACACAATTTGCATGGTGGTTAAGTTCCCAAACCAGTCCTTAAGAGCCTGCTACCCTCATAGGATACTGGACAACCAGGACAGCTTCTCTCTACCACTGGCAAACATTGTGCCTTCGGGAAGACCTGTTCAAGTTCGAACTTGGGTGTCACTTGAGTCTGCAGTTCCCCTGTCCTGGGGCAGGGTTCCTGTGGGACAGGAACTGGGTGCAGGGGGGGAGCGAAAGGAAAGGGTCCCCAGTAGAAGGGAGTCAAGGACCTGGGGGAGGGAGTTGAGGAAGGGGTTAGGGAGGGGCCAGCAGACGGGGAGTGGAGACAGAGGTTGGTGGGGAGGCTGCCTGTACGGATCACCTGGGGACGTTTTCATACAAAGAATGCCCATACTTCATTCCAGGGTTTTAACATAAAGGGTAGGGCCCAGGCACCTGTATGTTTTTAAAGCTCGAAGGGGATTCCACCCCACGGCCAGGTCTCAGGCCCCCAGTTGCAGACTCTGGCTGGGCCTGCTGACTCTGCACTGGAGACCCAGCAGCGGGTGAGAAAGGCCAGTCACCCCGTCATTGCACCATCACCAAGAGGGAAGAGGAAGACGCCAGGGCAGTGGGCAGAGAGGGGGAAAGGAGATCCCAGCCCCACGCTGGGTGTCTGTGAGTCAGTAGCAGCCTGTCCATTTCTGGGGCTTCTAAATTTTCTGGAACAACGTAGGGCATAAGGCACGTTCCTATTTAATGGCGGATGGTTTTAGGAAGGCGCGGCCAACCCTTGCTTTCTGCTCAAGGGTTCTCCTGCCACCAAGGGCCTCAAGGGAGCTCCCACTCCCTTAACTGGGAAGCAGGGGGTTGATTCTTTCCCATCACCAAGGAAGGAGCTGAGGTGCCCACAGAGATGTGACACACCTCCCAGGGGAAGCCTTTTTGCTAGAAGCAACATTGTTTCTTGAAAGAGAAAAATGTCCCCATCTTCTAGTGAGAGTAACAAGAACACAGAAATGACCAGAAGACCTATCTACAGATTCCTAAATTCATGGAATGTCAGCGCCAGAGAGTTCTACGGCTGCCCCATCATTCACCACGAGTCCTCTAAGCCTCACCTTGAGGAAATGACTTCCTCAAGCAGCCGAGTGAAGACAGACAGAGGTCCTAACTCCCAGAGTCAATCGGGTGCTTTGGCAAAGCACAGCCCGAGAAAGGAAGGCGGAAACTGACATGTTTAGAGTCTGTTTTGCACCAAGCCTGCTGCACACTGTCAGTTCATCCTAACAACCCATTTCACAGATGAGGAAAGTCGGGATGGAGCAGGAGAAGCAAGTGCTCCGGGTCACATGGGTACTGGGTAGTCAGGCGAGGATTTGAACCCAGCCCTTGTTGATTCTCAAATACCACGCACTTTCCTTTATACCAGGCCACCCCCTGTGAGACAGTCCTTCACATCTACCAGGACCTGCTCATTTTCTAAGAGTTGATTATCACCGAAAGGTAAATACAAGAGCCGGACCAACAGGGTTACACCAAGACGCCCTAAACAGTTGCCCAAACTGGGCAAGGCAAGAACTAGTCAAACTGGCTCTTGGGTGCCAAACTCCAAAAGACCAGGATTCAGAGAGCAAACAGGGGGAAGGAGAGATGCTGGGCCTTCTGACCTTCTCCTATGTGTCTCCTGGGTGCCTGGCAGACAGTCAGGACCTTAAACTCAATAAGCCCACTCCTCACACCTTTCCTCAACTCAGCCTCCAACACATTTGCCTCAAACTCAATCATCACGTCCCCTCCAAGCTCTAAATGATTCCCTCCCCAACCTCCCCATGTCCATCAGCCGCTCCACATTCTCCCACAGTCAACCAGGTCACCACGCCTTTGACCACTGAACTTCGCCCTTCGGTCAGTCACCAAGCCTGCCACGGTCTTCCTTCAATCGGCCTTTAGATCTATCTGTCCCTTCCTCTCTGTTCCCACTGCACCACCACCGTGCAGACACCCCAGGAAAATCCAGGACAAATTCCTCACTGTCTTCCCCGATTCCAGGCCCTCCCATTTCCCCGCCCATCCTGATGTCACCGCCAGAACAAACGTGAACAAATAGCACCTCTGCAGTGCTTTAGAGTTTATCAAAGCAGTCTCCCATTCATTATCTAATCTTCACAGCAGCAATGTCAGAGGTAGAGACAACAGAGGCTCAAAAAAAGGGGTGTTTCCCAATTAACGTGTTCATCAAGTTGTCCTGTGCTTGGCTGAT
The DNA here is from genome assembly GCF_003031525.2 of Neophocaena asiaeorientalis asiaeorientalis. Lineage (NCBI taxonomy): Eukaryota > Metazoa > Chordata > Mammalia > Artiodactyla > Phocoenidae > Neophocaena > Neophocaena asiaeorientalis. The sequence goes on from NW_020175192.1 coordinate 4,741,883, forward strand.
GTAACTAAACAGGATGGATTCTGAAGCAAAATCTGATATGCAGCCCTTCTCGCAAACACACAGTTGCCTGCTTTGCCTTAGAGACATTTTTTAAAATAATAAAATGGCATTCTTTTGTATATAAATAGATATATAGCTATATAAAAAGAGATGAATATAATAGATACACTAAACAAATGCTGAAGGTTACAATCTAAAGCAAAACTTAACGACAATATAACCGAAGACAAATTTTAAGAAAACTTAGAACAGTCATCCCCATGGTTCTCCATTAGTAAAACCTCTGCTAAGTTTCATAGCTTCCACCTCTTCAGCTCCTTGGACTTTAATACCCAGTAGTGCTAGCTATTAACATGATTGCCCCAAAGTGCTTCTTAATTTTTACTTCTTTTTAATTTAAACAAAGTACATCTTGTTATAAAAACGAGAATCGCCCTAAAGAGTAAGATTCCTATAGAAAGCGCATGAAACAAAATTACACTTACAGTATTTTATATTAACTCTCGAAAAGTCCATACAACATTTTAATTCTAAAACCATTAATTTAATAATAATTTACCCTAAGCAGAATCTGTATTTTGATGGAAAAAAAAAAAAAAAAAAAAAAAGATCTGTTGCTCGAAATCTTCTTTCTGGAGTTTTTTTCCCCAAAGGAATTCTGCATTCTACGCTAACCCAGTATGGACAAAAACAGGCCAGAAATTCCACTTAACCCTTGAAATCATGTGTCTCCATGGATAGTTAATATACCAATTACATAAAATCCATGAATTAACAACACTTTGCCCCCCGAACTGATAAAGATCTGAAAGTTATCATGATTGTTATATGTGCTGAGAATATATATCTCTGGACAGACACACAAGAACCTGGAAACCCTGGCTGCCTCTAGTTAGGGGACCTGTGACTGGGGGCCAGGAGTGGAAGGGAGACACATGTCACTAAATCAGCTTTCCCACATTTAGAATTTTATACCATGTGTATGTGTTGGCCTTTTTTTTTTTTTTTTGCGGTGCGCGGGCCTCTCATTGCTTTGGCCTCTCCCGTTGCGGAGCACAGGCTCCGGACACGCAGGCTCAGCGGCCATGGCTCACGGACCCAGCTGCTCCACATCATGTGGGATCTTCCCGGACCAGGGCACGAACCCGTGTGCCCTGCGTCGGCAGGCAGACTCTCAACCACTGCGCCACCAGGGAAGGCCCTTGGCCATTTTTTAAAGAAAGTTATCATCCTGCTTCTTGGCATTTTGACTTTCTTGGCAGGTTTAGCATATGATGCAAAAATCTTTTAAACATTGTTGGATTTCAGCCAAATTTTGCTCAAAGAGGTTTCTGATACAGAAAATGCAATTTTTTAAAAAATAGCAATTTTCACCCAGCCTTTAAGGCAAAACTATTGTCCATTCCATGTTATATGTTAATATCATTTTCTACCACTCTTCTGTATTCTTTCTACTAAAATGTAGCCAAATATCCATCTTTTTGTAATACTGCTGAAGCTCTTTGCACGAACGCCTTTCAGCTTTAAAAAAAAAAAAAGCAAAAAGCAAAGGGCTTTCATCGGGGCCCCAGAGTTACGAGGAGAAATGCTATCTTTTTGGATATTATGATGATTCGTAATGCACATTACGGCCTTTGTAAAGTAAAAGCATCTGAGTATTTACTGGCAAAAGAGAGAAAACACAATCTACAGAGTAAATCTGACAAGGACAACTATCCAGTGCAGTTTTCATGCTTCTCTTTATCCTTTGTTCGGGACAATATAATTTAGTCTCGCAATTACCTATCCACGTGGGCATCACAAGAGTTGTACGTAAGCATCGCCGTTCAACTAAAACAGAGTTGGTTACTCGGTCGGTAATAAAGTAGGGCAGGCCAGTTAAGGAATTTCACCTTTTCTGTCATGATAGGGACCAACATTAAATTAAATACATGTGCTGGTGCCATAATATCATTGTAATGTTTGGCAGGAAATCCAGCCAATGTTTGTCTCTATTCAGGAATTATCTGTGTGCTTGATATTGTCAGCAGATTGATTTTTAAATGCATGAAACAAATCAGCAGCCATAATCAATAGTATTGAAACTTTCCATTTATAGGGTCCATTTCAGCTAATGGGTTTCATCCTCTATCTGTTTGGTGCCACCACTGCCTGGATTAAAAAAACCTTGATTTCATACTTTATCATATGGATTCTAAATGCCATCAGGCACTCAAGGCTGTACCTAGTCCAGCACGCTGACCCCCCACACGCACGCACCACCATCCCGCCAGCGGACATGCCGCTGGCCTCCTAAATCTGCCATTTTGCTGCAGCTCTGCTTCCAAGGGCTGTCCTCAGGTTAGTGGATCCATTCCGTCCCCCTGCGTAGAGCCAAGACCATGACCGTCCACAGTGCGGTGTGCGAAGCCAGCTCCCTTGGGACCACTCTTGGGCCTGACTCACGGCAGGTCCCCCGGGGCATCTGGCTAAGCCTTTGCCGACTTTGGCCTGAGCTCAGACCCTCGTCGGGCTCCCTCCCCTTCCCTGTCCTGCTTCCCAGTTCTCTCCTTAAAAAAGAACTTTCCACAAATCCTTGCCTCGGTGAGTCCCGGTCTCAGGGTCTCCTTCTGGGGAATTGAAGCCTGAACACCCTCCAAGCAGACGAGCGCCTTCCCTCCTGGGTGCTGCCTCTGTCCCATAGTGACGCTGCTTCCCTCACAGGTGCCCTCCTGTCCCCTTGGGCTGTGCTTAGGACAAGGCGCCTAACAGTCAAGTGAGATACTGTAAGTGAGAACACTTCAAACCTGTAAAATGCGCTACAAACGTGAATCGCGAGTAGCAATAATGACTCTAACCTCGCTCATCCTTGCAGACCTGGCTCTAAGCCACCCCTCCTTGAAGGGGTGCCCTGCAGCTCTCTCTCCCTGCCGCAATTTTATTTAATCCTCTATATCCTCACTTACAGTGCAAGCTCCATGAAGGCCCAGCCTTTGTCTTATGCACTGTTGCAGCCTCAGCATCTAGGCTGATCCCTGCACATGGGGCATATTTAGCAAATATGTGTTAAATAATGATGCTGAATTCAAAGGTCTTGCTCTACTCTCAGCCCCTTGGGAAACAGAAGGGCAAAAAGCAGGGTTAAGGATCACCCAAAGTGCCTATGATGACATGCCTAACGTACAAAACAACTCAGTGGCAGAGCCAGGACCTCATCCTTGATCTCTTGTCTCCCAGGCCTGGGACCGTTCCATCTGAGACTCCACCTCCAGGCCCTACATCTTCCCTGGACCGCAGGGGAAAACTGCAACCCCTTCTCCTTCACCCAAACTATTGGCATCTGGGCTGTTCACTTTAATGATACGCTACCTTGTTATAAAGACGGACTGGGTGACTTCCTTGGTGGTGCAGTGGTTAAGAATCCGCCTGCCAATGCAGGGGACACAGGTTCGATTCCCTGGCCCGCGAAGATCCCACATGCTGCGGAGCAGCTAAGCCCGTGCGCCACGACTACTGAGCCTGCGCTCTAGAGCCTGTGAGCCACAACTACTGAGCCCATGCACCACAACTACTGAAGTCCGTGCGTCTAGAGCCCGTGCTCTGCAACGAAGAGTAGCCCCCGCTCGCTGCAACTAGAGAAAGCCTGTGTGCAGCAACGAAGACCCGTCGCAGCCAAAAATAAATAAATAAATGAATGAATTTTAAAAATTTATTTTAAAATAATAAAGAGGGACTGGGATTTTTAGCACTGTAGGGTTTTGTTTTTCGTTTTTGTTGGTTACCAGTAAATTTATTTCATTTTTTTATTGAAGTATAGTTGATTTACACTGTTGTGTTAATTTCTGCTGTACAGCAAAGTGATTCAGTTATACGTGTATATATATATACATTCTTTTTTTTAACATATTATTTTCCATTGTGGTTTATCACAGGACACTGAATACAGTTCTCTGGGCTACACAGTAGGACCTTGTTGTTTATCCATTCTCTATATAAAAGTTTTCATCTGCTAATCCCAAACTCCCACTCCATCCCTCCCCTGCCCCCCTCCCCCCTCAGCAACCACTAGCACTGTAGTTTTATGTGTGCTGTTTTCACCTCCCCAACTAAACCTGAAGCTTCCTGGTGAATTCCCCTCCACACCATCTTCAGGACCCTGCACAGGACGGACCACACATATCCGCTGGAGGAAAGAGGCAGACAAAGATGAGGCGTGCAGACGCTGAAGTCAGACAGACCTGGCTCCAGGGCCCGCTCCGCATTTACCACCTGCATGGCCTTGAACAAAGCTGCTGACCATCTCTGCACCTTGCAGAGAAAGTGAGAGAGTCCCCGCGCCCCAGGATTACTGGGAGGACCTAATGAGATAACACATGCCAAGCATTCCGCACAATGGCTGGTATATGGCAACCGCTCAGTAAGTATAACCTGCAGTTAGTAATACTAGTAGCAGTGGTAGTAAAAACAGGGTCCCAAACACCGACTTCCAAGTGGTTTAAACAGGCAAAGATCAAAGACCTGAGTTCAGAAAAAATCCGGCTTATTAATGCCTATTAAATACCTAAACTATTATATCAGGTGTCTCCTTTTCCTTATAAACTTAAGATGTTCACTAACTACACACAGTCCCCAATGTCCTTCTCCACAGGGAAAGGCCAACCCCCCTCCCCCCCAGTTTGCTTTTCTGGGTCACCTCCCATCCATCTCCTCCTGACTCCTGGCTCCCTGCTTCGCCCCACTCTGCAGAGCTTGCATTGGGTGTAGACTCCATCCCCAGTCCCAGGAGAGCAGTGCTGGACACTTTGCATTTCACAAAGGCGTCCCTTCTGATAGCCTCATTCGTTCGTTCAATGAGCTCACATTTATCAAATGCTGGACACTTGGATCAAAAGCCAGACGACCACCTGCCCTCTAGAGAACCTCCCAGACCTGAGAGTCCCCCAGCTTCTCTTTCTTAATCACAGACTCACCTTTGAGAGCTCTCCTTCCTCCCAAGCAGCATTAGGATGACTGTCTCATTCTCAGCAATAAGAGCAGGCGAGCTGGATTCAGACGGCCAGGGTTAGAATACCGGCTCAGTCACATTCTTATGACAAAACCATGGGCAAATTTCTTTCCCTCTCTGCTTCACCCACCTCACCTTTGGAATGAGGATAATGATGCCTACCAACTAGACCTGTCAGAATGAAATGAAAACCCAATGAGCCTATATGGGATAAGAACCTAAAACAAGAGTGGATATACGCATATGTATAACTGATTCACTTTGCTGTACACCTGAAACTAACACAACGTAAATCAACTATATTCCAATAAAAATAAATAAATAAATAAAAATATAAGAGAGTGAGATAATAAAAACATTTTTCTAAATGCTTTATTTAGAAAAACTGAAAAATCTTAAAGTTAGACTAATTGCTTTTTTAAAATAAATTTATTTATTTATTTAATTTTGGCTGCGTTGGGTCCTCGTTGCTGCACGTGGGCTTCCCCTGGTTGTGGTAAATGGGGACCACTCTTTGTTTCGGTGCACGGACTTCTCATTGCGGTGGCTTCTCTTGTTTCGGAGCACAGGCTCTAGGCGCATGGGCTTCAGTAGTTGTGGCACGCGGGCTCTAGAGCGCAGGCTCAGTAGTCGTGGCGCACGGGCTTAGCTGCTCTGCGGCATGTGGGATCTTCAAGAACCAGAGATCGAACCCGTGTCCCCTGCATTGGCAGGCGGATTCTTAACCACTGTGCCACCAGGGAAGTCCCAAATTAGAGTAACTGTATCCAAAATGCCTACTAACTCTTATGCAATAAAATCATTTATATACTCAAAAAAAAAAAACCCAATGAAGTCTTTAGAACAGCACATGGCACGTATTAATAAATGCTCACTGATACCATTTTACAGCTTACAAAAAAGATCTACCCTGTAGTTGGAACGGCTGTTTGGCGTTAACACGACAAAGTGCTAAGCTAACCGCTGAAGAAGAAGAAGTAAAATGTTCTGAACTATTGCTATGTCACAGCAAGACTCTCCTTTTCTAGGCATCTGCCAAGCCAGCTAAAACCTCTGCTTCCAGGGAAAATGTAAAGAATCTCGAGCAGGGACCACAAGTTCTATTTGTAACTCAAACTCAAAGAAGGCTCTAGAACAAAGAGCATCCTGACAGCTCAGGGGGCAGAGAGGTACAGGAGGCTGCCTTGGGCAGAGTGCGACCTGCCGCAGAGGCTGACCCCAGAGACCCCTGCAAGGCGGCCCGAGGCACAGCGCCCGAGGGAAGTGCAGGTTCTGGAACCAAGGAACAGCCAAATCAGAGGGCAGGACACAGCAAGGGAAATCCCGAGCACTGCCAACAGTTGAGACTCGAGACGGTGGCAGTGTGGTCCTGGGTGATCCGTCGCCAACAGCAAGACCCTCAGCCTGTGGCCCAGGGCGTGAAGAAGGGTCCAGTCTCAGGGGGAGGGAGCCGGCAACAGCTGGGCAGGATTCCCCAGGCATGTGAATTTCGGTTAACAACAGTCCTGGCAGGAAACATGGCACTAAGCAGGTAAATCAGGACAAAAATCCATTCGAAACACCTGAGCTAATAAGGCAGGTGAGCAGAAGGTACACAAAGGGAGAAAAGGGAAAAGAGTAGACCCAGAGACCCCAGCCTGGGGCTCAGCCCTGGCCCATCAGAAGCCAAGTGTACTGGCAACAAAGACTTGATTCCAATCCCTCCAACGGTGGGAAGGCAGCACCTTAAATGCTACTTCCTTTCATAGTAGATGTGTTGGCCCAGCTGTGGGCACCCGTGCAGAGCAATGGAGGGAAAATGATGTAGCAGAGCCCAAAGGCAAACCCAAGACCAAAACATGGTAAGAGGCGAGCATTCCAGGTACGTCAAGGATGGGAGGGTCTGTGTGTAGGTTTCACTCTGCACGCTCAGCACGTTAAATGAAAGTAGCCCACAGAAGGGTTTACCAGGGATGTGGGGTGAAACATGGGGCTTCTACTTAGGGTTAAGTCTTTCCCAGAGAAGGTGATTAGTGGCAGTGACTTGAGTACGTTGTCTGTATTTATAGCATTTTCTCTCAGCCATCAAATCCAGAGGACAAATGCCAAAGGCCTCCAGAGGATGAGTACCCGGATTTTTTCCACTCCACCTCTTAAAGCAAAACCCCTCCCCTAACATTCAGACTCTCCTCTGCCCAAGTCTCTGAACGAGAGCCAGCTCTCAGCCCACACCCCTTCCCGCCCCAACAGGGCCGTGACCCACGACCTTGCTGGGTCCACAGGCCACGCCAGGCCTTGGGGCGGGAAGGGGTGTGGGACCCACCAGACTGCTCCAGGGCAGCAGGAAGGGAAGACTGAACAACACTCAGAGCACCAGAAAAGAAGACCTGAGATCCCAAATCAGGAGCAGAGCAACTTTTTCCCAGACTGGTGATGACTCAAGGGATTCCCAGGCACAGCAGTAAAGCCTCGGGGGCCGTCTTCGTGCCTGATGCCCCAGAACGCTAAGCGAGTCACCCCGTTCTGCCGCGTCCTTGCCAAAGTCAACTCCAATGTGAGCCTCAGTTTCTCATCTGTCACAAACTGGGTGGCCCCCAGAGTCACCTCCCACCCAGGATCCTATGACTCCCTGAGCAGGAGACCAAACAGGCCCAACCTTTGTCCAGTTCAGGGAACCAGGTCAATTCCCTGCTGGGCAGGAGCCCCAGACTGGAAGAGCAGGAGTGGTCACGAGGCTGCACTCCTGACACAGGTAAGAGGAAGGAAGCCATGCCTCAGAGCCTGCATCCAGCCCAGCCGGCCTCTGCTGGACTTTTGCAAGGGTTAAATTCCTAGGCCTGAGAAAAGGCACCAGATCCCCAGGGGCAGGAGAGAGATGAGCTTCCTCCTCCTCCAGCTAAGGTCTGGGATGGTTTCCTGTGCATGTGTGTATGCGTGCATGCACGTGTGTATGCATATGTGTGTGTGTATGCGTGTGTGTGTGTGTGTGTGTGTGAACGCGTGCGCGCACGCCTTTGTGGGGTTTTTCCCTCCCTCCTGACCAGCAGGTGGGGCTGCCCATGACAGAGGGAGCCCCTGAGGCTAACCCTGTGTGCATCCCCCCAGCAACGATGGGCGGCCGACCACCCTGCCCCTTCCCATACCACCTCTCACCTGGGGGTTGTCCATGTACCAGAGAAGGCAGTTGGCCTGCGTGTCCAGAATAAAGTACCTCCGCAGAAACTTGCCGCTGTTCTCATTCTCCTCGATGTCCAGAAACCCACAGATTCGGTTCTGCCGATCCACATAAGGCATTCCTGGGCTCTGCTCACATTACCCTGTGTGGCAGGAGGGAGGGAGGGGCCGTGAGAAGGAGAGTAAAGCGGGTGCCTCACTCTGGCCTGACGCCCCTCTGCCAGAAGGGGGGCTGCCACCCTCTCCCACTGGTGGCCTTCCCCAGGGCCCCAGATGTCCCACCCCAACCAGACCCTAGAAACTTCTGTCAACTCTGTTCCATGAACAGTCACCAAAATCCATTAATTCAACTAACTTTCCTGAGGCTCCACTACGTGCCAAGCAGAGTGCTAGGCAACTTTACACGCATGGAAGATGTGAGTCTAGACTCTGGGTCAGGGGCCTGGGTTCAAATCCCAGTTCTAGTCACTTACTGATGTTTGTGTGACCACAAACTGTTTAATCTTTCCATGCCTGAGTTTCTGCATCTGTAAAATGGGGATAATAATAGGACCTACACCAGATTTTGGCGAGAATTAAGTACGTGACAGGCAAAGCATTCATAAACACTAGGTATTGTTATCACTCTTCAGAAAAGCCTTGTAAAGTAGGTTATAACCCAATTTGTATGTAAAGAAACTATTGCAGAAAGGATTTAAGCTCCCGTGCAAACACCTGGATAAACTCTGCCGAGAATTCAGGTGTGAAGAGCAGCCCCTCCAGCTCCATGAAGGTACCAAGGAATCAAATCCGAGGGGTTCCTGGGGCAGGGCCACACCCCTCAGCCCCAGGATCACTTCCTTCACTTTGCCATTTCCCAGAAGCCACTTGTAATCGAAGGAATGAGGGAGCAGAAGAAAGCCCAAACCTGAACACTTTCCTGATTGCAGAAGAGGGTCCGGCGATTTGAGACATTCCGCACCCTCAGACAGGCCTCCCCTCTCCTGGCTCCCTTCCGTCTGTCTGAAGAGCCAAAGGAAAAGGCAGGAGCTCTGTTCTCCTCCCCAAGAGGAAAAGCACCCTCCAACAGGCAGCTACACCCCACCGGGACGCACAAGGCACTGCAGAAGTGCGACACGGTACCCAAGGGTTAGAAAACCCCACGTGACAGTCAGAACTTCAAGGACAGACGCCACCCACCCCACCCACCCCTGGTCCTGCTTGGCTCCAACAAAGCAAAAATTCACTGTGACCCAAGCCCGCCATGGCCCTGAGCCTATGACTAAGCACAGCTGAGAGACGGCTGGCTTCGGGCCGTGCCCTGCACCATGACCCTGGGTGAGCCCCTGAGCTACCAAGATGCCACGCCCGCAGGCTTCCTGGCCAGGAGGAAAGTCCCACATGCAGAGACACACATCCCCACAAGACTAGGCGAATTCTAAGGATGTGGATGGTGGCGGGGCCTTGCGGTGCCAAGACGCTGCCCCAAGAAAAAAATACCCTGCTCACACACCAGGATGCCAGGAAACAGTGAATCCCTTGATTCCAGGTAAGGTCAGGCAGAATCCCTACGGGGCAGATGACTCAGTCAGGAGGGAGGCGGGTCAGGGGATCCCACGGCGACTCACTGGGCAATGATGGGAGACAAAAAGGAAAGCACGCAGGGAAACAGGACACAGATGAAACAGCACAGCTAGAAAGAAGTAAAATAGGAGGAGAGAAAAGGAGAAAAAGTGGAAAGAGGAGGTTTAGAAAGAGGGCAGAGGAGAACGAAGTAGCAGCACAGTGGGACAGGAGGACCCCGAGGGTGAGGGCCAGGGGGGAGACACCCCTGCACGCAGTGCATCACGTGGTCAGAGGTCCCTGTGGCCAGATCCCCAGCTTCTCGGTACCTCCCCAAACTAAGCCTCCATCCCAGCTCCCGTCTCACCACTGGCCAAAGTGAGTTCAGGAAAGGGAGAAAGATGGGTTCAAGCCAAGGGGTAGGGTCAAAAATGGGGAGGGAGAGGCCCAGCGCTGGTTGGGGAGGAAGCGGATCCCTCAGAAAGGATGCAGCTTCCCCCAGGGAAATCAGGGGAAATCAGGGGTCCCAGGCAGAAAGGCTGGGTCAGCCCTGCAGTGAGGGTGCACCCAACCCCCAAGAAAACTCAGCAAATTCCCCTGATGCCAGCGCAGCCACAGAGACAGACGTTCCGGGGGATTCAGCGCTGTCGCCACCCGGGACATCCCTAAGGGGAAGGGTATAAACTGCAGTGGATAACAAAGCCAACCGTCTCTGGGTGCCGCCAGTAAGCACAGCACCCACCCGACTTCACGCTGCCTTTCCAATGTCCCCTCTTCAGCCCAAGGGGCCTGTCTTTTTCTCAAGTCAGAGGCCAGAGAAGCCACTGTTTCCACAATCCTCCAACAGTCTACTCTTGTAGAGGGGGCTTCCCACTTGCATGGTGGGAGAGGACCCTCAGGGACCAAAAGGAAAGATGATAAGAAGAAGAAATCTGGTTACACATCTCCTGACTGTGGTTCTAGCCCAGAAAAAAAAAAGCTGCTGTGATGTCCTGAGAAGCAGCTGAGTCACAGGGCTCATCAGCATGTGGGAGGTGGGTGGGGGCAGGATGGGCGGCAGGAGCACCAAGCA
>NW_020175192.1:4753173-4761984 GCF_003031525.2 Neophocaena asiaeorientalis asiaeorientalis
GAACAAGCCCACCCACACAGAAGCGACAAACCCGAAGATGGCGCAGACACACAAACCTGAGGTCCCGAGCCCGGTCCTCTGACAGTGCATCCTCATCCCGTGGGTGCGTCCCTTGTCCCAGCAGCTGCTGGTACAGAGAGCCAGCCGCCACCGGCCCCCAATCCCCTCTCCCTGCTTCTTCAACCTGCCCCCCAGCATCGTCCAAGTCTCCGCTGGCTCCTCCCCTTTTTCCCAGAGAGGCTCCTCGGATGGGATTAACTCTGCCACCACCCCCCCAGCCCTGAAAACCAGGCAGGGAGGGGAGAAAAGGAAGTGCCAGCAACCGATCCATAAGGGGGAGGACACCCTGATGCACATACACATACTGTCTATCACCTCTTCGAAATGTCCCTTCCAACTTGCATGACACTCCTCGGTTATACAGTTCTAGCCTGTCTTTTAAACTTTAAAATCACTTGTTATCTTAAATTTCATTTTAACCGAGTTCCCCAGTGTAAAAATACTGGGGGGAGGGTGACACTGGGTGATGTGCCCCAGGAGTTGCCCCATGCCCACCCCCACCGTATCCTGGGTCCCTCAACTGGACAATGACTCTCGGCCCATCTCCTGGGGCAGCGTGCAAAGTGTTCTGGCTGTGTCAGAGCACCGGACAGTACTCTCTCAGGCCAGCCCCTCCACCTTCGCTCTAATTCCGTAACGAAACCACCCAGCGAGGAGCTCCTAGGCCATCACAACACACGGACAGGAAAGAGCACAGACTCTGTGCCCAGCAAGGGACCTCGGCCCACCGCACTCAGCACCCTGTCTTTCCAAAGCACGCCAATCTCCCCAGTGTTTTCCATTTCTAGTGCAAAATTCACAATATAACAATGCTAGCATTAAAAAAAAAAACACTCTAGGGCTTCCCTGGTGGCGCAGTGGTTGAGCGTCTGCCTGCCGATGCAGGGGACACGGGTTCGTGCCCCGGTCGGGGAAGATCCCACATGCTGCGGAGCGGCTGGGCCCGTGAGCCATGGCCGCTGAGCCTGCGCGTCTGGAGCCTGTGCTCCACAACGGGAGAGGCCACAACAGTGAGAGGCCCGCGTACCACTAAAAAAAAAAAAAAAAAAATCACTCTAGCCAACTGTTTTCACTTTTGCATGCTTTTTCATGCTTCTGTCCACATAATCAACCTTCTTAAAACTTTAAATTATACCGTAAACATGTTCCATGTTGCTACACAGTCTTTATAATCAGTGTTTTTAATGGTTGCATAACATCACTGGACTGGATTTACTATAATTTACTTAAACCATTTCTCCATGATTAGACAGTTAGATGATATCCAATTTTTCTAATGCTAAAATTCATCTTTTTATACTTTTTTCTTCTTTTACACATGGATACAGCATAAATTCCAAGTAGTAATAAGACTAGATCATAGGTTATGAACTTTTATAACTCTTGAGACTTATTACAAAATTGCTTTCTAAAAGTATTTCATCTGTTTACACTGCAGCCAGCAATATATTGTTACCATTGCTACAATCTTACATACATTGAATGTTCTCATTATTTTAAACTGTGGCTAGTTTAAACATATAATGACGTCCAGTGAGGCAGAACATTTTTTCATGTTTGTTTCCTGCTTCACATTCCTTCCTAGACTTTGTTAAATGCAAATCAAAATTATGTGTGGGGCTTCCCTGGTGGCGCAGTGGTTGAGAGGCCGCCTGCCGATGCAGGGGACGCGGGTTCGTGCCCCGGTCCGGGAAGACCCCACATGCCGCGGAGCGGCTGGGCCCATGAGCCATGGCCGCTGAGCCTGCGCGTCCGGAGCCTGTGCTCCGCAACGGGAGAGGCCACAACAATGAGAGGCCCGCGTACACCAAAAAAAAAAATTATGTGTGCACACAATCCATTTCTCTCTCCCTCTCCCTCTCCCTCCCTCCCTCCCTCTCTCCTTTTCTCTCTCTCTCTCTCTCTCTCTCCCTCTCCCTCCCTCCCTCTCTCCTTTTCTCTCTCTCTCTCTCTCTCTCTCTCTCTCTCACACACACACACACCCCAAACAAAACCAAAACATAATCTCAATAATTCAAATAAGTAAATAATGTACCTTAATGAAAAGTAAAATAGAAAAGCGGCAAGTTTTACACCATCTAGATTTCCTTAGTACATAAGTTGCTAAGTATGTGCTGCAAATGAAAGTATGTTAAATATTTAATTGATAGTAAAAGTGAAACTTTCTTTTTTGGCCACAAGGCTTGCAGGATCTTAGCTCCACCACCAGGGAGGGATCAAACCCAGGCCCCCTGCAGTGGAAGCACAGAGTCCTAACCACAGGACCCCCAGGGAATTCCCAAAAGTGAAACTTTTAGAAAGAAAGGGACTTTGCATGGAGTTACCCATTGATCAGCAGCAGAAAATGGGTTAAATGTCAACTAACCCGAGATTCCTGGCCACCACTTGCCCGCTGACGAGATGAAGCTCATGAGAAAAGAATCAATGGCTGCCCACCATCGAATGAGATGAGGGCACAGGGCAACATCCCCGTCCCAAATATCTCCTCTACTGCCCATTCCAGTGCCTTAGCCTCCATGATTGGAGGAGATTCAAGCCAAGAATAAAATTCTCCCCTAGGAATTGAGACAACTGACATCTTTATCAGGCTCATTAATATACAAGAGACAACTTGGGACCAAGACCCTAAGAAAATAAAACATGTCCCAATGGGAGACTGAGGCATTAGCAGGGAAGAAAAGTAAGAAGGCTGTCTCCTGAAGACACTTCTTAGGGTTCTTACACACCCGGGACAGTAGTATGAAGCTTTCCGGAAAGCAATTTGGCGGTATGGAACTAGAGAGCTAAAAATGTTCCTATCCTTTGACCCAGAAATTCTACTTCTAGAATTCCATCCAAGTAAATAAACAAAGATGCAAATACAGATTAAAATAAAACGATGGCAACTGCAACAGAATTTATAATGACACAAAGTTGGAAACGCCCTGAATGTCCAAATGATTAGGGAATAATAAATAAATGATAGGACATTCACATAAGGAAATGTTGCACAATCTTTAAATAGCTATGTTTTCAAGTACTTTTAAATGAATTAGGGAAAAACTCCCCCAAAGTTTTTTAAAGATACAATATGATTTAGAATATGATCCCAGTCCTCTAAGTGTTATTTTTATATTTCTATATTTGGATAGAAAAAGACTGACATCCAGGCACCAAAATATTAGCAGTTATTATCTATGGGTCACAGGCGAATTTTATCTACATCTATATTTTTTTCCATATTTTCCAAATTTTCTACAGGAAATGTATGTTACTTTATTTAGCAGGAGGGAAAGCTATTTAACTCCACACACACCCCCATCCCCAGCGTACAAGTTTTGAAGCTGAGAATAAATTTCTCAATTCTCCGGAGTCCATAAACAAGCAAAACCTTGCCTAAATTATAGTGCAAGGAGTCCATAAACAAGCAAAACCTTGCCTAAATTATAGCGCTCTTGGGACTTCTTAGTGTTTCAAAGTCTTAGCTCTAATAAAGCCATGTTCCACCCATCAGAATTGCCCAAAAGATAGGTACCTACCCAGAGGGCTTTGGCACCCTCCAATCTAGTTGGGTTTCTTACTTCCTACTGCAGCCTCCCCTAAGAGAAGCTCTTTCTTTCCTCTGTGGGTTTGGTTGCTTGCTCTCTGGTCTTCATAAGAGGAGCCCCTGTCCTGGGGGTCAACTGAAGATTCACACGCAAGTCAGTGCCTCTTTCCCTCTGCTGTCACAGAGCCTGGAGCACAGCACGCCCAGAAGCACGGATTCCGACAAAGACCCCCCCAGTGGAATTTTCCTTCTTGAAACTTGGGAGATGGGGCTGATGTCTTTAAGTTAAATGTCTAGATAGATGAATGAAAAGATGGATAAATAGGTTTTTTTTTTTTTTTTAAAGAAAAGCTGAAGAGCTATTAAGTCATGAAAGCTCTGGCTTACTGTACTGGACGTCTTATGTGTAAGATCTCTAATGTGGCTTGAAGATACAGGAAAAAATAGAGTGAAATAAGGGAGATTCATCTGCCTGATCGTCCTGATACTTCTGAGGTAAATACAAACGAAAGAAAGTGGTAACAGAGATAAAGCCTTAAATGGTATTGGCCCCAGGATGAAATAATCCACTATAATCTCCGGTAGTTCAACTCAAAAAAAAATGAATCCATTTTTAAATTTGGTTATTTTTCTTTCATGTTACTTGGCGTTGGTAGGAAAGGGAATTTCAGGGATTTTGCTCCAGAAAAAAGTCAGGAAGGCGTTTCTTAACATAGGGGGGCGGGCAGGGATGCAGTGAAAACATCTGCTATCTTGTCATCCTCGAGGGTAGAAGCTGGGGACAGTAGCATCAGTGGTAAGTGAGAGGGATACCAACGGGAAATTGCTAAATTTCTACAGGAGAAAGTTAATCGGGAAATGACATCAGAGGTCTCAGAGAGGACCGTAATAAGCAGACAGGAACTGGGGTGTGGAGGTTAGAAAACGTATGGGCCATGCGAACAGAGAGTTCGCCTATGTTTCCATCTCCCACCTACATAAGGGTGCACTGCGGAGGGCCCACGAATGCCCAGGGCCCAGTAAAAACACAAGAATGACAACAACAAAACACAAGCGTGGCTATTTCAGAACACAGCTCTGAGACTGGG
Source organism: Neophocaena asiaeorientalis asiaeorientalis (assembly GCF_003031525.2). Lineage (NCBI taxonomy): Eukaryota > Metazoa > Chordata > Mammalia > Artiodactyla > Phocoenidae > Neophocaena > Neophocaena asiaeorientalis. The sequence continues at coordinate 4,757,848 of NW_020175192.1, forward strand.
CCAAAGACTCTAACTTCCAAAATGTGGGAACATCTATTTCCTACCATTATAACATCATTGCATTCTGAAGCTGTCATAAGAGCACATTCCAAATAGTCTGAGGCCGGAGAATAATGTGAGAGAGAAGAGAATGTACTGAGAACACATTCCCAGCGGAAGAGCAGGCTGAGGAATGCAGACATCCACAGGAATGGGGAGGGTAAGAGAAGGTGCCCGACGTCCCCTGGACCCAAGAACTCTCAATGGCGGGCAAGAGACACTCGAGGAATTTTTTTAAGGGAAAAAAATACTGGGGAAACGGCAGGAACGACTGACTACTGATACCACTCCAACAAAGATGCCAAAAACAGCAAAATGTTTTAAACACTCCTGACCTCTCTGAACAGCAGCCTCATCTATGTTCAGAGAAAATGTGGTTGTTAGAGCTGGTACGAAACAAAGGCCTGCCCTTGACTCAAGGCTCCTGAGACCACCTCCCCCCAGAGAGTTCACCAGCACAGGGACCAGCCCCAGGGGTTATAAATAGCCTATAAAAACTGAGATCTCCCACTTTCAGAATCCAGTTACTAGGCTCTGCGATTCAGTTTCACCGTAGGCCTTCTTACTGGTAACAGCACAGCAGCTTCATCTTCCTTTAAAAGTTGGACCTTCTCACCCACTAAAACCTGGGCAGTAGGAGAAGGAAAAGAAAGCATCCTTATTTCTCCTACGCACTAGCCTCTTGCAGAGTGCTGGGGGGAAAGTCTAAAGGGCCTAAGCCTGCCTGTCTAAAGGCACTGTGCTCCCGTCTCTGGATGTAGGGACGGAGGCGGGGCCAGGTGTGGCACAGAGCACGTGCAGGTGACAAGGATGGGTCTGAGAGCGTCTGACAAAACTCTTGCAAGAACGTGACCACTGAAGAGGGCGAGCTGATTTCAGTGACCCACCGCTGTGCTGGAGTGAAGTGAAAGAGCATGGGTTTTAGAGTCAGACAGACTCTACTAAACTCTTCAGGGCCTATTTCCTCATTTGCAAAATGGAGAGAATCGCTGTACCTACTTCAAAGGCTGCTGTGTGCATTAAATGAAATAATGTGTGAAAAGTGCTTAAGAGGAGGCATGGCAAAGACTAAGCACTGTGTAACTGTTGTTGTGAAGATGTGTGCGTGTGTAGTGCCTAACAAGTAGTACATGACCCCCACCGCTAGGTAAAACAGGGCAGGCAGCTGCCAGGCCGTCTCCACCCCTCAAATATCAATAAGTAAATCCCACTGGGAAGGCAGTGACGCTGGGATCCCTCACAAGGAAAGGCATAAGCTGCCCTTACTCTTCCGTCTACTCCAAGAACCATCATATTTCTCGAAAATTCTCCAAAAGGTTAAAAAAAAACAGTCCAAGAGATCCACCGACTCCATCTCGGCCAGGCCACCCTGAAAGTTAACAGAACCAGGCCTGCGATCAGACGCCAAGGAAGAGTCTCTGGAGCCACCTCCTGCTTGGCCCGTGGGAGAATCAGAGCAGCAGAGATCCGCTCCGCAAATGGATGGCCAAAAGGGAGTCCTAGCTGATGGGAGGGCGAGCCCTTGCCTTTGCACTTTAACCCCAGTGTTTCTCAGGGAGAAGGGAACCTCCCTTTTTATCTCTGCTGGCCGGGCAGAAAGGCAGCCCAAGGTTCGGAGTAAAGGTCAACGGGGCCTTCCAATTACTGTCCCACTACAGCAACCACAGACCTGTGCAGAACAGGAAGCAAGGGACCCCATCCCTCCCACCCCCCAGCTGCCCTATCTCCCTGCCCTGGCCAATTCCCTGGCTCAATGATGGGCTTATATCAGGCAGGGCTAGGATTTTGCTCTTGCCATAGACTGTCACACTATAATATTTGCTCTGCTTCCTTCCTTTCCAAAGCCTAACAGATTGGATTGCTGGAGTCCTCTCCAGCTCACTAAGACACGTGGAAAACTGAAAGTAAGGCAGCGGTGGGAAGAGGGAAGAGGCCGAGCAGTGCAACGCCCCAGCACCCAGATCATCTTTTCCAAGCTCCACGACCATCTCGGCCAAAATAACTACTTACTACAGTTTCAGGGAAACAGAAGAGATATTTACTGCACTGGGGCCACAGCAAGATCTAATTTGAGGCGTTCCAGCCTTTTAACAGGGGCATCACCCACCTGCCCACCTGCCCCATGAAGAAGACCGGAGATCAATGAAGCGCCAGCTGGATGCACATCCGGAGATCGAGGCCCTGCTGCTCCCGGCTCCCTAGTGATCCGGCACTTTCGGCAAATACCAGGCAAGCCAGCAGGAGGGCTGCTCGGAGGGGCGTGGCTGGCTGATGGGGCTGATGATTCTCCCTTCCCATTTTTGCAGAATCTCTCCATAAGTAGGCACCGACCAAAATCTGCATGTCTCCAGGATTTATTTTAACCTCGGGGGAAAACACTGAGCTGAATTACAGTTCAGCTCACTACGATGACACGACGGGATTTGCAGGCCCTACTTCCTTACACAGAAGAGAGAAGCAAGCACCAACAACAGGGAAAAAGAAGCACTGCAAACTCTCCACCAAAGGGCAGGTGGTTCCCCAATCCATACCTAGGTGATTACCCATCTGTGAAGTGAGCGAGGCTCCCATCAGTAGGAGTGCCATAGGCACTTTGTCAAAACCGGGGCTTACAAGGAGGGCGAAGGATACTTAGGTCCAAAGGCAACACCCAAGGGAAGCCCTCATGAACCAGCTCAAACGAGCTTGAGTCACCACCACATTGCTCTCTTCTCTTCCATTTGGATAGGGGCAAACAATTCATGCCCTTGCAGTCACTCACTCATTCATTCAAGAAACGTTTACTTAGCACCTAGTAGATGTCACACACCAGGCTGGCCACAAAGTCTAGACTGCAAGCTATGGCAAAAGTCACCTGCGTTCAAGTGGCACACGATGGTGAAGGCTAATATATGAAAGGAGGAGAAGGCTTTTAAAGCTTCCTCTGGCTTCTCAAAGCATGCTGGATCTCTATTTTAGCAATCTGCATTGTGTCCTAGGCCCTGGTGTACCGCCTGTGTCCTCCATCAGATGGTAAGCTCCCTGAAGACAGAGGCTACATTTTGTTCATCACTGCCTTTCCTGTCTTAATTACCCTATAAATGTCAGCTGAATGCAACTGAAATAGAAAACAAACACTTCGATTCCTTCAAGATCTTTGGCTTTACTGTTTCTGAAGGCTTTGCCACCAAACAAAGAAAAATGATGAAGCTCCAGAAAGGAGGAAAAAGGGGATTGACTTAGATATATTAAGAAAACAGAAGTACAATTTTGGAACTTCAGCCCAAGTGCAACCACCACTCAGCGGACCGAGATGCCTCGCGGGTGTCACCGCTGGCGTCCCGGTAGAATGCCTGTCCCCTCCCCTTCTCTGCGGGTTACTCTCCTCTGAAAATCCCCATCTGGAGTCCTAAAGAAAGACGGGGCGGGTGGCGGGAGAAGGAGTTAGAAGGGGAAGATTCACCAAGTAGCAAGGAAACCTTACAGCGAGAGGCTGGGGGTTCAGGGCTGGCCTGGGGAGGAGATGGGTCCGCCCCCAGTGAGGTGGCCCTGCCGCGCCTCCTCTCACACTTTTCGTTCCTACAAGGCCTCTCTTTTCCCTTTCCTCTTTTTTTTTTTTTTTTTTTTAATTCGATGAAATAGCAGTCTTCAGAACTGGAGCAGAAGAGGGAAGCGGGTAAGGTGAGGAAGAAGTTCGTGAGACAGACAGACAGACAGCTCCCCTCGAGTGCTTTCCCGACCTGACACCAAATCTGCATTTTAGGACAGTTTCCTTTAAGTCACCCCAGAGTCCGTAGTTCCAGAAGCCCGAGGGGCCCGGGCTGGACCCAGAGGGAAGGGAGGCATCTCCCTCGGGAGGCTTCTAGGCCTGCCACGGAATAAGGTAATAGGGGAAGAGAAAGATGAGTCTCCACGGCCCCATCCGTGCCCCCGGGGACTTGCCTGCACGTTCTCTGCTCGTCTCCCCTACCCGCTGCCCTGGCAGTCGTGGCCGAGCCGGGGCCCCAGCGCCAGAACCCGCGGAGAAGTTTCGCCGCTGCAAACGTGAGAAAACGCAGCTCCGCAGAACACCCGCCCCCACCCTGCCCGCGGCCCCACCCCGCAGCCCGGCCCCTGGCG
>NW_020175192.1:4762035-4947756 GCF_003031525.2 Neophocaena asiaeorientalis asiaeorientalis
GCCCGCGCCGGGGGAGGCCCTGCTTCCGACGCCGGCCCCGGGCAGCAGGTGTCCGAGTGGGAAAGGGGCCCGGGGATGAGGGCATCCTAGAAACAGGGAGACGAGCCGGCCCGCGGACTCACTCTTTACCCCGTTTATTCTTCCCAAAGCACCCACCTCCTCCCCCACCCCGCTCCAGCGACTTCAGCCTGGCCTTCCCGGGACCCGGAGCCTTCAGCCATCGGGGTTTAGGGTTAGCGTCGAAGGAAGCATCTCAGATTCTCCCGGGTTGTCATGCATGTGCCCCAGGAGCCCAGGGGGGTCGTAAGTTCTAACGGCTGTATAGGGACTTTTTCAGAGCGTGACGCAAAGACGCCTTTCCAGCCCTCGGAGCGGGAGGGAGCTCTGGGGGAAAATGGGAAACAGACAAGCAGCAGGTATTAAGTAATATTGCCAAGAGGAACCTAAGAGAACTGTCGGGTGCCGGTGCAGCCTCTGCGTTACCGCATTTGATCCACGCTGCAACCCTATGGGTATCAATCCCCTTCACGATGAGGAAACCGAGACTCAGAGACGTTAAGGAATTTGCCCTGGGTCCCACAGTTATCAATGGCTCGTCTGTCAGGTTCTGACACCGGCCTCGCACGTGAGGAGATAGATATTTCAATGTACATGCAGCCAGGCACATAACATTCGAAACACAGAAAACGTAGTGGATTGACCCTGGGATGTTGGACCGACCGGGAGCTGCGATTCCTGGGGATTTTGGTGCAAATATAGTTGATAAGGTCGAGTCCTAGTTACAAGGCTTTGACGCAGGGGAGGGCCGAAGAAGACCCTTAAGGCTGGATGGGCGGGATTGCGGGAAAGGCTGGTCCACGTCCCAGTGTTGGAAGGGGAAAGGCAGACTGTTAAAAAGTCTCCAGGACCTGAGGCAGCAAAGCCTGGGGGAGGGGGGCCCCAGCCAGACAAGCCGGGAGGAAGGTAGGACCACGCTCAGCACACACCCCGAAAGCACCAGTGATGAAACCACACGTTTCCTCTTCCATTTTGATTGCCAAAGCAAAAATGAACCGACCTGCTCTCTCAGGTGTGAAAAAAGACTGTTTGCTTTAGAACATTTTGCTTTGAATGAGGAAGGAAAGGGGGACACAAGAAAAAAAGCATTTCCTTTGAAATAAATACATCAACGTCAAATTTTTTTTTTTTTTTCTATCTGCTCATGAAGATTTTTGCCACTCACATAAATTTCAGGCAGAGCATATACTCTGGAACCAGATGGCCTGGGTTTGAATCCCAGCTGTGGTGCTTATTAGCTTTGATCCCAGAGCAAGTGACAACCTTTCCGTGCCTTATTTTCTACATCTGGATGCCTACAAAGAGTGAATGAGTTAACATTTGTAGAGTGTTTGGATTACTGCCGAACGTGAAGTAGGTGCTATGTAAATGTTTTTGAATTGAAAAATTAGATTATGGTTTTCAGGGTGAAATGGAACAAAATTCCATCCAGTTCCCAGTAAATCCGACTGGAAGGGATGGTTTCCAGTATGAGCCATGAGGTAAAAAGTCTCAGATTCCATGGTATGGTACATATTAAACCCATAAAACTCTAGTCCCTGCGGGGCCTGCCTGAGTTACTCAATCACAGTCACAAATATTTCCTGAGCACTACTGTACTGGATGCTTGGGAGGCAAAGCTCGTCGAGAGGATGCAAGTGTTACTAGGAGGTTGACGCAGCCTTGTATCCCTCCTGGAAATGCCATGAAAATGGCACGGAGTGACAAAGTACTACCAACTTTTAGAGGAACAAGACATGTGTGTGTGCGCGCACACGCATATGTTTGGGAGGGGTCCTCGAGAAGGAAGTAGTGAATTTTGAAATGGGCCTGAGAAGATGGGGACAATTTGACTCCAGTGTTGGGCTGGGGTGGGGTTGGGGGGTCATCAGTGCCCTTTGGGTGATGCTTGTACTTCACTGGGATCCCCGTTTACTGCCACATTTATCGGTAGCCAGGACCTGGCCCCAGTTAGATTACAATTTCTTCTCTGACTCCTGTATTTCCACTGTTTCCTCAGAGGTCTCCTGCCACCCCCTCCCGTAGTGGCACAGAGTGTCAATTGAGTCTGAGCCCTGCTGTGGTCCTTTTGCCATCTCCGACACATTTTGAAAGTATTTACATTGACTGATTTTATGCATTCATTTTTTTCAGTGCAATAAACAGCCCGGATGTCTGAAAATGTGACTCCACCTATTGGGAAAGGAATGTCAAAAAAGGCCTTTCACATCAGCTCTCTCAGTCCCCTGTTGTATCAGTGCAAGATGAGGTTCAACAATTTGCTGAAGGTTTTGCAGCTGGTTAGTGGCAGAGGTGTTTCTGGAACCCAGGGTTGACTACCCCCAGAATCTTCTAGTATTGATGTGGGAACCTTTCCATGAAGATGGAGACTACTCGTCCAGAACCTAAGAATTTAAACAGAGAGCCTTATACTCTATACCCATTTATGCACTTTTCTATTCATTTTCAGTGTTCACGGCTGGGTAACTAGATGCCCTAACGACCTTCAGTGGTGAGCCAGGGCACCCTCTGGGGAACAACATTGTGCTCTGTCCTCAGAGACACCCATTATGGAAGGTACCAGGCTGAAGCTGGGGCCAGGTAGTTCCGTTGGGGAAAGTGTGGGACTGAAGAGGCCAAGGTCAGTGGTTGATCCTGGTTCAGGCCAGTTAATTTCGCACAAAGATGAATTGCTCCAAGGCCATCGCACTTCTAGTGCTAGCTGGTCATTTTATAAAGAGTTGTTGTTGGTTTCAATAGCAAAGTACCATCCATTTCTAGAAAGATTACTCAAACTGCTATTGTTCTATTCAGTCCTATTCATTCAGCAAACAATGATCTGAACCTATTAACTATTTTTCCTCCCATATATCTTGTACTTACTTATTTTCCAGGTGCTTACTAAATGTTAATTGCTTTACATGTATTGTCTCATTTAAGTCTTACAACACTGGGAGTAAGGTACTACCATTTCCCCATTTTATAGATGAGATGACTAAAACATGGAGACCAAGCCTAGTTACAAGCCTGTGCAGTCTGACGCCAGAGCTGGCCCCCTCTTAACCACCAAGTTTGTGAAGGATTCAGGAAGACAAAAAACAAGACTCTTTCCCTCCACATTTTCGATAACTATCATCATTTAGAATCTCCTTTCCTTTTCAGCTAGCAATTTCATGTCCAAAGATTTGTCCTACAGAAAGTCATCCGGAGGTATATATAGTATAGATGGAGTGTATGTTTATGTGTATATACGAAGTGTATATCTGGAATATATATACACATTTGCTGCAGCATAATAGTGAAATTTGGAAGTCATTCTCATCAGCAAGGGATTGAACAGGTAAATACCATTAATGCCATATAATCTTATACTATGCAGCTGTTAAAAAAGAATGAAAAATACTATATGAAATTTTTTCTATATGAAAAAATACTAAATAAGTAGGACTAAAAAAGGTACAAAGGTGCCTGTATAATACAATCCCATTTCTGTAAATAAAAACCGTACGTATGTATTACATGAAAAAAAGTCTAAAAGACTATATTCCAAGCTGTTAGGCACAGTTCTCTTAGGGCATGGGAAGAGGGACTGTAATGACGAATCTCACTTTCTAAGAGATGTATTTCTGTAACGTGTTATTTTTTGCAATAAGCCTGCATACATTTGCTTATCAAAGAAGAACAATAATGATTTAAAATTATAATGAAAAATTTTAAAGTTCTATGAGAAAGCATATTGCACCCCTCAAGAATCCCATCATTTAGTTGGGAGGGAATGTAACAAAAGGAAAGAAAAGCCAGAAACTAATACAAGCAGGGACAAGAGGAAAGAGAAAATTTTGTGGGAAAAAAACAACCAGCTGGGGTTGAGAGGTGCAGGAGAAAATGTATGAAGGAGATGGCACTTTGGAAGAACCTTGAAGGTGTAGATGGTGTAAAATGTGGAAGGTGGAGAGGAGCATGAGAATAAATGGGTTCCAGATAAAGTGACTAGTCCTGTGCAGCTGGAGCACGGTGGAAGCAGGGAGGATGAAGAAAGGATTTTCATGGGGAACAAAACAGGAAAGAAAGGTTGCTGGAGGGTCTATTGCTAAGCAAATGAGTTTTACTTTATTACTTTAGGCTTTAAGAGCCACTGGAGGTTTTTGAACAAGGAAGTGACACTATTAGAAGTAAATAAGCAGCAATTTCATAGTTCATGACTGCATGGTAACTGGTCTCTTAACACCAAACTGCCACCGGGATGTGACTCCTGACTCTGTTCCTAATTAGCTCTATAGCCATGGACCAGTTACTCTGCTTCTCTGTATTTCTATAAAATGGAGAAGGTGGTGATAACAGATAACTTATCTCATACCATTGTTGTTGAGACTGAGTTAATGTTTTTAGGGCACATGGTAATTGCTGAGAATGTCTGTTAAACTTTAGCAATCAGCTTCATACCTTTGAATTAAAATCTTTGCATTTCATTTTGAAACTTTTATTACAAAGAGCTAACATTACACGACAAATTATTAACTACTCTTTCTTCACACTTTCACAGGTTTATAGATTATTAATCCCATTTTACAGGTGGAAGACTTTAGGTTTTCTTTTTTTTTTTTTTTTTTTAGACTTTAGGTTTTTAAGGAGAGATACAGTCTCAGAATCACATAGCAAGACATGAGTTGTGAGTCCTGGTTCAGTGGTCCCTGCCCAACACCCAGGGTTATCGCTTAGCTCCAATTCTCAGAGCCTTGAGAATAGGAAAAATAGAAGAACATTGGCAATTTCTGTTTATAGGGTAAGGGAAACTGCAGTAAGGGACAGTAATAAAATAAAATCAAAAACGAGAAAACTTTGGTGAAATACCTGGAAGTGTGTATATAAAATCAAATTTGTAATATATACATATATATATATATGTATATATATCTGGTGAATTATGCTACTTCCAAAATAAAAGTCATATATTGAAGACCTAACTCCCAATCTGACTGCATTTGGAGGTGGAGCTTTTAGGAGGTAATTAAGGTTGAATGAGTTTATAAGGGTGAGGTCCTAATCCGATAGGATTGATGGCCATATAAGAAGAGGAAGAGATCTCTCTCCCTGTCTCCACAGCACCAAGGAAAAGCCGTGTGAACACACAGCAAGAAGGCAGCCGTCTGCAGTCCTAGAAGAGAGCTCTCACCAGAGCGCAACCATGCTGGCAACCCCATCCCGGACTCCAGCCTCCAGACTGTGAGAAAATAAATTTCTGTTGTTTAAGCCACCCACTCTATAGTACTTTTTATACTCATACATACATATATAGACATTACATATGTACACATGCCAGAATTACTTCCCTGTGACAAAGTTTGGAAAACATTGCCATACTGCTAAATCTGACACTAATATAAACTTCGAAATGAAGTGCCCATCCAGTCCCCAGAAATAAGAGTCTCCTGGCTAAATGCACCATTCCTATTGATTCATGCTGATGACATTGTTTTTCTGTCAGTTTGAACAAGGGCAGTGCATGGCTTGGAATCCTGCATCCCCAGTGATGCCTTGTGATTACAAGGGAAGAACTGGGCCTGTGGAATCAGAGAGAGAGAATGAATAGATAGATACCTTAGGTTTGGATCCTTGACCTTGCTTTCGTACTAAATTTTATTTTTGACCTTGCTTTCGTACTAAACTTTATTTTTGCTTAGACTAGTTTCATAATTCATTTCCTCAGCACTGAGCCTGCATAGGGGCTACGATTAGAAAATACTGGGGGTGAATATAGTTAAAGTTGGCAACTGGAATAAACTATCTGGTTTATTCCAAGAGATGCCTATGGTGGTCAGTGAAGCGGGTTGGCTGTTACTTCAGTGGTTCACAACACAAGCTGGTGATTACAAAACAAAGAAAATCAAACAGGATATTTGAACAGATGGATTTATGTCCTTCCATTATTTTGTCAATAGGAAATATATGCACACCGTACAAAGTTCAAAAGGTACAAAAGAGGAAGAGTGAACAAATATTTTATTTTTAAAAATCCTTTCTAGGGGCTTCCCTGGTGGTGCAGTGGTTAAGAATCCACCTGCCAATGCAGGGGACACGGGTTCGAGCCCTGGTCTGGGAAGATCCCACATGCTGCAGAGCAACTAAGCCCGTACGCTACAACTACTGAGCCTGCGTGCCACAACTACTGAAGCCCACGCGCCTAGAGCCCATGCTCCGCAACAAGAGAAGCCACCGCAATGAGAAGCCCACGCACTGCAACGAAGAGTGGTCCCTGCTCACCACAGCTAGAGAAAGCCCAAGCACTGCAATGAAGACCCAATGCAGCCAAAAATAAAATAAATAAATTTATAAAAAGAATCCTTTCTATTTCTGAATTTTCCAAGTATTCTTCAATAAGCATGTATTATTTTATGATTATAGGAAAAATGTTAGCTTTATAAGCAAATAACTAGTTTTTAATTTAAAAGTACCTCAGACGCAAGCGGGAAGAGATAGGGGAACATACGTATATATATAACTGATTCATTTTGTTGTGAAGCTGAAACTAACATACCATTGTAAAGCAATTATACTCCAATAAAGATGTTAAAATGAAAAAAAATAAAATAAAAATAAATAAAAGTACCTCAGAGATCTCACAGCTGCTTTGTGATTTTAAAAAAAAGCAACAACATACCACTAACTTTATCTTCAACTTAAAAATAATTGTGTCTTTGATATATATTTCAAGAAATTTTAGCCAACTTTATATCCATTCATGTTAAAATTCCTGCCACTGGAAAAGATATACAAAACTGACTGGCAGTTTGAACCCCGAGAACTGGTGAAACTCAGTATGAGTCACTGGAGACAGGTAATTTGCTAAGGAATCTTCTTTCAAATTTCATCATAATTTGTAATGATGACTCCACATGTCTGTCAAATGTTGTTAAAATTAAGTGCAACACTAGGCTGGAGGTTTTAGCCCAGTCCAGCTTAACTCCTTCATTTAGGAATTAAACAATAACAAGCTAGATTTATCCTTACACCTAGTGCATAATGATGGTTTGGATGTTCTAAATGGATAAGTGGCCAAATGCTCCCTCCAGCATATAATGTCAGAAGATGTCACAGTCCTGGTTTGCTGCAAAGACATATCAGGAACATGGTCCTGACCTGGAGGTCACTTTCTGGTAACTTCAATCCCTGGAACAGAACTCTGAACCAGAAGGTAAGAGGGGAAGAGCCTCTGTGTAGCCAAGTCCCTGCATCTTCATGGAGATGCCTTTCTTAGGCTTGCTCTTTGATTCTGGCTGAAGATCTAATTTCAGAAGGTCCAGTTATGTGGTTTCCCAGTCCTCAGTGGATTAGAAACCAAGAAAATAGAAAAGCTTTTGGAGATGGAGGAGGGAGGGGGAGGGGAAAATGACTTTATTCAGTTCATTCCTCTCTGTAAATGGATTAGCTGACAACAACAAAGGAGGGAAAGAAAAGTTAACAAGCATTCCCAGAGGTTATATGTGCCCCAGACAATCTTCTTCATTCCCAGTGATGACCTTGGGGTAGGAAAATGTGTTTGAACTGTGATCAGAAATTGTCATATGGTTTTGCTGGTAAGAGTGGTGGCCTCTGGGGAGGAGATCACTTCTGAGGTGGTAAGAGGAGACAGGACTCATTCATGCTCTTGTATATTTTTCAGATATTATATTATGTGCATTATGTTTCTTTTGCTTAATAATAAATTTTTTAAAAATTATTTAATGCCCCCACAAAAGACTTTACAAATAAAAAGTACATAAAAGAAAAGTGTATAAATTAAAATATTGGAGACCTGAAACCATAAAACTCTAGAAGAAAACATACTGGGTAAGCTCCTTGACATTGGCCTTGGCAATGATTTAGTTGGGTTTAACACCAAAAGCAACAAAAGGCAACAAAAACAAAAATAAACAGGTGGGGCTACACCAAACCAAAAAGCTTCTGCACAGCAAAGGAAACCATCAACAAGATGAAAAGGCAACCTACGGAATGGGAGAAAATACTTGCAGTATCTGATAAGGGATTAATATCCAAAATATGTAAATAACTCATACAACTCAACAAAAAAAAAAAACAAACAATCTGATTTTTTAAATGGGCAGAAGAACTGAATAGACATTTTTCCAAAGAAGATATACAGATAGTCAACAGGTACATGAAAAGATGCTCAACATCACTAATCATCAGGGAAATGCAAATCACGACCACAATGAGATGTCATCTCACACGTATCACAATGGCTATCATCAAAAAGACAGCAAATGACAAGTTGGCAAGGATGTGGAGAAAAGGGAACCCTCGGGCACCGTTGGAATGCAAATTGGTATAGCCACTATGGAAAACAGTATGGAGGTTCCTCAAAACATTAAAAATAGAACTACCATGTGATCCAGCAGTTCCACTTCTGTGTATATATCAGAAGGAAACAAAATCACTATCTCAAAAAGATATCTGCACTCCCATGTTCACTGCAGCATTAGTTACAATAGCCAGGACATAGAAACAAAGTGTCCACTGACAGATGAATAGATAAAGAAAATGTGGTGTATATATATATATGTATATATAGAGAGAGAGACACACACATATATATATAGACACACATATATATATAGACACACATATATATATGCAATGAAATATATTCAATCATAAAAAAGAAGGAAATCCTGCCATTTGCAGCAACATGGTGGACCTTGAAGGCATTATGCTAAGTAACGTGAGACAGAGAAAAACAAATGCTGTATGATCTCACTTATATGTGGAACCTAAAAAACCACTGTGGAAAACAGTATGGAGGTTCCTTAAAAAACTAAAAATAGAACTACCATATGACCCAGCAATCCCACTACTGGGCATATACCCTGAGAAAACCATAATTCAAAAAGAGACATGAACCACAATGTTCATTGCAGCTCTATTTCCAATAGCCAGGACATGGAACCAACCTAAGTGTCCATCAACAGATGAATGGATAAAGAAGATGTGGCACATATATACAATGGAATATTACTCAGCCATAAAAAGAAACGAAATTGAGTTATTTGTAGTGAGGTAGATGGACCTAGATGGAATCTAAAAAAAAAATGGTACTGATGAACCTAGTTGCAGGGCAGGAGTAAAGATGTAGACATAGAGAACGGACTTGAGGACACGAGGTGGGAGGGAGAAGCTGGGGTGAAGTGAGAGTAGAATCGACATATATACACTTCCAAATGTAAAATACTTAGCTAGTGGGAAGCAGCCGCATAGCACAGGGAGATCAGCTCCGTGCTTTGTGACCACCTAGAGGGGTGGGATAGGGAGGGTGGGAACGAGATGCAAGAGGGAGGGGATATGGGGACATGTGTATGCATATGGCTGATTCACTTTGGTGTACAGCAGAAACTAACACAGTATTGTGAAGCAATTATACTCCAATAAAGATCTATTAAAAAAACAAAACAAAACACTGAATTTATAGAAACAGAGAACAGATTGGTGGTTGCCAGAGGTGAGTGTGGGGTGAGGGGAATGTGTGAAGGTGGTCAAAAGTGCAAACTTCCAGTTATAAGATAAATAAGTTCTGGGGAGGGATGGCATGGATGGATGCATGGTAACTATAGTTAACAATACCATATAGTATATTTGAAAGTTGATAAGAGAGGAGATCTCAGAAGTGCACATGACAGAAAAGAACTATCATTTACTCTTCAGTTCTGATGTGAAGAACGGTGCTTCTTTTCTCTCCTATTTCAACTGCTACAATCCCTGTGACCAAGCTTCCCCCCACGTGGATGTGGATTTCCTTTGCCATTTGGGCATATGGTTGCTTCCATTCATTTTTTTTGCCTTCCTTGAAAAGAAAGTCCACCAGAACCTTGGCTGGTATGCGAGAAAGTCATTCTCCAGAGGGGTGCACATCAGGGTTGGTTAGATCATTTCAATTAGTTACCATCCAACCCTGAGGTAGCTCCCCTATACTCAGAAGGTGACAAGCAAGCGTTACAGTAGAAGTCAAGTCCGTTAGAACGCAGCTTGTAATTACATGTTACTGAGTACACCATGAGTCAAATCATGGTCACTGAAATGTAACTGCATGTTCTTGAAATAGTTCAGCCTTGAGGTCTAGGGGCTGATTTATTTCTGGTTTCTCCAATTTAAGCCCTTGTATCATGACCCTGGAACTACCACCCAGTTCAGAGTAGATGGGCAACACGATGAGGTACAAAGAACTGGGGACTATGAATCCTCTGAAATTGTAGGTAAAATGATGCCTACATTTTTTATTGTTCAAAGTTGTAAAGTATCTAGAAATATAAGGATTATGAGCAGAAATGTTGGGAAGACAATGATATGAAGTGGTGGTCTTCAAACTTTTCTTTACCAACACCCCCTAAAAAATGCTAGAAAACTACATATCTTTGCAAACATTTTTAAATTGACATGTGTAACTTTTAATCACAGGTTTGAGTGGTTCAAAGGATGTATTCTGTTAGTATGGTATATTTTAAAATAATACTGTCATATAGCTTTTTTTTTTTGGCCGTGCCGCAGGGCTTGTGGGAACCGGCAGTGAAAGTGTGGAGTCCTAACCAGCGGTCCACTGGGGAATTCCCATAACACTCTTTTAAAATGTATCCAACAGAATCTAATACCATAGTAACTTGACACTTACCATCATTCCTTTTTCAAAATGAACAAGCAGTTCTTTAACAGTCAGAAATGTTAAATCCTTTCCTTTCTTCCTGGAACTCTATATTCATTCCACTTCTTCTAAACAAGTGTATCCAAATGTCATATTTTTATGACATCTTTTATTATTTGAACATCTCTTATTGATTACCCCCTCACATTTTCTGAAGCAAAAATGCCTATGTAAATAGATTTCCAATTTAAAATTTTAAAACTATCCCACGACCTTCAGGCTCCGAGTGTTAAAACATTTTTTGGAAACTAAGTCATCATTACAATTATTTGTAACAAGGTAAATATATATGTTATTGATCACTAAACATAGAGCAGTAAAATGTTATTGGAAATTATTCCCTTAATACATAAATATATGTGCTTTTATATATTTACATACATATGTAATTAGTTAAAATATCCATTAATTAATATTACTTAGGGAAGAATGAACTGGTTTAGCACCAGTATTATCCCTCTTTCTCTTTTTTTTTTTTAACACATGGAAAAAGAGTAAGGAAAAGAAGTGTCTAAGGCCTCATGGGAACTAAGTAACAGCAACAGAACTGGAAGTCATGTAAAGACAGCCACAGACACATACCTGGGCTATATGGCAATCACAATGTAATTTGAGAACCGGAAGACTTCTATTCCTCAAGGTCCAATTCTAGCTTTAGAGACCCATCTATTTCTCATTTTTATGAACGTAGGCACTGAGAAACCTTGTTCACATGAACAAATTGGTGAGGCTGTTATGACAGTGCTTAGGGCTGATGAGAAGGAAGGAAAATTGGGACATACTTCCGGGCTCATGGCTTCAGAGCGGGGTCTGGAATGACTCAATGAACACAAACCCCGTGTGAAGATTTCTAGCGAGTCCACCTTTGTCAGGGAGCTAGCGAGTCCACCTTTGTCAGGGAGCTCAAAATCTGTTTTTCAGCAGAGCGGAATTTGGCAGTGTCATTCAATTTTTTGAACTCCTTCGAGCTATAGGTCAGACATCACGTCAAAAATTACTCTATGGGGGAGGTTGGAGGGCAGGGAGCATATGGGAACATTCTGTACTTTCTGCTCAATTCTGCTGCGAACCTAAAACTGCTCTAAAAAATAAAGCCTATTTTTTAAAAAATTGTTGTAATGATCTATCAGTGGTCGACTCAATTAGGCTTTTTTCCTCCAAGTTTTATGGAAAGCCATCAATTGGAAGCCACCTACCTTGTGAAATGATTTGTACCTCAGTTACAAAAGGCTTTTGCTTTCTCAACAAAAACACAGATATTTCTAATCATCCCTTGTCTTGGCCCTGGAGGTTTTTACAACAAAGGGCACTGCCTTTCTTTCCTTTTTTAGAAGAGAGAGAGGGCCGGTGTGAAAGGGCAGGCGGGAGCAGAGAAGACGGGCATGAAACCCCACTCTCTCTCCATCTCAGGCAGATGGAGAAACTGATTCTCTAAAACTGTGTGCCCCGTGGGTGCCCATCCTTTAAACATGACCTGAGGGTGGCGATTTAAGAGCTACCTCAAATACACAGAATTATAAGGTCAGATTTTTAGTAATGAATTCGCTGTTTATCTGAAATTCAAATTTAACTGGGAGTCCAGTATCTACAGTCTATCTGGCAACCCTTTCTAATCCTCATCATTCTTTTTAAGAGATGAGAAAAACTGAGACCTGGAAAGAACAAAGTACTGGACCAAGGGACTTTTATTTCTCCGTCTACCTGATTCTCAAATGTAATTACTGTTTTCTCACCTCTCATCACGGGGCCCATCTTTATCTGTCTTCCTACGGTGTTCCCATCCTTCTCACCCAAAGCAAAAACTACAACAATAACAAAATATGATGGTATTCCTGAAAGGACCAAGTTTTGGAGGAAACCAGGGCCAGGAATCGGTTTGAGAGAAGCAGAGACAGCGTGTGGGTACAGTGTGGGCAAAGCATCTCTGCCCTGTCGCCTTGAAAGCAACAGCTAAAAAAAAGGAGAGGGAACAGCAGCTGTTGCAATCAGGGCAGACACCAAATTTATATAAAATGTGTGAATAGTCCCCTTTGCAGGCTAGCCCGTGGATACATAAGAGAAAATATTATTCAAGTCCAGCCTCATATGGGATCACCTTTGCCGCCATCCTGAGCTGCTTCTTAGGAAAGACACCAAGCAGGCCTTTTGTTTTCTCTTTCCCCTTCTGTTCTGTTTACTACCAGTGCCCTCTCTCGCACTCCCAAACACCAAAAGTCATTTGAATTTCAAGCCTTTTTTTGGCCTCCCTGTGGGTGTGGGAGGACCTCCCTTGAGAATTGCTCTGGATCTAGTCGGCTACATCTGTAATTTGACAGAATCTCTGTCGTACCCCACCACCACCTCCCGTTCTTAATGCATGGGACATTCGGGTGCCTCCACCCCCAAACTTCCTCTACCTCATCCTTAGTGAGAAGAGCCCCCCAGGAATGCCCAGCCTCCACTTACCCGCCCCAGTTTGGGAAGAGCAAAGCTCTTGGCCAAGGGACCCAGCTCGGCCAGCCAACTGCTGCTAAGGACAAGGTGACAGTGACAAGGAGGAAGGCTAGACCTGAGCCCCTCGGCTCAGGAGACCCAAGGCAAGTTCCTGTTCCAGAGACAGTTTTAAAAACTGATCAAGTTCAGAGAGGGGTGTGTGTACTTGCCTCTCCCCAAATCACCCACATGACCCCCTTGATCTTCCCCCGGGGGGACAGCTGGTCTGCTTTTCTAAAGAATCTCTCTAGACCTAACCCTGTCCCTCCCTGCCCCTCCGTCCTCATGGCCATTCCTTAGCTGGTGTCTCAATACTCTGGTACATTTTTGCTCTTGACAAGAAAAAGGAAAGGGAAAAAAAAATGAGAAAGAGAAAAAGGATGGCACATCGGAGTTTTTTGTGGTTTGGGACAGCTTTAGTGCAAGGTTTTCGGGACTTGATTTCCCCTGGTCCTTTCCATGCTGAAGACGGCGCTCAGTAACACTGCTGGTTACCAGTGGGACGTGTATTCTCCTTCTGATCCAACACGAGACGCTCTCCCTAGATTTGGAGTTGGGAGGGAGGAGATGGCACGGGTGATGTCCAAGGATGAAGAGCCCGTTTCAGACGGGATCTTCTGCGATAAGCAGAGCCCCTGCCTTCAGTTCTGCAGATGGACACTGAGTCCAGCAGGAGCACCAGAGTGGGGGGCTCACCTCTCCCGTGGAAAGAGACGGGGTGGGAGCGGGAGGGACTGAGGAAGAAAGAAATAAAAGGAAGGAAGGAAGGAAGAAAGAGAGGGGGAGAGAGAGGGAGGATAAATTTGTATATTCCTCTATTTTGACAGCTTCCTTATGTTAAAATGGGTATAGAGACACAGACATAGAGGAAAAATGTATGGATACCAAGGGGGAAAGGGGTGAGGTGGGATGAATTGGGAGATGGGGATTGACGTACATACACCATTGATACTATGTATAAAATAGATAACTAATGAGGACCTACTGTATAGCACAGGGAACTCTACTCGGTGCTCTGTGGTGACCTAAATGGAAAGGAATTCCAAAAAAGAGGGAATATATGTATATGTGTAGCTGACTCACTTTGCTGTACAGTAGAAACTAACACAATATTGTAAAGCAACTATACTCCAATAAAAATTTAAGAAAAGAAACGTATCAATAAAAAATTCTTAAAAACAGTAAATAATTAAACATTATTTTTAATTTTAAAAATAGGTATAATAATGTCTAACATACAATGTTATTATAAGGAATAAATAAAATAAAAATGCCCGGTAGTACAGAGCCTGACATACAGTAGATGCTAAATTAATTTTGTTGAGCATGAAGGGCACTTACACTTATGTTGTGTTTGCTTATCTGTTTGTCTTACCCCCCAGACTCTGAATGTCTTACTCATTTCCATAACCCCTGTACTTATGACAATGCCTGCAATATAGTAGACACTCAATACATATTTTTGAATTAATTCATCAGTTAATTAATACCCTGTCCCACCCTCACCTGGCCCCATTTTCCTTCCTGGTCAAGAGCTCTTTGCCCTCTCTCACTATGCTCCCTGGGCCAAGGTTCTGGAACTCAAACTCTGAACAAAATTTGTTGGACCTGCAATGGATGAAATGCCAGTACTCTACCTCCTAGAAATACCAAAGAGTTTTCCCAGCAAGCACAAGGAAGGCAAGAGATTAGGAAGGGCAGACTGTGGACTGTTGGTATTTCTAAGTCCATTGCAGAACCGTGACGTGTTTAAATTAAAACCAGAGTCCAAGGTACAACTTATATTCAAAGTATTTTAAAAAGCAGAGGACATCAGCCTCCCCAACGCAGTCAAGGAGGGAGGAACAGCGTTCTAGAAGAGAGAAAGACAGAGGAGGGATTGAGGAAGGAAGAAAAAGAAGAAAAGAAAGAGAGAAGAGAGGAGGGAGGGAGGGAGGAAGGGAAGGAGAGAAACAGAGGAAAGAAAGAAAGCTGGAACAGTGAATTTTCAAATAGGCGTGTGGAAATCTGAGTCAAGCATGGTCTACTGAACACACAATTTTATCTCTGCTGCTTTGCAAACCTCCACTAAAATGGCAGTAAGGGAGGAGAGGCGCATACATCCTCAAGGACAAAGAATGTGAAAACAGCCACAACCGACAATAAATGTTAAACCTTTAAGAAACACAAAAGCTATGATCAGTGGAAACTAACCTACCTACTATATCAGAAAAACCTAGACCTTTGCAAATTGGAAGCAGCAAGAAACCAGCTGTTCAGCATCTCCAAGCCCCGGACAGGCTGGGGGATTCAAGGACCAGGAGCCTCTGAAAGGAGTGGGGAGGGAGGTATGGTTTGGGTGGGGCTGGAAACAGGAAGATGGGTTGAAACCTTGCGTGAGGAGGAAGAAGATTGAGGTTGAACAAGGAAGGCTCAGGGCTTAGGGTCCAGGCTCCACCAAGGACAGAAATAAGACAGTGGAGTGACAGTCCGCATAAGGAACAGAATGCCACCACTCACCCCCCATCTCCCTTGCCCAATTTGGCTGGAAAAATGCTGAAGAAGGCTTATACCTCCCCAATTGTCACCCCCAACCCTAGGCAGGAACGTGGGGGTATAATCTCATTGGAAAACATTGCAGCTCAAGGGACAAAGGCTACAGAATCAGGTATTTGTCTCCTGGTACAATGGCTTTGGTGCACCCACCTGTCTTCAGGCCGCTCACTTATGCTCAACATTTTCAAATAGATTTTAGTGCCTCGCTCATAACTGTGAACCACCACCAAGAACCATTGAATAGGGACTTCCCTGGCAGTCCAGTGGTTAGGACTCTTAGCTCTCATGGCTGAAGCCCTGGGTTTGATCCCTGGTTGGGGAACTAAAATCCCACAAGCTGCATGGCACGGCCAAAAGAAAAAAAGAAACCGAATATTTGAGGGAATCCTCCAACATAAAAGGTAGACTAAAACAAATGGGGGGAGCAGGGGGAACTTTGAAGAAACAGAGGCAATGCAGGGAGAGAAAAAAATACTATAATATTGAGATTAAAAAGATACTGTGTTTATTTTTTAAATGATAATACCTTTTAAAAAAATATCAGGATGCCCTTTAAAGAGGGAGAGAGAGAGCATACAGAAAACAAGAAAGACATCACGGAGGTTAGAAATATGATAGAAAAAAATTCAATAGGAGGGTTGAAAGATAAAGTTGAGGGACTCTACCAGAAAGTAAAACAGAAAGACAAAAAGGTGGAAAGTATGAAAGATGAAAAAAATTGATATAAATTCAGGAGTCTCAATACCTGCTAAGTAACAGTTACAAAAAGAGAAAACAGAGAAACTAAATCAAGATAGAATCCTGGAACTGACATACATCAGTTTCCCAATTAAAAGGGCCAACGAGTGTCCAACACAGTGAATGAAAACAAACCCTCACAAACCTCTCACGTTACTGTGAGACTTCAGAACTTCAGGGATAAAGAGAAGATCCCTAAAGCTTCCGGAAACAGGTCACACTCAGAGAAGTCAAGGAGTCAGAATGGCATCAGCCTTCTGAACAGGAGGACAAAAGGATCAAGACCTTCAAAAGGCCTCAAGAGGGAAAAACGGTTTATAACCTAGACTTCTGTACCCAACAAAAGTGTAAAACAAACATGTGGACAGAATAAAGATATTTTTCAGGCATCCATTGTCTCAAAAAATTCACTTCCCTTTCCCCCATTCCCAAAAAGCTACTGGAAGATGCATTCCTCCCAAACAAAGGGAGAGACAAACTAAGATCCCTGGAAAATAGGCCTAACACAGGAGAGAGGCGGAGGGAATTCCCAGGTTGAAGATGAAGGGAAGTTTCAGAATCACAGCTGTGCATCAGACCTACAAAAAAGCAGTCCATATCTGAGCTGGAGGTCAGAGAAATTCAGGATTGTGGAATCTCAGAGACATTCAAAAGAAAAAATAAGAAATTGGGTGATCACCTGATGTGTTTGGATGTATTAGGAAGAATTGTATAGTTCTTATTAGTTATAGAATTATATTCTAATTTATAAAATTAAGAGTTTTATAACTCTTAAATTATAAGTTTATAATTCATAAAGTTAGAAGATGAATTAAAGACACATAAAAAACCAATTAAACAACAATAACAACAAAGAGGCAGTTATTAATTCCAGGAAAAACAAAAAGTTATATAGGAAAGAAAAGGTAATCACCATGTGCTACATGGCTCCTCTCTGAACAATGTTTACATAAATATTTAATACTAATGTAAACATGGAACACTGATTTGATGAAATTGTTATGTGGGACTTCCCTGGCGGCGCAGTGGTTAAGAATCCTCCTGCCAACGCAGGGGGCACGGGTTTGAGCCCTGGTCCGGGAAGATCCCACGTGCCAGGGAACAATTAAGCCTGTGCGCCACAACTACTGAGCCTGTGCTCTAGAGCCCGTGAGCCACAACTACTGAAGCCTGCGCGCCTAGAGCCTGTGGTCCGCAACAAAAGAAGCCACCGCAGTGAGAAGCCTGCACGCCACAACAAAAGAGTAGCCCCCGCTCGCCGCAACTAGAGAAAGCCCGCGTGCAGCAACGAAGACCCAGCGCAGCCAAAAATAAATAAATAATAAATAAATAATTTTTAAAAATCGTTATGTAACTGGAAGGGAGAGTAGTAAGGGAGCTAAAATCTCATATTTCATAGTAAGATGGCCATAGAAGGAAAAATCAAGAACTAGCTGCGTAAGCATGATATATGAAACTAAGAAGGTAAAGCTGAAAGTGACCGCCTCTCAGGTAAGGGTGGCAGTTGAAGAAAGGAGCTATTTTTTTGTGATAAGCCTTGTAGCACTATTTGATTTTTTTAAAGCCTGTGTGCATCTGCTGCTTGCATATGACCGTTTGAAAGTTGACAAAGCAGGCAATCCGAGTTCTGGTCCTATTCTCCCCTCCTCTGCTACAGGATTATCAGTTTCTCAGACATCAAATGAGGAGCTGGTGCATAAGCCAGAAGAGGGGCGGTAATCAGAGCCCTCGGGAGGGGTTTCCCCGAACACTCTTCTCGTCCTCTGAGCTCCTGGCACTTGATGTTTATCCCTTTTCCACAATAATTATGTTTATTCAACCTCTAAAGTCAACTGGAGGAGACTTGGGGGCATCTTTATGGAGGTTGGGGCAAGTTTTTATTACATTTTCTTTTACATAGGACGATGACAAGATGCAGAGTAAGGGCAATATTGGGAAGCCGGTCTCCACCACGTGTTCAGTAACATCCCACCCTGCGTTCTGACAGTCCTTGGATCCTAAACTTGATCAAATATTTTGGGCCTTTCTCCCCAAACCGGTTGAAAACTTTCCCATGGTTAGGGACCATAACTTATGTGTTTTTTGTTCGTTTTCTTGGCTGGGGTGTTTGGTTTGGAGTGTTTTGTTTGTTTGGTCTTTTCCATTCCCCACAGAGCATGATACAGAGTGGCTTGATAACCAACTGCTGAGTAAGACAGGAGTCTCGTCCTGTCTTGGTGAGGGGTCCTGCAGTGCATGTGTTCATAAGGGGAACGGATTTATTTTAAGAGAGAACACAAAGAGCAGGATGACGGTGGGGAATTTTGGTCACAGGACCCGAGGAACTGCTTGTGTGATTCTCTGCACCACCCCCGTTTCTATTTTTTGCTGGTCGTTTTGTCCTGTTCCTGGCGACATCACTGTGTTAGGAACCAGAAAGCACCAAGACCTCAGCTATCCTGTGCCCCTGCTGTCCTGGGTGACCTTGAGAAACTCAGATATAATAGTTTAGCTTCATTTTCTCCCCGGTAAGATACAGGGTTGGACCAGCTGACTGCTATGGGCCCTTCTCGTGCTAAGATTGCAGATTTCACAACTGTTTACAAGTAAGTGGGCACACTTGCCGGGGTTGCTGGGGCCCTGTGCTGCCCTCGGAGGAGAGAGCGGCGTTGCTCAATATGGAAGGAAGGAGGAATAATAGTCACGCCAGGTGGCAGAGGGCCGAGCTGGGCAACAGATGTGAAAAGGGAAGTAAAATAAAGCGCGAGTCAACTGCAGGTGGAATAATTCATGAGGAAAAGAGCACCTCCACCCACATCACTTCAGGTGACTTTGGTAAGAGGAGCCGTTGTTCTGCAGCCTGTGCCCATGGCAAAGCTCAGTAATTCTAGAAAACAGTAACGATACAATTCCCATCAAAGTCACTGATTTGGAAGAGGATCGCCAGTAACTAGGTGGGGCAAAAAGCCAATGAGCATCTGGTGCGAGGGTTGGGAGGGCTTGAGGGGAGAGCTGGAAAGCAGATTATATTATAATTACCAGTCATGGGGGACTGGCTCCCGTGCTCAGCGGCCCAGTGCACTTTTTCACGTATCTCAACTTTGGAGAATGCCCCTCCCTACACCCCAGCTCTCTTGAGAATGCCCTTTCTCCCGCCCAACTCTGGTTCCAGAGGGGAGTCTCCGTGTTCTCCCTGGTACCGTCACTTGGTCACCAATGGATCCCTGCTTTAATTTGAGCCCATCACCCTGTCCCACCTACATGGCTTAGTTGATTGGTCCAGGAGTGGGTCTATGACCCACGTCTGTCCACGTCCAGGGCCAAGGACCTAAAGGGACCACTTTGATACAAGCAAGGTGGGTCTCTCAAAGGTGGCTGAGGCGATCAGAATGGCCATAGATGCTTTAGATCCATTGAGACGAGTTCTAGACAATGGGCATGCAGTCCAACAATTTGTACCGGCGTCCCTGGCCCCTGGCTGCCCTTGTTTCTGCTCCTGCGGCTTCCATGGGTGTACAAGTTTACTTGGACCTCTGCCTCATCTTTCTTCTTTTGCGCGTCAGCCTGCGCGTTTTCTTATTCCTCCACTTGGCTCTCATGGCTCGGAGGTTTCTCAGAAGATGGCGCTAAGGCCGAGAGAGCCTAGAGCTGAATTTAAACATCCAGGTCCTCTTGGGTGTGTCGAAGCTGGGTGTGAGATTACCTATGGCTGGTGAAGAAAGTTGCTCTGAGAAAATGAAACCCCCAGGTTAGGAAAAAACAGTATATTAAGAGTTGCAGGGGCTGGATTTCCCCTGGTGGCCCAGGGGTTAAGAATCCGCCTGCCCTTTTTGTCCGACACCTTAGCGAGGCGCAGTGGTACCAGTTGCTCTCCCGGCTTCGCTATGCCGCCCAAGGACAACAAGAAGAAGAAAGATGCTGGAAAGTCAGCCAACAAAGACAAAGACCCAGTGAACAAATCTGGGGGCAAGGCCAAAAAGAAGAAGTGGTCCAAAGGCAAAGTTTGGGACAAGCTCAATAACCTCGTCTTGTTTGACAAAGCAACATATGACAAACTCTGTAAAGAAGTTCCCAACTAGAAGCTTATAAGTCCAGCTGTCGTCTCTGAGAGACTGAGGATTCGTGGTTCCCTGGCCAGGGCAGCCCTGCAGGAGCTCCTTAGTAAAGGACTTATTAAACTGGTTTCAAAGCACAGAGCTCAAGTAATGTATACCAGAAATACCAAGGGTGGAGATGCTCCAGCTGTTAGTGAAGATGCATGAACAGGTCCCACCAACTGTATATTTTGAAAAATAAAACTTTATTAAAAAAAAAAAAAAAAAGAACCTGCCTGCCAATGCAGGGGACACAGGTTTGAGCCCTGGTCCGGGAAGATCCCACATGCCAGGGAGCAATTAAGCCTGTGCGCCACAACTACTAAGCCTGTGTGCCACAACTACTGAGCCTGTGCTCTAGAGCCCACGAAAAGAAAAAATGTATGGAGTGCTGTCTTTGGGGTGGGCCCTATTCTAGGTGCTCGGGAAAAGAGTCCCAGGCTCCCGGCGCTCATATGAGCAAGGAAACCTATGAGTAAGTGACAGGCAGAGGAAGTGGCATGGGAGGAGCGGAGAGCAATGGGGATCCGAGGTGGTGAGGGAAGGATTCCCCCAGGAGGTGACAGCGGAGCAGAGACCTGCAGAAGTGAAGGAGTGAGCCATGCAAGGATGGAGAGGAGGGATCCAGGCCACGGCAACATAGGTCAAAGGCCCCGTGTGACGCCGAGTTCCGCTTGTTCAAGGAACAGCAAGAAGGCCCTTGCTGCAGGAGCGAGCGTATCCCCCATACAAGGGGAATGTCTAGGAGATGAGGTCAGAGACGTGCGCGGGGCCACATCACAAGCAGAGCTGGGAGCGTTCACACCTGACATGATGAGCAGGCTGCACCTGGGGCAATGCATTGACTGAAGTGTTTGGGTCTTTTGCCTGTTTTATCTTTTCGTAACCATATTCAAAGGTAGCCTTGGGTCCCATGGTGGCCAGTCAGCTCTCCCACCTGTGCCCCCAGCTGCCCAATGCCCCTCCCCACAATCATCTTTGACAGCTTCTCGTGTGTCTTTCCAGAGATATTTTGTGCATCTGTAAGAACATTCTAATACATTTTTAACCTCCTGTTTTACACAAATGTTAACATATTATTTACAGTGTTCTCTATTTTATAAGGAATTTTGGAAAAGTGGGCTAAGGATTAATCAGGAATTGAATAAAGATGGCAGAACAAACCCATACTTTAGCCTCTCCCTCCTACTTCCCCAGAAATGTCAGTAATTGGAAGTATTGTACTAGCGACTTTAAAATAACGGCCTTAGTGCTGTGATTCAAAAGCTTTGTGCAGCCACACGGATGGACCTAGAGATTGTCATGCTGAGTGAAGTAAGTCAGACAGAGAAAGACAGATATCCTATGATATCGTGTATATGTGGAATCTAAAAAAATGGTACAAGTGAACTTATTTACAAAACAGAAATAGAGTTACAGATGTAGAAAATAAACTTATGTTTACCAGAGGATGGGGGGGGAGGGAGGGATAAACTGGGAGACTGAGACTGACATATACACACTACTACACATAAAATAGACAACCAATATGAACCTGCACAGGGAACTCTACTCAATACTCTGTAGTGACCTATACGGGAAAAGAATCTAAACAAGAGTGGGTACATGTATATGTATAACTGATTCACTTTGCTGTACACCTGAAACTAACACGACGTTGTAAATCAACTATATTCCAATAAAAATTTTTAAAAAAAAGCTTTGTTAAATCTAAATTCAACCAGCAATCTATATTTACAAACCCATCAGGCTCTTTCTTCAGGGTCCATGACTTCTTGTTTAGGAATGCTGGAAAGGGCAGAAAACTCCGGAAACTAGGGTTCAGGCTCTTCTGGCTTGTCACTAACTTTGTGTGTGACCTTGGATAAGCCACCTCAGAAACTGAAAGAAGGGAGGGAGGGAGGGAGGAAGGAAGGATCAGTTTGGGCTTAGTCTTTCCTGAGAGTGGAAGTGTGTGTGTGTGTGTGTGTGTGTGTGTGTGTGTGTGTCTGGGTGCACACGCGCGCGCGTATGTGTGTATGCAAACGTGCGATAATGAACAAAAGGGACAAATCCTGTGCCTTCATGATGTTTACATCCTAGAGGAGGAAAAAACCCCACAAAATATAGAAATAATTTTAAAATGTATATTAAATAACAGTAAGTGCTAAGAAGAAAAGAATGAAGCAGGAAGAAAGGCTTGGAAATAAAAGGGAGGTGAAGTTTGGATGTAGAGGCCAGCAAGTGTGCTGTTGAGAAGGTGACTTTGGAATAAAAATCTGAAGGACATGAGGCAGCAGCCAGGGATGATGTGGGGGCGAGAGGCAGAGAGAGCACAGTGCAAAGGCCGCAGACCGGAAAGCCACGTGGTAAAGATGGGAAAGACGGGAGGCAGAAACTAAGGTGGACCAGTGACATCGACATTGGTGCTGCCCTTGAGCCCCTGCACAAATTCTAGACTGCTTCCGGGCTGCGATGTAAGTCCCAGAACAAACCCCTGTTGAGTTAAGTTATTGGAGGTGAGTTTCTGTTAGATGCAGCAGAACAAAATCCTTCGTTGATTCATTCTCTTATTTTAAAAATATTTTTTAAAGTGGATTGCTACAGTACCAATTGTTACATCCTTTTGGGAAAGCAATTTTCAAAAGCCTTAAAGTAATTTTTATTTTTTAGCCCAGTGATTTGCACTCTAGGAATCTATTCAAAGGAAACAATCTGAAATGCAGGTGAGAAAAAAATTATACACAATGTGCTGTAAGCTGAATCGTGTCCCCACGAAACTGCCATGTTGAAGTCCTAATGCCTTCAGAAGGTGGCTGTATTTGGACATGCGGTCTTTAAAGATCTAAGTTAAAATGAGGCCCTTAGGGTGGGCCTTAATCCAATATGACTAGTGTCCTGTAAGAAGAGGAGATTAGGACATACCCAGGGAAAACCACATGAGGACACAGCGAGAAGGGGACCATTTGCAAGGTGAGGAGAGAGGCCTCAGAAGAGACCAACCCTACCCACACCTTAATCACAGAGTTCTAGCCTCCAGAACTGTGAGAAAATAAATTTGTTGTTTAAGCCAGTCTGTGGTACTTTGCTATGGCAGCCCGAGCAAACTAACATACAACAATTTTTATTTTTATTTATTTATTTATTTTTAACTTCTGGCCATGCCGAGAGGCATGAAGGATCTTAGTTCCCCGACCGGGGATCAAACCTGGGCCTCCTGCGGTGGAAGCGTGGAGTCCTAACCGCTGGACTGCCAGGGAATCCCCAACAATTTCTAAAGATCATTATATATTTTAAATAGAGAAAAATTAGAAATAGTCTAAAAGTTCAATAATAAGGAAAGAATATTATGCAGTCACCAAAATGTTGAGGCTTCATGGAAAAAAATACAAGATAATGTTTGGAAGAAAAAGCAAGATACAATGATTCCGATAGATAGATAGATGATAGACAGACAGATAGACAGGGATGTAGTCAGCCCTCTGGGTCCGTGGGTTCCACATCTGCAGATTCAAGCAACCGCAGATCAAAAATATTCAGGAAAAAAACGCAGAAAGTTCCGAAAAGGAGAACTTGAATTTGACGAGCACTGGTAACTACTTACATAGCATTTACATTGTATTAGGTATTATAACTAGAGATGATTTAAAGTAGATGGGATGATGTGTGTAGCTTAGATGCAGATACTACATCATTTTGTGTAAGCGACTTGAGCATCCACGGATTTTGGTATCCAATGGAACCAATCCCCCCTGCAGACACCAAGGGACGACTGACTACATCCAAAGGAAGTGAATACATGTATACACACATATATACATATACATATATGATAATATATATGATTTTAACTATGCTTTGCAAAGCCCGTGGAGGAAAAAAAAAAACTAGAAGGAAGAAAAAAAACACTTGTAGTGTTATTTTTAGAAGATTATAACTTACATTCTCCTTTCTTTGTTAATGCATTTAGACTATTGTTCTTTGAAGTGTACCTTATTCAAATAAACAGGTACAATGGGGAATTGTAAAAGTGGGCTTATACACTCTCCCAGAATGTCTCTTTTTCAGAAAGGAAACTATTTCTGTTGTTTAGATTGAAGATTCGTGCACACACTGTATTGATCAAATTCCTGTGCACGGGTCCAAAGCAGCTGGTTAAACGCCAGTCATTCCTTGGTAGGTCTCTGGGAGACTGAACCCTTTTGTTCTTTTCTCCGAGGCCAAGCCCTGGAAGGCTCTATAAACCCTTCCTGAGTCCTAGCATCGTGGCATCTGCCCAGCCAGCAGTGGGACCACCATCCCAGGAGTCCTGGGGAAGCCTGGGATGCACGGACCTGCTTTCTTCCCCACGTGGGAGGCGTGTTCTCAGGCCCAGCGCTCGCCTCCTGTTTCTCCCCCTCACAGCCACACCCTCTCCTTCTCCGGTTTAACTGATGTCTTTTCTCCGTCTCCAGCTGCCGAATGTGCTGACAGCTCCTAAATCTGTGTCTTTGGTTTAAACCTTTGTCCTTCGCTCTAGATTCCCACATCCAATTGCTTCCTGGTCTCCTACCCCGGAATGTCCCAAAGTGAATTTACCTAACACTGAGCTCACGCAGTTTGCCTCAGAAGTCTCTCCCGGGACTTCCCTGGCGGTCCAGTGGTTAGGACTGCCCGGACAGCCAGCTTGGATCCCTGCTCCGGGAACTAAGATCCCAGAAGCCCCGCAGGTGTGGCCAAAAAAAAAAAAAAATCTCTCACCCCTGCATTCGCTGTCTCTGTCAAGGATTACCAACTGCTCGGTCACCCAATACGGAAACCTAAATCTCGGTCTTCCTCCCCCACCTCTCTCCCCACCCATGTCCATTTAGTCACCAAGCCGGATGAATTCTCGCTGTTTCACACTCTTTAATTCCATTCATTCATTCAGCCGTCTAAGGTTGGCGGATAAGACAAGAACGACCCCTTCCCTCGTGAAGGCTCTTTGAGGGGGCAGAAGATAGTAATTTATTTTATTTTATTTTATTTATTTTTTCTTTTGCGGTACGCGGGCCTCTCACTGTTGTGGCCTCTCCCGTTGTGGAGCACAGTCTCCAGACGTGCAGGCTCAGCGGCCATGGCTCTCGGGCCCAGCCGCTCCGCGGTATGTGGGATCTTCCCGGACCCATGTCCCCTGCATCGGTAGGCAGACTCTCAACCACTGCGCCACCAGGGAAGCTCAGAAGATAGTAATTTAAAAAGCTAAAGAATCACATGTATACAGTACATTAAAATGGTCTGAGATTACAGCGGAGGCCTCCTGGTTGAGAAGGAGTCCTGGGGAGAGCCCAGGGTCAACACTCCAGGCAAGAGAAACTGTGAGTAAGTGCAAGGGTCCTCAGGCAGAAAGACTGGCCACGTGTGAGAAGCGCTGACAAAGGGCCCGTGGCTGTAGATCCCTGAGAAGGCAGTGGAGGAGTGGGCGGGGCCCTTCTGAGCAACGATGAGAAGCCTGGATCTATTTTAATTCCTTGGAATATTTCAAGCAGGAGAGTGAGATGTCTTCCTGGGTCTAACCCTCCAATCCTTCTTCAATACAGCGTCAAGGCTGATCCCTCTGTAACAGAGATCTGATTATGTGTCTCTGTGGTTTTAAAAACTTTCAATGGCTCCTGTTTGCCTGCAGAATGACACCCAAACCCCTTAGCCTGGCTTTACAAGTCCCTTCATAACCTTGCCCCACATTTCTCCTGCCCTTATTTCTCCCTGTGCCTCCTTAACCCCTTTGCTTGGCCGTGAGAAGCGACTTCCAAATCCCCTGATGGATCTGCTTTTATTTTTTTTTAAATTTTGGCCACACCAAGCAGCATGTGGGATCTTAGTTTTCCGACCAGAGATCGAACCCGTGCCCCCTGCAAGGGGAGCACAGAGTCCTAACCACTGAACCGCCAGGGAAGTCCCTGTAGCTGCGATTTCACTGCCGAGTCTTTACTCACAATTCCTCTCTTCTGAGTACCGTGTTCCCCACCCCCCATCATCAACAGAAACCTACTCACCTTTCAAGACGAAGATCAAATGTCCCCTCACCTAGGTAATCTTTCCTGTCACTGCCCCCCAGTAGAATGGACCATTCCTTCCTTTGTGTCCGTCCTCGATGTGCCCTGGATGACCTTCTAGCATAACCCTGTTAACACTTCATGGCCCTTCTCAGTTTACATGCGTCTTTCCCTGTTCACGCGTAACTCTCTCTTACTCCTATGGATTCCCTACCACTTAGCATAGATCTTGGAATACCTTATTGTATGAAGAGAAGTAGTTTTCTCTGTTTTGCATATTAAGATTACATAGGATAATTCTGCCAGAACTACTGAAGCTCAGGAAAAATTGTAATGACCACGTCAGATGAGACTTATAGCGGATGTACCAGTCTCTGAGCTAATAGGGTCCCCACCACTAGCTACATCAGTGCATTGATCCTCATTGGTGAGGCTGAGATTGGGAAAGAGTTTGACCAGCTAAAAACATCGACGGGGCATGGGTTTGGAAACCTCTTTGCGTGTCAGGCACCTCTCCGCATTCTGCCATGTCCGTGTCATCCACTGTCTCTGCAGCGCTCACCCCATGACTAATGATGCTAGGACATCGGTTAGCTGGTTGGTGCAGGACAGTTGGAGACTGAACTTATCAGTTTATCATTTCCTGCTAAGTGTTCAGCACTGCGGAGTGTAGGCTGGGGAGAATAAAGAAGTAACTTGTTCCCTCTATTTGGGGATGGGAGATCATGATATCTATAGAAGACACTAATTGGTATTTATCACCTGACACATTGATAGGTGAGACATAATTACAAAATAACCCAGGACTATATAATCAAGTGCTGGACAGCGTGTTCTAGGCAGTAACTGCTGTAGATTTTTTTTCAGGGTCTCTTGACCTTGATGTTGAAGGTCAATGTGTGGCTTCTACCAGCTTGTATCTGCTTGTCATGGGTGGGACCCGAATGAGGATGAACCAAAGGAGAATCAGGAAATGAGTCTGCCCCGTGCTCGGAGCGGTGTCTCTGCTGTTTATTCAATAGTGCTTGCGGGTACTGAGAAATGCATTCGGAATGTACCCTGCCTTTTCGGCAGCTGCATCTCAGCAGAAGGGGAGGCAAAACTGACCTGGAGGAGCTCAGCTCAGAGGCGGCCAGGTTTGCTGAGTCCTGGAAAGTATATACACGGGACGTGTGTTGTCCGTGCGCTCTGCTGACCGGGGTCAGTAGCACTCTGTTGTCGCTGATGACTTTTTTACGAGTTCTCACTGAAAAAAGTCATAATTGGACTCCAAAGGCAAATGTGCTCCTTGTGAAGCTCGTAAATTCTCCTGCTCTCCGAACAGCTGCAGCTGTAGCAGTTCACCCAGGGGCTTTGCCAAGAAGGCATAGATGCCTGCACAGACTTCACACGGAGCCACGCGGAGGGGAGGGTGGCTGGCTGGAGCTCAGATGAGATGTGATCATTAATGATTTCTGACGAAAGACTTGAAACTTTAAATCAAATTACAGATTACGATGGCTCATCCTTCCATTAACCCTAACTGTGGTGACTTCACTTGGTCTCAAGCAACAAGTGACGTGCAGCTCCTCGGTGGAGTTTAAGTCCGTGTATCTCCTCATTTAATGGTACAAAATTTCCGTGGAGGGCTTCCCTGTTGGCGCAGCGGTTGAGAGTCCGCCTGCCGATGCAGGGAAAAATTTCAGTGGATTTTTGTGTGTGTGGCTTTCCATACATTTCTTGACTCACCAATCTAATTTGATACGCGACATGATGTCTTCGGAGCAGGGGCCTGTGCAGTTCATTGCATACAACAAACTCGTACTAAATACCTGCTGCTTGACTGATACCTTGAGTTTTCACTTTTTAGATGACAGCAAGGCATGTCATATTTTTTTTTTTTTTTTTTTTTTTTTGGGTATGTCCCCTGCATCGGCAGGCGGACTCCCAACCACTGCGCCACCAGGGAAGCCCAAGACATGTCATATTGATTAAATATCACCTAATAGAGTCCACATTCTCAGCTCCAAGAGCACACAAAAGGCCTTTATGGCTATTGTTGGCTAGCTTTTAACCTCTGAACCTCTTAAGAGAGTTTCTTAGACTCCCAGTTACTTGATCACAATCTTCCTTCATCTTTGTTTTCTGCAGAGGTAGAACCCATGTCCTCAAAGGCAAAGGAGGAATTTAATTTCAAGGCTCTTCTCTGTGGATAAGAACTGGCCCAGTGCGTCAGATCTGCTGTGTGCCCGAGGCAATGCCCTGTCTCCAACACAGATTCCAAGGGAGGCGTGGGGAGGGCAGGCTGTGTTCCAGCTCTTTCCTCTGAGCATCAGCTGTAAACACAAACTCACTCTGGAACTAGGAACCTTGGTTTTAAAAGGAAAACAAAGATATGAGTAGCATTTGATGTTAATAAATGTGTGACCATGTCCCAAGTAGCTCATTTCTTTTCTGATTAGCTACTTGCATTCACCACGTCACCCTAAGTCACTTAGGTCTTCGCCTTCTGACGACAGAAGCTTCACGGTGGTCTGTCTTTAGATAAGTCACTCCAAGTTTCGCTTGAAAGCAGCCAAACAACTCAATCATTGAAAACAGAATTAGACACACCAGGTCCAAAAATTATGTACCCCGAATCTAGCTTTTGCCAACGGGCATATCCCCACCTTCCATATTTAACATTTGTGAGTGCACGTGTGCCAAGATGATTCATCCAAGCTGCTCTGGAATTTGTCTCTGCTGGCGACACTGCAGCTGATCCACCCTCGTCTGCCCTCCCCTCATCTGGTGGAAATGTGGAATATCAGTTCCGTGGCTCTGTCACCAGCACCCCATGGCTTTCTTTATTTAGTCACCATGCACTTAGGCAGGTTGCTCCCACATGGAGCTTTTCATCTCCCGATCGCATTTCTCCACCACTTCTATCTGCCTGCACCGCCCAGATTGTGACCCTAAAGATGGTGAGGACCTAAGGATCCTGAGGGTCCCCAGAACCCACAGAGCGGCCCCTCCAACAAGTGATCTCCTTGCTCTGTGGTCCTTGCTTATCCAAGGAGACTGTGTATAACCTCTTCCCCAGCCCTATCAGCCCAGGAGCCCTGCTCTCTCTTCCTGCTTCTCTGAGATTCTCCCCAGCAAAGGTGCCAAAAATTCATCTCCTTTGAACTTTCAGCAGTTCTGATGCTGACTGTATTCCCAGAGATCCCGAAACTTCTGGTGCTATTAGCTCTTGGGTTTCTTTTTACAACATTTGGGGGACAGATCAGTGTTCTGAGGTTCAGGCTAACCACCCTAAAAAATGAGTACTTTTGTGGCAATTGCCCGTTTCCCCTCCCTTCTCCACTCCCTCTATAGATTTTCACATTCTGGAGGAAAGCCAGGCTTCTTTCTTTTTTGTTGTTTTTACTGTAGATTTTCAAGCTAGCTCTAGCCAGCACCCAGCTCTCCCTCCTCCCTCGGTCTTTCCCCTCCTGGCTCCTATTCAATGACTAAAGCTGTCCAGGAGTATTTACAGACCTGGGTATCTACCGTGACCTTGTGATCGCACTAATCCCTGGCGTAAGGCTGCTCTCTGCTCTGCCTGTCACAAGGGTGAGGGGATGGGAGTGGGAAGGACGGTGCCTCATCCGGGAGCAGCCCGTTTATTTATAGAACCGGCCTTTTCCTCTCCTTCCTAGTGTCTGTTGCCATATCCTCAACACCCCCTCTGGGAGACAGATGAGAGATTGGAGGAGGTGGGCCCAGGGCTCCAGGGGTAAAGGCCAGACTTCTCAGGGTCAGAGCACCAAAGGACTGCTTTCCCCACCTCCATGGGCAAACCCAAGGAGGCCCAAGTTCCCAGGGCTGGTTGACCACTGAGCGCTACAACTTCCTTCCTCACAGCCCCAGAGGTGCGGCCAGATGCTCCTGCCTGGGGACTCTGGGCTCAGTGGCCTCAGGGAGTGCGCCTCAAGTTCCTGGGAAACTCTGGCAGCATCTGAGCATCTGAGGTTGACCTGACCAACTCTTTGGGGTCTTTGAAAAGCAGACGAGAAAATTGCTGACAGAATAAGAGAGAAGAAAGATGGAAAGGGGCCTGATTTTGCATGTCTTGGAGAACGGAATTGCCACCATCTAGATTAAGGGAAAAAAAAAA
The DNA here is from genome assembly GCF_003031525.2 of Neophocaena asiaeorientalis asiaeorientalis. Taxonomy (NCBI): domain Eukaryota; kingdom Metazoa; phylum Chordata; class Mammalia; order Artiodactyla; family Phocoenidae; genus Neophocaena; species Neophocaena asiaeorientalis. Next base: position 4,792,687 of record NW_020175192.1, read on the forward strand.
CCAAAAAAACCCTGGACAGACTTCCTTGGCGGTCCAGTGGTTAAGACTCCATGCTTCCACTGCCGGGGGCGTGGGTTCGGTCCCTGGTGGGGGAACTAAGATGCCATGCCAAAAAAACCAAACCAAAACAAAACAAAAAACCAAGACTTTGGGGAAAGAGTGAGAATGAAGGCCACGTGATTACAGCTGGAGGAGGACTCCAGTTGACAAGACCTGTGTCGCCTTGTCACAATTTAGCTCGTGACTATGTGACACCTTGGGTGACCATGACTGCTTCTTGTGTTCAAGTTCTCACCCAGCTTGACAGTAAATCACGTCGGGGCAGGAACCTTAGGGCACAGAGCTGGGTGCCGCATTCATGATCAGTAAGCCTTGCGAGGTCTCATACGTGGATTATAAGTGACTATTATTAGCATTAAGAAGGGTTTTTCGAAGATAATGATATTGATGTTGATGATGGCTGGATAGTACTGTAGGCAGGAACCCTGTGCTTTTAAAATCTCTCTCCTCCCTCTGCCCAGCGAGTACCATGCACTTAGCAGGCTTTCAAAATCATTTGTTAGATTTGTATTAAATAAATGATGATTATAATAGTTCCATGTCTGGGAGCTTCTACCCTGCTTAGTAGACGCTTTTCTCTCTTAAAAAAAAAAAAAAATCTTCTGAGCCTGTGCTCAGTTTTCTCCTGTAGCCCCTTCTCGTGTGTGATACCACAGGAGGATGGTCCTCAAACGTTAGCTTTGCATCAGAGCCACCTCTGAGGCTTGTGTTTCTTGTTTTTTTTTTTAACTGGCTGCAGCTGTGGGTTGGCTGCTCTGATTTTTCCTTGCTGTGCCCGGGTTTTCTCTAGTTGCAGCGAGCGGGGGCTACTCTTCCTTGTGGTGCGCAGGCTTCCCGTTGCAGTGGCTTCTCTTGTTGCGGACCACGGGCTCTAGGTGCGTGGGCTTCAGTAGTTACAGCACGCGGGCTCAGTAGTTGTGGCTCATGGGCTCTAGGGCACAGGCTTAGCTGTTGTGGCGCACGGGCTGAGTTGCTCTGCGGCATGTGGGATCTTCCCGGACCAGGGCTCGAACCCGTGTCCCCTGAATCGGCAGGTGGATTCTTAACCACTGTGCCACCAGGGAAGCCCAGGCTTGTGTTTCTGATCAGTGGGTAGGGGGTGGGGCTCAAGAACATGCTTTTCTAGAGTTCTCATGGTGGCTGCTACCGGTCTAGGGACCACACTCTGAGAACCACTGCTGTACGGGTGTGTGAGAAATGTCTCAGGTTCTCTTACCTGGAACTTGAGGATTGAAGAAGAGTCTTAGGAAATGGGCCACAGCTGTCTGTGGAGAGGCCTCAGTAGAATCCTTCTCTGAGGGATCATTGCTCATCTCTGCACAGGGACCACTTTCTCTAGAATTTAGAACTTGCCAAAGCGGGACAAAGTTTGCCAAGAACCCACTTGGGGATCCCAATCTAATTTGCCTGCAGGCTCACCTCTCCCCAGTCTATTCTCCTCACTCCAGCCCAGGTGACTGTCTCAATCAGAAATCTGGTTACCTCTGTCTCCTGCTTAAAAACCTTCAGTGGCTTCCCGTTCCTTCCAGCTTAAAGCCCAGACTGTGGGATGCCTTAGCCTGGTTGGCAAACGCTTCATGATTTGACCCCTGCCTTTGCATTCAACATGGGATCCTGCCACTCCCCGACTACCATGGTCCCCAGAAATGACCTCTCTCACCCCGTTCCTCTGCACAAGCTTCCCCTGGTTCAGAGTGAACTTCCTTTAATTATTATTATTATTTTATTTATTTATTTTTTATTGGAGTATAATTGCTTTACAATGTTCTGTTAGCTTCTGCTGTACAGTGAAGTGAATCAGCTGTATGTATACCTATATCCCCTCCCTCTTGGACCTCCTTCCCATCTCCCATCCCACCCATCTAGGTCATCACAGAGCACCAAGCTGAGTTCCCTGTGCTATACAGCAGGTTCCCACTAGCTATCTATTTTACACATGACAGTATATTTATGTCAAACCTAATCTCCCAGTTCACCCCACCCTCCCCCTCCCCCTCTGTGTCCACAAGTCCACAAGTCCTTTCTCCATGTCTGCGTTTCTATTCCTGCCCTGCAAATAGGTCCATCTGTACCATTTTTCTAGATTCCACATATATACGTTAATATACGATATTTGTTTTTCCATTCCTGATTTACAATGTTGTGTTAATTACTGCTATACAGGGACTCCCCTGGTGGTCCAGTGGTTGGGACTTCCAATGCAGGGGGTGCAGGTTCGATCCCTGGTCGGGGAACTAGGATCCCACATGTCACGTGGTGTGGCCAAAAAAGATTAAAAAAAAAAAACCTAAATCATTTATTTAAAAAATTAATAATAATTACTGCTGTACAGCAAAATGGTTCAGTTATACATATTTATACATCCTTTTTTTTTAATATTCTTTTCCATTATGGTTTATTATAGGATATTGAATGTAGTTCTCTGGGCTACACAGTAGGACCTTGTTGTTTACCCATTCTCTACATAAAAGCTTACATCTGCTAACCCCAAACTCCCAGAGTGAACTTTCTGGTCCCCTTTCCCTGCATCCTACCCGCAGGGCTGTCCCCTGCTAGATTCTCCAAGCAAAGCAAGCCTCCTGCCTAGGCCCCCTCCCCTGGGCACGGGGTCCTCATTACAAGTTGTCCTTAGTACTTGACTCTGTGTCTGGCCCCCAACCCCCAGGCTATGGAGCGACCAGGACTGGCCTTTGAGTCCCTAATACTTCCAGCACACCACCTGGATTGAAGAAGGCGCTTGGGGAAGATTTGTTGAGTGAATGGAAATTGTTGAAGACTCAGGGGGTAGCAGACCACACACTGATCTCAGTAATTACTTTGGATACTTTTTGATACAAAACAATGGAGGGGAAGAAAAACAACAAAAGAAGGGGGAGGTGGGGAGGGGAGTGCATTCCCAGGTGAAGCTGAGGAGAGACCTAGAGAGAGGGGAGGGTGGAATTACCCGTACTCCCTTCAAGTCACCTGCAGTAAAATTAATTCCTCCAGCCTTTGTCTACCTAAAGCACAGTGACAAAGGTGGGTTCAGAAGCAAACAAGCGAAGCTCTAGAGGTAGAACTTTAGGCCCTGGCCTGTAGAGTGGGGAGGAAGTCGGAGGTTTTGCAAAAGGGGAAGTTGGAGCCTCCTGAAATTACAGCACTGGTAAGAGAGGCCTCCCCAGGCCCTTAGTTCACACCTCCTGGGGATCAAGCTCCCCTTCTCTTGGGATGGGGGACAGTGTCTTCCTGATTCCCTTTTGATTTGATGGCCTTAGATGATGACAAGTTGCTTCCAGGTCTGGATTCTGTGTAGTGTCTGAGGACATTGGTTGTCTCTTTCTGCACTTAGTACATGAATCAACTTCATTTTGGAAGCACTAATGCTTAGGAGGCTGACTTCTATACCATAGGATGAAGTTTATAATAAAAGAACTAGACTAGGAGGCATGGTTCCTGTCTCTCCTCTGGTGCCCAGCTAGCTGTCTGCATTTGGGCAGCTGTATTTTCAACTTCCCTCACTGTTCAGGCAGCTCTTAGTATGAATGCCCGCTTTGGTTTATGTGTGACCCTTTCAAACCGACCCCATCGCTGTTTTCCATTCTAAGATTGTGCCTTTGCAAACTTGGACCTACTTTGTAAGTTCTCTCTCTGATATCACTCTCTGTGAACTCCAGTGGCCAGGAAAGTATGATAAACAAAAGCAGCCCCGGAGGGAGTTTCTTAAGCTCCAAATGTTTGATCTCAAAATCTGGCTGAATTTATCGGCTGAAACCACCATTGACAGAATATTTCTGGCTGACCTCTCTGCCCCTTGCACCAGCCATCCGGGTTTGGAACCCAGAGCTTCTCAGCTCCTCTTAGCATCTGCAGAGATACCTCCCCCGGGATGAGAGTCTGTGTTCTTCCTGGAACCAATTTAAACCCAAAGGAGCCTTTTAAAAAATACATTTAATTGTTGGAGAGGCTCCCCCTCCTTTTAACTTCTGAGCTCATTCCCTCTGGGAACAAGTGACATTTCGATTTTGGTGTGTGAGTTGTTTTTTCTTTAGATTAGTTTTTGTGTAAACATTCCCCTGCAAATTATTTTCACATTTTGAGGCAGCTTCTTTCAAGCGGCCAGTCAGACTGATTCCTCTTCTGTTCCCTTTACTACCCGCAGTTCAACTCGCTCTCACTCACCCACTTCCCCATTTCTCAAATTCAAACTAATTCTACTGTTTATGAAAATATTTCCCCAACTTTCTGGAATTTCCATTTCTCAGGGTTACCTCCCCTGGGCCGCAGCCAAAGCTGCACCCACTAGGATGAGTGAAGCCAGCCCAGGTCAAAAAAGGAGAACCATCACTGTGCATGCAGGTGTGGCCAGCGGAGGCCAGGGCTGCCCTGAGAAGGGGCCTCAGGACCCACAAGACAGGCTTAGCGTGAGGCCGGAGGACTAGCTCCAGGTCTAAGCAAAGGGGGAGCAGCTTTCTAATTATGAGACTGACGGGAGCCTTGCAGTCACAACCAGAAAGGCAGGCAAATTACATCCTCTTCTTCAGCCACAAATGTGATCATTCTTTGTAACAGGCCCACAAGAGTAACCTCTCCTCCTGTCTTTTCTTCCAACATCACTGTTGAATGCTTTGTCTAACTTGGTGCAATTTTCCTTATACAGACTCTATCTCTCAGTTTTAAAACACGTCCCTTTATCAGGGTACCATGAATAGCCCCGGGGACTGGTCACAACTCCAGTGGGCGCCATTCATGTAGACTACAATATATTCATCAAAATAAGACACTTCTCCTCAACTAACACAATACTGTAAATCAACTATATTTCAATTAAACAAACAAAAAACAACCAAGCAACTTGTCTTTAAAACTTAGTGACATCTTTTATTTTTCTTCTATACGTTAGGAAAGGTAAGCTGGTTGGGTGGAAAGAACACCTATCATTGCTAATGGTCCTATCATTGCCACAGAATTACCACGTGGCCTTGGACAGGTCCCCTTGCTACCCACGTCTCACATCTGCAAAGTAAGCAAATGGGACTAGATCATCTCTAAGGATCCTGCGCTCTGGCTATGATGTTTTCTGATCAGCAGAAAGTGAGATGCCTTTGATCATTAAGTTCCATGATGAGTAGCTTTTGCTTAGTCATTTTCCTCCTTTGCCTCTCTGGCATCTCAAGCTGTTCAGCCCAGGTCTGACTTCAACACTCCCCTTGCAAGGCTGTGGATTTTGAAGTCCAGTGAATGTGGACTCACCAGGCCAATTTTCTTCTGTGATTTTCTGAGCTTGGATCTTTTCTGCACCATTAAAACCAGAGGTACTAATGTGAGGAATTAACTGAGGTGGTCCCTTGAGGTTCAATAGCAGCTGTAACCCTTCTGGGTCTCACTTTTGCAAAGAAAAGAAAAGAAAAAAAAAGAGGCAAGAAGGTTGACCAGATAAGTTTGGAGGTTTAGGAAACAAAGCATTCTGTTCTAAGTTTGGGGCAGTCGGGGCTGAATCATGGCTCCTCCTGGGTTTTGTTTCCTATCAAATCACAACTTGGCCAACATTTTCGGCCAAGGGTCATAAACCAGTGCCATGGAGGACAGAGGAAGAGACACTTGGCCAATCCCAGAGAAGCTCTGCCATCCCAAGTCCCAGGAAGGAGGCTCGGGAGAGAAGTCTCTTTAGTTGGCTGCATCCAACAAGCATTCGTCAGGAGCTCCGGTTGTGAGGAGACAGCTCGTAAACAGCACTCCTGAACCTCAGGAAAGATTTGTAATCTAACACATGTGCAGAATTAGAAAATTAAAAACAGTCCTTCTCAACCACTAGAGCAGGGGTGGGAGGTGGGAGCATAATATCGTAAGTAATTTACTTCTGATTAATACTTAGAGCACTCAAGTTTGAAAGTGAGCGCTTTGAAAATACAGATTAGAGTGGATTCGAGGTCATCTTTCAATATTGAGAATATTTTTTAAAGTCCTCTGCAAGAATCCCTCTGAAGGAGGCAGTTGTTTTTGTTTAGGAAAATACTTTGAAGGGACATTTAAGATTTGGTTTTTTTAAATAAATTTATTTATTTATTTTTGGCTGCGTTGGGTCTTCGTTGCTGCACGTGGACTTTCTCTAGTTGTGGCGAGCGGGGGCTACTCTTCGTTGGGGTGCGCAGGCTTCTCACTGCGGTGGCTTCTCTTGCGGAGCACGGGCTCTAGGCGCGCAGGCTTCAGTAGTTGTGGCACATGGGCTCAGTAGTTGTGGCTCGTGGGCTCTAGAGTGCAGGCTCAGCAGTTGTGGCACACGGGCTTAGTTGTTCCACGGCATGTGGGATCTTCCCGGACCAGGGCTCGAACCCGTGTCCCCTGCTTGGGCAGGCGGAGTCTTAACCACTGTGTCACCAGGGAAGCCCAATATTTAGGTTTTAAAAGGTGGGACAGAGCCTGAAAAGACAGATCCAGTGGAGGAATTATTGAATCGTTGGGCGGAGTAAAGAGGAAGAAATATATTTTTTTAGTTTGTTATTGTTGTTGGAAATAGGTAAAGCAAGAGGTGGAATGGTAGTGTGGTCTGTGCAATATGGCTGTAAGTGGGGAGTCCAGAGTTAGGTCACCGAGGCTCCCGTCTATGAAACCCACCATGATGCACTTTGCAATAAAGCAAATTTAGATATAAGAGAATTGGTACTTAGCGTCCATCCTCTGCCCAACTCCCATTCTCAACCAGGGTTGGGTTAAGTTTCTTTTTTTTAATTGTGGTAAAATATATGTAACATAAAATTTACTATTTTAAACATTTTAAAGTGTACAGTTCAGTAGTGTTAAGTACAGCCACGTTGTGCTGCGCTCAGGTTCTTATTTTCTCTGGGGGCAGGGGCGACACAATCTCAGAAGACAGAAAGACACTTTCATGCCCTGTGTTCCCCCTGCCCATCTCCCTGGCACCATCTAACTAGGAAGATTCAGAAGTTGCTGCTACCATGCTGGAGGGCCAGCTAACCCCAGGATGGGTTATTGACCCCATCGACAGGTTAAGCCAGAGTGATCAGTCACGACTGAGTGAATGGTACCCAACTGTAGGATAGAATCAGAGGGCACAGATGGACCTCTGGAACACCTGGCCAGCAGGTGGCGCTAGCTCGCCCCAGTCATTTCATTAACCAATCCTGAATTTTGGGGGACTGAAAATTTTGGATTCCATGCGTTTCCTATGGAGGGGTTTACCGTGTATATAAATACATAGGTAGTATCTAGCACATAAGCACTCAATAGGTACTAGATATTACCAGGCATGTCTAATATTCAAATTCAAGCTATTGCATTCCTGTGATGTTAACTTGTTCTACAGCCACAGGATTTCTATAACATTATTATTATATTGCTATTACTACTTTGGTGAAGATTTCTTTTAAAAGATGCTAAGGGGGACTTCCCTGGCGGTCCAGTGGTTAAGACTCTGCGCTTCCACTGCAGGGGACATGGGCTTGATTCCTGGTCGGGGAATTAAGATCCTACATGCTGTGTAGCGCAGCCCCCCCGCCCAAAAAGATGTTAAGGTACATATTTGAGTCAATGCAAGTATAGAGACATAGAAACAGCTATTAGATTCAGAGTGAAAATAAGAAATCGCTGGAGGAAGGACTGGTGGTTTCCAAGGGGGAGGGGGTTGGGGGAGGGATGGAGTGGGAGGTTGGGATTAGCAGATGTAAGCTTTTATACATAGAATGGATCGACAACAAGGTCCTACTCTATAGCACAGAGAACTATATTCAATATACTATGATAAACCATAATGGAAAAGAATATTAAAGAAAAGAATGTATATATATGTAAAACTGAATTACTTTGCTGTACAGCAGTAATTAACACAACATTGTAAACCAGCTGTACTTCAATTAAAACAAACAAACAAAACAGAATCCATTGGAGGAAGGAAGCTGGATCCAAGCTCACCATAAGAAGGGAAACTTCTGTACAATTCTCAGTGATCTGGGGAGGACGCTGGACTTTCCACAAACCAGGGAACAGATTCAAGTCAATCCTGTCCATAGTATCGTGCAGTGTCAGGGAGACCCCCAGGTGATAACTAAGCCAGGCATAAAGTCGTCTCTTCAGTGGGAGAGAAGGAAGTGCCCTGTGGGGACTGTGCAGATCCCAGGTGATCTGCCTGAGGGAGTAGGTGGTGCAGGCCAGCATCGTTCTTGACACGTGTGGAGCACAGACGCTGCGCCAGCCTGTCTAGATTCTAACCCTGACTCTGCCACGTGCTAGCGTGGGTCCTTGGGCAGGATAATTTTCTCTAGATTCCTCATCTATAAAAGGGGGATAATAATAATCCATAAAGTCTGGAAACATAAGTAAATATACATGATGTCATCAAGGCATCTTCAATCTATAAAAAATATATTTTATGGACACACTGTAGTACTAACTTCTGTCAGAAAAAGATTGTGAAAGAGAGAGATAGACAGAAAGAAGTTCCATGAGTGCTCAGGTCAGCTCCCTCACCTCTGTTATTTGCGTCTTTCACCTTCCAGTTCCTTTCAACTCTGTAAATTGTAGAAAACTGATGGTAATGAAAATCATCCCTGTCCATAGAAGTGTGTCTGTGTCAGATAGAATGCAATTGATTATTGCCTTGAGGCTACAGCTATTTTGCAACTATTCCTAATTTTATTTCAGAAACCCTTATACCCTCTCTAAGTCTAGGCTCTTTGAGTTCTCCTTGGCATCACTTGTAACATTTTACTGGTTCCCTCATTAATTAATAAATTTAATACATTCTTTGATATGTGTTCATTTAATATATCTGTACAAAAGTCATAGTTATCCAAGAAAAGTATAGGTAACCATTTACTAAACGATTAGCCTCAGTTTTGTAAACCATAGAAATCACGATTCTCAGATCCTTATATCAGAAAAGCAATAATGTGTTTTTTGTTTGTTTGTTTTTTTGCCGTACGCGGACCTCTCACTGTTGTGGCCTCTCCCGTTGCGGAGCACAGGCTCCGGACGCGCAGGCTCAGCGGCCATGGCTCAGGGGCCCAGCCGCTCCGCGGCATGTGGGATATTCCCGGACCGGGGCACGAACCCGTGTCCCCTGCATCGGCAGGCGGACTCTCAACCACTGAGCCACCAGGGTTGGCGTGTGTGTGTGTGTGTGTGTGTGTGTGTGTGTGTGTATCCTTTTTCAGATTCTTTTCCATTATAGGTTACTACAAGATATTGAATATACTTCCCTGTACTTTACAGTAGGTCCTTTATATACAGTAGTGTGTATATGTTAATCCCAAATTCCCAATTTATCCCTCCCCCCTTCCCCTTTAGTAACCATAAGTTTGTTTTCTATGTCTGTGAGCCTGTTTCTGTTTTGTAAATAAGTTCATTTGTATTATATTTTTAGATTCCACATATAAGTGATATCACATGATATTTGTCTTCCTCTGTAAAGACACATTAAAAATGATAGAATAGGGCTTCCCTGGTGGCGGTGGCACAGTCGCTAAGAATCCGTCTGCCAATGAGGGGACACGGGTTCGAACCCTGGTCCGGGAAGATCCCACGTGCCGCAGAGCAACAAAGCCCGTGTGCCACAACTACTGAGCCTGCGCTCTAGAGCCCGTGAGTCACAACTACTGAAGCCCACGTGCCTAGAGCCCGTGCTCCGCAACAAGAGAAGCCACTGCAATGAGAAGCCCGCACACCGCAACGAAGAGTAGCCCCCGGTCGCTGCAACTAGAGAAAGTCTGTGCGGCCAAACATAAATAAATAAATAAATTTATTTTCAAAAAATAAAAGAAAATGATAGGATGGCTAAAGACCTATACGGTTCTTAAAAGAGCAGAGAGTCATAGAGCAAGTCCCAAGTTCTGGTGAGGAAGGAGGTCCACGCATCACAGTGACTGTCCAGAGCCCCATTGTCAGGCCAGGCCTTCAGCCAAGCTCTCTTCTTCCACTTGACTCTGGCTCTTTGCATAGAAGATGCAGGCAGGGAAAGGAAGGGGGCCTTTCTTTCATCTAAGATGAATGATCACATATCTATTTGCAGCTTTAAAGAATTTAGAGTGATGGGTTTCCCTGGTGGCGCAGTGGTTGAGAGTCCGCCTGCCGATGCAGGGGACACGGGTTCATGCCCCGGTCCGGGAAGATCCCACATGCCGCGGAGTGGCTGGGCCCGTGAGCCATGGCCGCTGAGCCTGCACGTCTGGAGCCTGTGCTCCGCAACGGGAGAGGCCACAAAAGTGAGAGGCCCACATACCGCCAAAAAAAAACGGAATTTAGAGTGCTACATCTTACTGGGAAAGAGATCACCCATGATACCACTGCTTAGTGTTAACCACAGTGATGCTTGTTTCTAAGATGGGGTGAGGAGCTCACGGTCCTTTCTTTTCCCTTTGTGCAACTTACCACACACGTAAAATGATGCTTGTAAAAGGGGTGGGGTGGGGGGAGTGCTGACTTGCCACTTTCCTGTACATCTGCAATTATTCCAAGATAAGTTTAAAATGTTTAGAGAAGCCTGTGGTTATTTCAACAAATATTCCGACTGACTGATTATTTTCCCAGACCTCTGGAATTCTCTGATTTCTACCCGAGTGACCTTGTGGTGAACCTTCCTGTTTTCTCCTTACGTTTATGTCCTTGATTCAAACGCTCGGATTCAACTTCAAACTTTTATCACCCTTCTGCAAATTCGAGGTCACCTGGGGACTTAGTCACTTACCTCATACACGAGGATGAACGGCTTGTGGTTACTGAGCTGAAGAATGGCATATGTGGCCATAGAAAATCGCCCCCATCTAGTGAAGGTTTTCATGAGATCTTGGTGGCTGCAGATACAAACATTCATCATTTAGAACTGAACTGTGCAAAGAGAGTTAAGTACAATCAAGGAGAATTCTTGCTTCTAACAGAGGAGGCTTCATTTTTTCAGATGTAAGTCAGGTTCGTTTTTTTAAGCAGCTGTCACAAAACAGAAATGGGGCTTGTGAACCCAAGTAGCTCGCCCTCTGCTGCCACAGAGGGGAAGAGTTTGGGGAAGGAAAGAATACTTACGCTTTTATTTATTTTTGAAAACACTTTATTTTTTAGAGCAGTTTTATTAGGTTCAGAGAATTTTATTCTTCATATGCTCCCCCGCTGACTTCCTCTTTTTTTCTTTCCCTCTCAACTGAGCATTAGAAAGGAATGTTTATTATGTCCTATTTCCTGAATGCAGCTTCATGTGCTGAAGTTTTCGTTTCTTTAAGTTAATAAACTGTGGTTGCCGATTACTAAATGTTGGAACTCTAGCGTACTATAAAAAAGATGGATACTGCAAACGGAAGTTATTTTTTCCTCCCATAAAACCCTCTACTGATTCAGCCACCCCTCTTGCCCCCATAACCTAAAGTTAGTGGCTTTCAAACTTAAAAAACATTTTCTGGGGGCACTTTTCAGGCCCCCAACCTAATACATTTAAAATTGCAACCCGGTATACACATATGCATGTAAGTGAAGTGAAAGTTCCACAGAACAATACTTTCCTTCACTATTTACTCTTACAAATGCTCTCTTTGCATCCACATCCTCTAAAGTGGGGGTTTTTTTGTGTGTGGTTTTTTTTTTTGCGGTACACGGGCCTCTCACTGTTGTGGCCTCTCCCGTTGCGGAGCACAGGCTCCGGACGCGCAGGCTCAGCGGCCATGGCTCCCGGGCGCAGCCGCCCTGCGGCATGCGGGATCTTCCCGCACCGGGGCACAAACCTGTGTCCCCTGCATCGGCAGGCGGACTCTCAACCACTGCACCACCAGGGAAGCCCCCTAAAGTGGGTTTTGACCTGCAGTTTGAAAACCATGGTCCAAAAGGCTGACTGTAAGCCTGTGGGATTGGGGCCCCCCAGTGACCATTCACACACATTTGCACTGGAAACTGATGCAGGAAATAAAACCATATTTTATTTCATTATTTTCTTTCCTTCTTTTTGTTTTGCCCCACCTCGAGGCTTGTGGGACCTTAGTTTCCTGACCAGGGATTGAAACTCGGCCCACAGCAGTGAGAGCGCAGAGTCTTAACGACTGGACTGCCAGGGAATTCCCAAAACCGTAACTTAGACATCTTATTTTTGCCAAAAATTGTTGATGTTACAAAGATCAATTGAAAGGGAGAAAGAAAAAAAAATTGTCAGGAAAAAAATCAGGATTTCATAAGAGACAAATTTTCAGTGCCAGTTTTTCAGTGAAATAGAAGGCACATCATAGCACATCACCACGAGGTCTGGACTGCTCTGTCAGGACTCAAAGATTTTAGTAAAATACTGTGATTATGCCTGAATGCATCAGATTCACTCATTGTGCTGTCATTTTTGGTGCCTAGAACAAAAATGCCTTTTTGAATCCACAGAGTGTCTTATGTTTGAATATTTGTTTTTTTAAATTTTTAAATTTTTAATTTTTTTGGCCATGCCACACAGCATGCAGGATCTCAGTTCCCCAACCAGGGATCAAACCAGTGCCCCCTGCGGTGGAAGCACAGAGTCCTAACCACTGGACATCCAGGGAATTCCCGAATATCTGTGATTATGAGTTCGCACATCTTACTTCGACATGTTTTGTCAGCTTATTCTCAGGCATGCAGGCAATGCAGGGTGGCCAGCTTCACAGGGCGTGCAACTGAGCTACAGGGTCTGCGGGCACATTAGTGGGGAAATGTTGAGTGGTGGGTACAGCAGCTGTAATTGAGACAGGAAGACAAGAGCACAGCCATTTTGGAAAAGGACCAGGGAATGGCCTTGGGCAAGACAGGCTTTGGAAGCTAAAGAACAAAGGTCCTGGGGGCCCGAGTCCCAGAGACAAAAACCAGGCTCACAGGAATAAAAGATTAACTTTATCCCTGTTACACCCACGAGTATACCTAGTTGCCACAAGACAAGAAACTCAACTATAAATATTAACCTTATCTGTTCCGGTGCTTTCTTGCAGAAAATTCTCATTGCGTTTCTTTCCCCTTACAGAAGTCGTCCCTATTCCTGACAGCCACCATGGAGACACCTGAAGCTGATTAAAGAAGTCTGACGATTTCTATCAATAGAAATGATCAGTGATCATGAGACAAACACTCCCTTTTATTTTTTAAAAAATTTACTTTTATTTATTTTTGAATAATTGAATTATTTTACTTATTATTTATTTTTGGCTGCATTGGGTCTTCGTTGCAGAGAACAGGCTTCTCACTGCCGTGGCTTCTCTTGTTACGGAGCATGGGCTCTAGGCACACGGGCTTCAGTAGTTGTGGCACACGGGCTCCAGAGCGCAGGCTCAGTAGTTGTGGCGCATGGGCGTAGTTGCTCTGCAGCATGTGGGATCTTCCCGGACCAGGGATCTAACCCGTGTCCCCTGCATTGGCAGGCAATTCTTAACCACTGCGCCACTAGGGAAGCCCCCAAACCCTCCCTTTTAGAAGCAACTTCCCCTTCTACTCCGGGAGCTGGCATCCCCCGCCCCCTTCTCCCTTGCACACAAGCTATCTCTTTTAACAGCCTGACTTAAGTCTTGTGGAAGCGATATTCATGTCTACGGTATTGCTGTCCAAGTATCTGGAAAGGGCCCAGGAACATGACACTCACTTCTTGGGAGAGGCCTCAGGATAAACCCAGCTTCTCCATCCTGAGGACAAGACTGAGGTCCAGAGAGCTGCAGTCGTCAGAGAAAATGAGAGCATGGACTTGGATGTGGGTGTAGGGCTTGGGCCCAGGCCTTTTCCCTTCCTGGGTAATGTGGGCTGGCGTTCACTTTTCTGAATGCTGTAGCCACAGTGGACGCAGCAAAAAGTCCTGTGGACCCACCATCTTGTGGCAAGTCTACTACTGTCAGAACATCTCACGGCAGGCGTTTTCAGAATGATTTTGAAAGAAAAACTCGGGGACTGTTGCCTTATGGTTAGCACTTTAGGCAGACTTGTGAAATCGCAAATCACAGGAAAGGGCCTTCTAGTATCCTCAGTCCAAATGAGGGCGTTAAAGGCCTGTCCAAGGCAGTTGACAAAAGCTGGGACTAGAAACCCCATCTCAGCCTTCACGCCAAAGCTTGTTCCGCAAACTAGGATGGAAAAAATGAGAACTGGGGCTTCGATTTCCCTTCTTTCCAGTACAGTAACAAATTATGCCTCTTTGACTAGGGTTCCTGTCCCTAACAGTTAAGCTTTGGTGACATGACTACGCAGTGGCTTCTCTGACACCCACTTAAATATTCCCACTTGAGAAAAGAGCATGAAAATTCATTTAGTGAATAAAGAGTTGTTCATCCTTGGCCCTGTTGAGGACGATTTTCCAATGTATGTCCAGCACATACTGGCCTTAAGAAGAGTGGGATTTGAGATCAAAGAGACCTGGGTTCACATGCATAGTTTTAATTAGCATATTGTTTATACTGAAATGAAGTTTCAGTGAAACTTCAAAACATTTCTCTTTATATAACTAGCCTCAGAAACTTTTGTATGTTCACTTTAACTCTGCAAATGCAGTATTTGGTAAATGAATGAATGAATCAATGTAGAAAAAAGGTCTTTGGTTTTGGTCCTTAAATGCCTACAGACTTAGAAAGTGATGTAAATACTCTATCCAAACCTGGGAGAACTTGGATTTGAAGAGTTCCAAAAGGACTACTAAGAGGCAATTAATTCTGTTGCCCATTTTGAGTGAGGGCAACAATGTTACTAATATTCGAGCTCTGTGATCTTGGCCACACCACTGCTCTCTCTGGGCCCCAGTGTCTTCCACTGCAAAGTGACTTCTCTTGACTAGACCAAGTTTTTCTTGCTTTGACCACTAGCCACAGCAAGAAATTAATTTTTCTTCATCACCTGGCTCACATTCACTTATATCCAAAACAAACTTCATGAAGCAATACTTATCCTTCATTTGTGCAATGCACTCTATTTCCTGCTGTATTTTCTCTTAATTTATATTTATTATGTATTTATTAATTTATTAAATGCTGTGCCACCTCCTTTGGTCATTTTACAGGATTCCCTCCAGGCAGTTCAGTGGGCTCACTAGTGGGAAACACTCTTTTTCTTTTTTTTTTTTTTTTGCGGTACGCGGGCCTCTCACTGCTGTGGCCTCTCCCGTTGCGGAGCACAGGCTCCGGACGCGCAGGCTCAGCGGCCATGGCTCACAGGCCCAGCCGCTCCGCGGCATGTGGGATCTTCCCGGACCGGGGCACGAACCCGTGTCCCCCGCATCGGCAGGCGGACTCTCAACCACTGCGCCACCAGGGAAGCCCTGGGAAACACTCTTTTTAAGAACTTTAGAGGCTGCCATGTCTTACGATGTAGGAGATAGTAAGAAAGTTAACAGTGCTCTGATTTTCCTTAGTGGATCCTCACCTAAGTTGTAAATAGAGCCTTAACTGGCCTCTTAATTTATCTTTTCCTGTAATAAAACGCATGACATTTCCTACCCTTTAAGTGGAGAGTTGGCCTGGTTAGTACTGAAAAAATTTTTCCTGGTATTAACCTAGAAGAAACATAAAACGTCAACTATGTTTTGTGGCCGCGCTGCGATGTTTACACAGTTCTGGCTGATCATGTGTCCTTCAAGAGTCGGAAAGTTTGGGGTGACTGAGGTTCTTACGACTTGAAATATGCCAAGGCAGACAAGCAGTCTGTTAAGCAAAACCAAGATGCACCCAATTAAATACTTTGTTTGCACAGATGCAAAGGCATGGAAATTTATGTGGCAAGGTCTGAATTCCAAAGTTTGTTTTGTTTTTAATTACACACCTAACCAAATGCATAAAATCCCACAAAATGAATGTAGCGAAAATGTCATCTTTCGTATTTTTAGACTGAAATATGGAGCCCATAAAAGTGAGGCTGTCATGAATTTTCACAATTGGGGATAAAGTGACTTATAACCAGGAAAAAAAAAGTCTCCACACAGCCACATCTAACAGTGATAAACAGTTTTTATTCAGGCAATGAAACATGGAAAAAATATATTAGTAATCATTATAATAATTTCATTTGTGTGAGTATAACTTTTACAAATATTTACCTGACATATAAAAGGGAAATTACTTGTGCATATAAAATTTATGTAGATGATTTATTCCACACAACACAATCCTGATAGCAGTAGTCAATGCAGCGTTAGATTCCTCTGGACGAGGCTCCTCACACACTTCGTGGCACCCGTGGGGACACAGTGGAAGCAGATGTGCAATTAACATTTACTTGTTGGCACGTTAGTACACAGGGGTATCTATTGGCAAACACACACTTGCTAAAAGCGACACTGAAAAGGTTGCTGCTACCTCTGAGATTTCAAAGAAATGCCTGGATCCTGGCTCACTGGGTGGCAAGGACCAAGCCTGAGGCTGCGAGTGTGAAATCTGCAGACCTTCCTGCACTGGGTCGGGGGCTGGTTTTGGAGCTCGTATTTTTATATGTCCCCTTGAAAATTATTCACAGAGCATCAGTTAACAACGTGACTGGGAGAGTCTCTGTGGAGCAGATTTCCGATGCCGCTAAAAGGCAGAGGGACAGAAAGTGGCATCTTCAAGGTTCTAAAGTGATGAATGGATACAGGGAAGGTTCAGACCACACCTCAGCACCAGGCCTGGTCTCCGCCGGCTGAGTCAGGGCGCTAGACGGACCGTCACAGGCCAGCATTGCACGCGACATCTCCATAGTACAACTATAACGAGAGTGTGTATATATATGTGTATATATATATATGTAGTAGCTGTAACCATATTATAGTTAATAAAGTCATTCCTTAGGAATCTTGCTTGTCCAAATCTAACTGCATGCTAAGAGGCACAGAAATGGGATTGCATTTGGATGAAAAAACTATGGAAAGTGCAATCTTTAGTCTCCAGAATGCTAGCTCTGGGCACTAGGGGGTGGGTCTTCGCTGGAAATTGTTGTTCATACAATCTTCCAGAGGAGATCCTTAGACAGAAGGATCTATCATGACCATTCCTTTGCCTTTACTACATGGGAGACTCAAGGTTTGAGTGATAAGATGCTTTCTTCAAATCACTGGAATCTGGAGGCCAGTCAAACCTTTATAGACAGAAGTCTCCTTAAAATACTTCTTTATGAAAATCTTTGAAGAAGATGACCCTATAGACTTTTGGCTTGACAATCTGGGATTCCCAGACTGTTATTTGTTCTTTAATAAGCAGATAATAATCTATCTTTTAAATTCTTCAGAATATATACATCTTTACCCTAAAACACTTTGCTTGAATCATTTAATCCTTCAAACACCTAGTTTCTCTCTTCCCAACAAGAGGATAAAGTAAGAAACCACCCAAGTCCGAGAGCAAGCCTGCATGGTCACAAATCTACAAAGAAGAGACACCGGTCGTGGACAATTCATGAGATGGCTACCAACTGCAGCAAAAAACCAAAGGGAAAACAAAAGGGAGCTTTAGGGATTTTACTCCACTAAAAAAGGACGTGCTGAATCATTTCCAGTTAGTGCACGCAGACTCACCATTGCCTGCTCATCACAACTCCATTTTGAGCTTTAGAGCCATCAAGTCCTCTGTTACCTTTCAGTAAAATGAAAGTAACATGCTTTCATAAAGTAACATTCAGTAAAATGCTGCACTCTGGCTGCACTGAGTCAGCCCAGGGACATCTGGGGCAGTTTACTCTGCTGGCTTATAATCAGTCAGTAAGAATCCAAGGCCCGGTACTAAAGTATCCAAGTATTTGTGTGAGAGTTGCAGAAAGTGTGGGACAGGTAAAAAAAGGTAACTGGCTGGAAAGAAGATTCAACTTGAGCCATCCTCCAGAACAAAAGGTAAATCTTCCCTTGGACTCCGTATCAGTTTGGAAGGCTGCCAGGTCCTCAGAGTTTTTCACCATCATGTGCTTCTACACTTCCTAACTTGGGCTAGGTCTGAAGATGCTAGAAGCCACGCAAGCCAACTGGGCTTCTCGGTGTTTCCAGGACGGTTTCACAGAAGGTCTGGGCAGGTCGCTCGCTGGCTTCCAGGAGTGTCTCCAAATAAAGTAAATTTGGGGAGGTCTGACTGTAAATGACTAGCCAACCAAGTGACAAACTGTGCAGTCTGTCTTCCAATAGATCCTCCAATTAAAACACTTTTAGGTAAAGACTATCCATCTATACTTTGGAAAAATGAAAAACTTAGGATGTGGCTCTGGACCCAGAGCCTCAACAGGACCACTCGTGTTCCCAAACCACCGTCCAGGCCAGTGGCTTCCTCTCATTTTCCCTTCATGTTTGTCACAGAGAGTATTACTGTCTAGCTTACGAGTAACTTGGCCCCGCCCATGTTTTGAAGCAAAATTCTAGGCCACATTCTTACTCTCCGGATTACTACAAGTTTCTTTCTCCCCCTTATGTTTTTTAAAAAATAAACAAACATACTTCATTCTGCCCAGTATATTCTCTTGATCTGCCAGCTGGACAAGCTACATGTTTCTTTTTGTTGGAGAAAATCCATCTATTCAATTAGAAGGAAGACCATTTCCCTGTAATGGTCATAGCTGAGAGGCCAGTGGCAAGTATTACTGAATAAGGACCCTTTCGTTTTCCTTGTGCAGCAACTTTACTCCCTAGGGTCTAGTTTTTAGGGGTCTCTTCTCACCAGTGTGCTTGGGAAAGACTGTCGTCGCCTCTGTTTCAACACACAGCTACTTTCTCTTTTTATACACAAGAAGCCTAAAAGAGAGGACTGTAGGTTTATAACAGAGACCCCTATACTAAGCCTTTCATGCGTCAAACAGAGCAATACAAAACAGGTAAACATGGATATGTCACCAAAACACAGCAGCAAAAAGGTTTAGCAACGTTTCTTTCTGCAAAACGCAAAATGAGTTTCTCTAGTCGTGGAGGATTGGAAGAGGCCGCAATCACACTGCCTAGAGACACCTGCTCCTCCAGGGACAGGGTTGTAGCAGGGCACTCACGTCAAACCCGTGACTGCTTTCAGGGCCCAAATGATTGTCACATCACTTCTCCAAACACAGATCATTTCTGTTGTTGTTGGGTTTTTTTGTACAAAATGTTAAGACGGTAGGCTTTAAAATACAGCCTAAGCACCAATTGTGAGAAATGCATATCGGTTAAACAGGACTTCTGGCTTTAAAAGACATTACTGACCTCCCTGGAGCTAAAGATTGCAACCGTGTGAACAGTACACGGCTAAAGAAAAAGTCATCTCGAAAGAGCTAGAGCGGGTCTCCACGAGGCACAATTCATTGCTGAAGTTGGGTCATGCAGTAGTTTTACAAGAAAAGTACGAAAACTTACGTGTACTGGAGATAACGTCTATCACCGTGAAGACGCTCAGGGTGTTCAGATTAAGACAAAAGAGTGCTTTAAAACACCTGTGTGGATTTGGTTTCGCCTATCAAGTGGGAGGGGTTCACACGGGAAATTTCCAGTTGGGGGTTAAGGGCCCCACCACTCTGAATGGAGCCCAGGAACGGCCTGAGGAATTTGGTTTTGTGAGTGGGATCTGCTCCCTGCACTCCCCTCCTCCAGTCTTCGAATGGCCTTGGTTTAAAAATATTCAAAACGCACTGATTTTTGGAGTGGCTTGCACGATTTTTCCTGCCCATTTGGTTGAAAATTCTACTCTCTTTAAGTTTGCAAGTTTTTTTTTTTTTTTTGCCTTTGGGGAAAAAAGTCTGAAGAACAATGCATCACACTTGGAAAAATCCAACTTTTGCTTCACCTTACGATTGCTAATGGGGTTAATTAAATAAGATCATCTAAACCTTTGACAAGCAGACTTCCTTTGCATATTCCAAATAGATAATAGAGAGCAAATGTCATCGTGGAGCAACAAATGGAAGCGGAGGAGACTGATGGCGCTAGGACAGACTTGCCGAGCCCCAGCTGTGAGGGATCCCACAAAGTGGATGCCCTGGGCCTGAGGACTAACTCCAGAGGGGCCGCCTGCATCCAGGCTGAGGAGCATCGAAATACGGGGCAACAGGACACTACGGCCAACAGTCTCCCTCATGTGACACCTGAGTCGGAGGTTATGAGTCACGCCAGACATGGAGTCTGGGGGCTTCACCTCCCCAACCCCCCAAATTCTGAAGTTGGCATTCTGAGAAAGGACTCTTTCAAAATAGGGTTTTACATTTATGGAAATATGCCCTCCTGTAGAGAAGTTCTTATTTGATTATGCTTCAGGGAAAAAAACCAAAACAAAACCCAGCAGCATATATAAATATGCGTGCATGCGTGCATGCGTGCGTGTGAGTGAGAGAGAGCACGTGTGTATAAATGGGTACTCAACTGGAAATAACAATAGGCCAAATCATCTCCTCAAATAAAACCACTAAAATTGAAAATTAAATGTAAACGAAATAAATTTTTAAAAAAACCAGACAGGTGGTGGACAGGATATGGTCCCAAATAGTAGCCATAAAATCATACACTGAACGCACCTGGGGAAAGTAAAGATGACTTTAAAACAAACCAAAGATAGAGAATCCCGCCCAGACTGGGCAGCCCGACTCACTGAGCCCGACGGGTCGTCAGGCCACTCGTTCAGGGGCTGCGCAGTAAATCCTCCAGCGGCGCCTCCCGGGCGGGTGCGTCGGCAGCAAAGCGGGACAGGCAGCGGTAGGTATGTGCTTTTGTAAAGTTCCGTGGTTTTTTTTTTTTTTTCTCTGCAAAGGGGCAATTATTCCTGGATAAGGCAAGATAATCGTGGTCACCAGAGAAGCAGCCAAATGCAGATCTGCTGAGCTAACAGGGGAAACTCAGTCCGTCTTTCCCAGCTTTGCAATCAGCTCGTCACAGATTTTTGTCAGTTCTTCAATTTCTTGGTTCTGAAAGATAAATGATGTGATGATGCAGTCTGTATCCCAAGATAACGGATCACAGTGAAATAGTCCCCAGACTGGCTATACTCCTCCCTAGGCAACCCAACTCAGTGGTTCTTAACTTTTCTACACCAGAAACCCTGTAAAGAAAGGAAAGCTCTATACCTTCTCCCCTGAGAAATGGTCTTGTGTTCACAAAGTTATGCTTACATTGAGTAGGGGGTAAGGGTAATTACTGGCCCTCTGAAGTCTGTCCTTGAAGTTTGTTTGTCAAACTTCCTTGCTATCATAGGAATTACTTGGGGGTATTTGTAAAAAAGAAAAAAAGAAAAAAAAAAAGTATCTGGGCCTCACTTGATCCATGAGCATCCCCAGGGACCTGGGATTCCAGAGTCTAAGTATCCCAGGAGCCACTGTCTTAGGGGTTATCAGACTCCACGATAAAAACCCCTGCCCTGGCTGAATGGATGCCACAGGCCTGACAACATGATTGGAGACACAGTAAGAAAAACACTAGAGGCACAGAAAATGAAGTCTAAGAGTCACTAATTAGCAAAAGAATGGGGATCATTATCACCACTGATTTTTACTTCTATAGCAGAGTTTCTTGACCACATCTGGGCAGGGCCAGTCTCGGTGTGGGGCACTTCCTGTGCACCACAGGGTGTTCAGCAGCATCTCTGGCCTCTACGCACTAGATGCCTGTAACCTCTCCCAGTCGTGACAACCAAATATACCCCCAGACGTTGCCAAATGTCCCCCTGGAGGGGAAAATTGCGATGAAGGGGGAAGATGGCTTCACATATTATATTACAGAAAAAAACAAAACGGAAAGAGAAAATAGGTAGCTTCGGAGCCTAAGCGTTTGGTCCTCTGAGCTTCAGTTAATGCAACCTCCTCTCTGTACCCTGCCTGTGGCCAGGTCCCACTAATACACCTGGGAGTACCTGTTGCCACCTGAGTCACTTCCCAAAGGAGCTGGAGTGAAGCGTCTGCGCAGAGATAAGCCCCTTTCATCCAGACGACATGGGAGCTGCAGCCGAGGAGGAAAAACAAAGGTCTCGGTGGGTCCCCTCTTACCTTCTGCTGAAGGGCCCTTTCCAGGGACTCCACCTTCATCTGCTCTTTCCGGAGCCCTGCGTGGAGAGCGGCGCTCTCAGCCTTTGCTTTTGTTCGAACCTGAGCAATCTCCTCATTGGCTCTGTTTATGGAACGAAGGGACAAAAAGCACATGGTTTGTCATCAGTTGTGGCTCACGATCGGGATGCTAACCGCTGACGCCTGTGACACAGAACTAGGAGAACTGATGCCACCATAGAGGAAAAAGAGGAATTGGTGAGCTATGTAATTCAATTTTAATTTATAAAAATTCAATTTACACACAACTGCTAAGGAGATTTCCATGATGCAAACCAATGGCAGAATCAACCTAAAAGGCACACGGGACCCTTCAACATTCACATGCCACCAGAAAACAGAATCACATGACAGCTTCTACAACAATCTTAGATTTTTTTTTAACCCAGTACAATAACAGGTAGGATCTCTGTGGATTAACACAGCCAATGAGTCAGGATACTAACCACTGGCATCTATGAAATACAGACCTACAAGCAACTTTATTAATTAAAAATCTCCATTAAAAAAGGAGATTCTCACATTTAAAAAATGGTAATTATGTGACATGATGGCACATTAGCTAACTCTATGGTGATATGTATGTAAATGTATCAAATCAGTGTTGTACATCTTAAACTTACACAATGTCTTATGTCAATTATAGCCCAATACAGCTGGGGTGGGGGGAAAAGAAGGGGGAAAAGGATGTCTGGGAGGATAAAAGAATGATTTCCTGGGGTGAGGAAAGAGGTGGGAACCCATTGGGAGGGGGAGAGAGTGGGAGGGAGAGACTGTATTTTTTTATTCTTTTTAATGTCTGAACCTTGTGTAGAGTCCACCTATTCAAAAAACTAAATAAGACACCCAGGTACACACACGTGCCACCTGGAATTGCAAAGTAGTGATCTTTTTTTCCTCGCCTGTCAATCTTCCCACAACATCACGAAAAGTGAAATTCTTATGCACAAGCTCTTACTTGTCCAGTTTTTCCTCCGCGTGGATTTTCAGGGCCTGGTACCGCTGCTCCTCTTGTTTAACTCTGGCTAAGTAATCCTGGGCACATTTTTTCAAGGCTTCTTCATTCTGTTCCCAAGTGACAATTTAACATGAAAGAAACAAGTCATTTTGTTTTCCTTCTACTAGTAACATACCACATATCGGGGTTTTCATTAAAAAAAAAAAATGAAAAAACCTAATACATTCAGATGCCTCCAAATAAGACTCCATGGTAGTTTGAAACAGACACAAATAATTCTCACTGAAGAAACTGTAGATAACTTCTTCATGTATTAACTTTCAAGTCATACAGTAAGTTACACTGACACACCTGCTCTAGGAAGGGCAGATATTCAAAACTGAAGGGCAATCTGATCCCCATTTTAGACAAACCGGACAGTCATTTTTATGGTTAATATGAGAGAAAAAAAAAAGTGTTCACTGCTATAAATGTGTCTTAGTGATGGTGTACAACCAGATCAAATCAATATGCCCACTTACACTAAATTTGAAACTTTACACTTACTTTCTTCCAGAATATGCAGCCTGTATTTTTCAGTGCTATGGCTTGACTCCCTTTTACTTTTACTAACATTAAATTGGTGAATAATCAAAAAGAACATTTCTAGAATTCTCCTAAGTCTGAGGGTCCCACGGTTCTCACACTCCATGCCACTCTGGTCGTGTCCAAGGCTCCCTGACCTGACCCAGGGGAGACCAAGACACGCCACCCAGGGGCCCCGATTCCCTGTTTCTAGGCCACCTGCACCTCTGGCACGTGCGTTTGAAGACCCATTATCAAGAAGACACACCACCAGGGAGGCAGAAGGCAAAGGACGGGCTACCTTCTTGAACCCTTCCAGGACGCCTTTCAGGTTCTCGTATCTCCTGAACAGGTCGGAGAGGGACCTTTCCACCGAGTTTAGGTCGGCCAGGGCCTGCTCCTTCTCCATGGTCAGCTGCTGGAAGCTCTTCTGAGAGGTCATACTCGTCCTCTGTTCATCTTCTGTGAGTCATGATCAGAAGCAACGCACGTTCTCTCAACACACAGCGCACAGCCGCCCTCCCGAGCCACCAGGCAGTACGCTGGGTCGGGGAACCCAGCAGGTAAGGTAACAAAGGTTCCACCCTCAAGGACTGACTTTCTGGCGGGGGAGACATGGTGACAGGCCGGGGCGGGGGAAACACAGCCGGGAAAGAGGGGTGAGCAGTCTCTGCCAGAGGAGAGATGGGAGTGGAGACCCAGAGGAGCTCAGGGCGTGAGCCGTGCGTCTACCCAGGCGTCAGGTGATGCGGACGGCAGAAAAAATCATCTCGCCGCCTAAGTTAATGCAGGAAGACCTGACTGACTTAGGGAGTCGGTCCTTACAACCGAGGCTACGAGAGATTCTAAATGCAACGCAGGAGGGTGAAGCGCTGTCCTTTTCTAAAGGCATCGATGGGTCTGGCGCAGGGAAAGCACCACCTGCAGCGCAGTGAGGCCGCCGCTGCGTAGAGCAGAGACGTCCCCCCGGGGGTACGAAGGACGAGGTGAGGCCGCCCACCCTGGTGCTGGAACTTGAGTGTCTGCCGTCCTCTAAAAGGAACCTAACGACAGTGATCCCCATTATCTGCAGATTCCCTGCTCGCTATTTCTATGTGTAGCCCCCAAATCAGTAGGTGTGGTGCGCCCCCGGCTGTCCGGGGACACGCGTGGAACGGCAGAGAACTGGAGTCACCTGCCAGGCACGTTCTCGGCTGAAGCTGGACAAGGCGATGCTCTGCCTCGTTTCACACTGCAAACAAGTGTCCTTTTCAGTCTACTCAGGGCCACGTTTTTGGCATTTTTGTGCTTCCTGTTGGGGATTTTGAAATGGGCCCCAAGCCTAGACTGCAGGGCTGTCTCGTGTCCTAAGAGCCACAGGGCTGGAGGTGTCTTAGGGGGAAAACACGTGTGAGAGGAGCTCTGTCCTGGCATGAACTGGCATGAACTGGCTGTGAGCTCAATGTTAATGAGTCCACAGTACACCTTAAATAAGGTGTCTTTAGACAGAAACACCCATAAGGCAAAGCTTTCCTGAGGATCAATGATTCAGTATCGGCTAATTCAGTGTTCGGGAAACTTCATCAACTACTGCAAATAATAAGGATCGCTTGTATCTCCGGGATGGACAAACTGACGTTTATATTCTGATTTGAAGATCACCTTTGGATCCCATGGCTCGTACCCTAGAAGAAAACTTCCTTACCGATCATTTGGGCAATGGTTTTCTCATACTCAGCCACAATTTTCCTTAAACAAACAAACAAAAACTCTTATCAGAAGAGAATTTTATTAACAATGGAAGCTGGAGGAACGCTGCCCCAAACAATTAAACACGTTAACATGTGCTGACAAACTCACATAACCCAGTTACCTGCTTTGGGGCTCTCCTTTTTTTACGCTTAACCTAAGATTTGCTAATGTTCAGAAAGGTTTTTCTTGAGATTTTGTTTAACCAGGTTTTTGTTCTATTTACAGAAACAACTGCCTTCACCTTTTCTTTGCACTTGTGTGAATGACCCCAAGGCAATACGTGAATTCTGCTTAGAGAAGTGAATCTTTTACAAAATAAGTTAATGACACTCTTGGGGCTCTTCCTAAGAGACCTGACCTGAGTTCAGGCTTCCCCTGGCCCCAAACCACTCTTACAGGTAGTGGGTCCCCTCTGATTCAGATCCGGGTTTTATCTGATTGTCCTAATTCCAGAAGTATTTTAGTTATTCAAAGAGGTTTAAAGATCGCCCTGTAGTGTTAACCTTTCTTTTAGGGAAGTGCAGTGCTTTCCTGATCCTGCCCCGTGACGGGTGCCCCTCCCTGTGACCTCATCCCCCATCGTGAGAAGTGACCACTCCCCCGCCCCTCACGGGTGGCGCCCATCACGCTGACCCTGCATCAAAGTTCTTACGATGGCTGCTGTAAGCTCCCCAAGGTCAGGGGCCGTGCCGTCCTCCCCAGCATGCCAGCACAGGGACTTACACCCGGTAAATGCTCAAAAAACCAAATAATACAAGAGCCACAAATTAGAGTGGACATATTTAAAATGTTTCTTAATCATTCAAGTGCCAACTGCACAGTTTATAAATTATTTATGCTCCCCAGTCTTTGATGCCATCTTTGGTTTTTTCACAGCTCCTAACTCTAGGGAGTGAGCAGCAAAAATAAAAAGATTTCAGTGTAAAGTCAGTTTTGTTTCCTGTTAACATGCTTTTTATAATCTATTCCGTGGTTGTGAAATCTGAAGCTACCACGTATAATTCGTTTTAGAAATTACAGTGTTTCCATAATTGAGTATGTCAATAAATCTGTTATTATATCAAATATCAAATGGATATTTTTGCACAAATTGGTCTTTTCAAAAGACAAGAACTATGTGGGTTCTGCTTATTTGCAATGTTCTGAACAACCCAAATTGAGCTACAGCATTTGAATACAATAACTGGTCGGCAATCCTCAGGAAATGACACCATCAGTCACAAATTAAGGTGCAAATAGCAAAGCCCTCGAGTTCTCAACAGCTGGTTCTGTGTAAGCAAATACTGTCATCACTTCCTTTGTATTAAATCTAAAAATGCATAAAGGTACCCGCCCCTCCCCCAAACCTCCAGTCTAACCTCATCTCCAAGACTTCTTGTCGGGTTTCTTCGTATTTTTTCTTCCATTCATTTGCTTCCATCTCTTTAGTGATTATCTAGATTATAGTGGAGATAAAGCTTGGTTTTACCTACTCAATGTCTTGAATTTAAGACTAGAGCCTGAAAACAACCAGGTCCATCTGAAGGCAGTCAATCTACATTAGGAATAATAAACCCCCACCATCTGTGTATAATGCTCACGACACTGGGGAGATGCTCTCAGCTGCAGAAAGGCTGGAACGTGGTCACGTGGTCACCGGGATGAAGGTGACCAGAACCTCTCCCAGGAAAGCTGCAAGTGGTTATTACCATCTCTGTAAACTCCAGCTCGGTCCGGGGTCTGGCTATCGGCCCAGAACCCTGCTGGGTCGGGACGCCAACAGCTGAGCCATTTGTCTGGCGGAGACTCATCTTAACCAAGGGCGACGCCAGAGCGCCAATTTAATTAGGCTGAGAAATGAAACTGCCACCAAATCAGAGTGGGGGAAGTTGGCCTGAGCGGACAGTCTCATTCTGCAGAGATTTCGGATTGGGTCAGAATAGGGCCCCGAAGTTCCTCCGGGCAGAGGCCTCCATCTCACTGTTGGCAAGATCTTACTCGCCGGACCAGAACCCATATTGCTGCGTTTGGGAGGCTCGTGCTAACTGAAGAGAAACACTCTAAATTCAAGGCCTCAAACGCCATTTGCCCTGCACAGAGCTCAGATGGGCACCTATCGTTCTCCTGTGATTATACTTCTCTGTGCTTCTTTCTAGTTGGTACAATCTTTATTTTGGTGCCATCTATCAGGATCTCAAGAACTAGAAGCCAACCTGTCTGCTTCAGGGGATCAGGCACATCTTCGATGCACCTGGTGGTCCTCTTAGAGTTTTAACTCTCAGGAGAAAGAAAAAGTCATTTTTCTCATTTACAGGATTTTGTAGGGGCCTCCTTACCACAGCGCCTGTTTTGACAACAGGACTAGCTGACACTTATTGCTATGTTTTAACAGTTCCAAAGACCTAGGTCAGAGGTACTTAACCACTCTCATTATATTATAAAAATTAAGTTGCTACACCGAGGGAAGTACCTTCTTAAAAAAAAGGTGGAATCATCAAGAAACACACAAACCAAACACATAAACTACAGCAGAGAAACACAACAGAGGAGGGAGGTAACTAATGGCACCTAACAGTATCTTTCATATTTTCCAGATCACCCAGGAAAGGCCTAGCAGAGATCTATTTTGAACAGAAGATGTTCAATAAACACGATACAGGGATTTGAGAGTTGAGTTCTTTAATTTAAGAATGGATGAAGGGATTATAGGCATTAAGATGTGAGAGGAAGTCTGCTGGGGACTTTTGGGAAAGTCCTAAAAAAGAGGACTTTGCTCCTAAAGAGAGGTGAATGGCAAGAATTAGACGTTTTCTAATGCTAGGCATTGATGTCTGCAGTGTGAAGTATGGAGCTGCAGCAGCCATCTTAGGACCATGAGGGGAGCTGACCTAGGACATTGAAGGGGACAGGCCAGTGCACTGAGGATGAAATGGCAAGAACTTAAGTCCCTGATGACCCAATTTGACTGTGGGACACTATACAGATGTGAAAAAGAAGTAGGCATGCGGGCTTCCCTGGTGGCGCAGTGGTTAAGAATCTGCCTGCCAATGCAGGGGACACAGGTTCGAACCCTGGTCTGGGAAGATCCCACATGCTGCGGAGCAACTAAGCCCGTGCGCCACAACTACTGAGCCTGCGTGCGGCAACTACTGAAGCCCGTGCGCCTAGAGCCCATGCTCTGCAACAAGAGAAGCCACTGCAATGAGAAGCCTGCGCACTGCAATGAAGAGTAGACCCCGCTCGCCACAACTAGAGAAAGCCCTCGCGCAGCATCAAAGACCCAATGCAGCCAAAAAAATAAATCGATAAAATAAATAAATTTTTAAAAATAATAATAAATAAATAAATTTATAAAAAGACAAAGAAGTAGGCATGCATTAAATACTAATATGGAATGATCACCATGATGTATTTTTAAGTGAGAAAAGCAAGGTACAGAATGGTATATGCAGTATTCTACCATTTGTCTAAAAGAGGGAAGAAAAGACACGTATATTTATAATTGCTTGTTTCTGAATAAAATAACTCTGAAAGGAAAAAGAAACAAGAAAAAAAAGAATGGATGAAGGTAGGAAACAATGTTACATTCCTGCAAGTCTAGAATTTAAGAAACTTTTAGGCAGGAGCATATATCCTCTGTGAAATGAAGGTGCTGATTTAGTTACATACGTGGGTAAAGTTGGCAAAATGCGACATGTAAAACTTCAGGGCTAAAAGATAAAGAAGTGCACAAAAGTTCTCAAGGATGTTTCCAAGCGTCAGCTTTGCCCTCTGGATACCAGGAGGCCAGGAATCCAGCTCCAGCGAGGCGTTTTACAGGGAGCCCTTGATACGAGCTACAGGTGGAGGAAACAGGGACTTCCAGCCAGGGAGAAAGAACTCAAGCCAGCAGAGATGGAAGCTACCCACTGGCACACGGGCTTTACAAAGAAACGGAGCCAGAAGTGGATGCAGCGAGGAAGCCTTTACCTCTTCTCGTATCAGGGTGAGCACGGCGGTCTTGTCTGATTCACTGAGGCAGATGCTGTCCAGCGGGCTCTCCCCTCCACAGGCCACAGACACAGGGCCCTTCTCCCCCAGGGACTCCAGCAGTGCCTGTTGGGGGAGAGGGCACAGGTAAGACGTCCACTCCTCAGCTTCTTAACCCCAAATATCCTCCGATAACTTCCTCCTGAAGAAACTGATCACGCCCTTTACAAAACACGTTTGAAGGGGAGAAAACAGCAGGGGAGGCTTAAAAAGAAAACACCTAGTTACAGTACGATCTGAAGGAAAACCCGTTCTAATGAATATCAGGGAGGTCTTAGCTTCTGTTTTAACGGACGGCCTAGAGAAGTTTTCTTCTCATCCAAAAAGGAGACAGTGTAATTATAGAGGTCAGTTACCAGAGAGTCATGTGCATAAAAGAGAAAACCATCTGTGGTTAATGTCTCGTGAACCTGTGGATCTCTGGGGATGACGTGTTCCATGTAAATAAATTCCCAGGAAAGTGTCAACCTTTTTACATATAGATGCTTTGTGTGTACTATTATTTGGCCACTTTGGATGGAAATGTTTCTAAAATGACTTTCAGGCCTAAGCAGGTAGAAATGGCAAATATATGTGAACTCTGACCCCACCCCGGGATGATTCAGGATCACAGGGAATTTCAGTGGCCCCGAGGGCTGGCATGTGGAGACCCAGCGATGTTGTCACGTGCACAGACGCCAGGGTCTGGGCTGCATTTCCATGTCCTGGGTCTTCCCGACACTGAGTTTTCAGTTCCCTTCCATCAACATGTCACCTTCTGAGGTGCCAGCTTGATTTTTGCCATAAACCTGGGTTCCCGGGAGCCACATTCAGTTAGGATTTTGTTTTTCACAAGAACGTGGGCTTTGTACCATTTTTTTTCCTAAAAAGCATTTTTGGGGGTTATTTCCTCTCACCTATGTTAACTTTTTGTATAAATGGGGGAAAAAGCTGATCTAATTAACACCCAAAATGCCCACCAAGGTGACCTGGGAATCTTTTTTTAAAAAAATTATTAGAGTTAGGGTTAGGATTAGGGAATAATCTTAATAATCTTCAATGTCAGCATAACTGATCAATTAGTTACTGACTGTCATCAGTCGGGCTCTGGTATCTTGTTTGAATCGAGCTTGAACAGGAAGTCCAAGGTCAATGTAGACCAGTGGTTTTTAAACTTTTCAGGGTCATTATGGACTCACCCTCTCTCTAGAAAATGCTCAAGAACATGCACATAAATTTTACCTAGATCTTCACTGCCCTCAGCCAAGGGTCCAACAGACGAACCCCTGGCTGAGGCCACAGAAAAGGGAAAATGCAAAAGCCACGAGCTGGCAGTGCCCGTTCCAGCACCATCTGGGGGAGGCCAGCCCACCATGCTGACAGAAGCCCGAGGCCCCCCAGAAACACCTTCTATCCTGGGGGAGCTCCATCACCAGAGCCAGAAGCTACTAGGGGCTGGCAGCCCTAAAATGGCCCCCAATGACCCCACCCCCTGTCTGAGTCCTTTTGGGTAGCCTCCTCCCCTTGAGTTAGGCTGGACCCAGTGACCCCCACCTAAAGCACAGAAAGTGGTAAAGTCATGCGGTTCACTCGTTGACAGAGAGGCTCCGGCTGTGAGAAGATCTGTGGAGAGGCCACGTGGCAAGGAACGGCCATCTCTGCCAACGGCCAAGGGAGACAGCTTGGAAGCAGATCCACCCAAGTTGAGCCTGGAGGTGACCCCAGCCCTGGTCAGTACCCTGAGAGCGGCTGGGGAGAGACCCCGAGTCAGAGGCACTCAGTGAAGCTGCCCCAGGACTCCCGACCCAGAAAGGATGAGATCATGATCATCTGCTGTCGGTCGCTCACACACTGGACATCTGACTCATCCCCCCACCTCCCATGCCACGATGCCCATCAAGACTCCTCCCAACTGTCCCGCTTCCCATGTAACCTGCCTACTAGGTCCAGCCCACACATTTGGTTCATCTCGTCACATTTCCGATTCTAAATTATTACATTTTAAAATCAGTCTTTTGTTTTAATTATTCTAAATCAGAATCCCTAAGACAAGGCAACTCTGGGAAGCTGATCCCCTGTGCCTTCCGTGACCCTCGTGTTAGCGAGGGTTTGGGAAATAAGCCAAGTTTTCTTAGTAAGGGAAATAGTGTCTATTCTGGAGGTCTGCATCTCATTCATCCTCGAGAGGATAAATGAATTCAGTCCGCCCACTTGTTTAATGACTTTGCTCTAACAAATGAGGTGTCTGGAAGGGGCAGCGTTCCGAGCTGGAAGATCAGGCCTTAGATGGGGACAAATACACCTGGACGAGTGGCTCTGCAGCTGGCAGCTCTCCCAGCCACTCCCTCTGCCTGGCTGTACGCCACAAGCCCCATGGCTCAAAATGCAACAGCTCTTATGAGGAATTTATAGCCGTGGCCTATTTTAGCTGCCTTTTCCAGTCCTCTAGGATTTATTTAGCTTTTTACATTCCGCAGTCCTTTATACTGTTTATCAAACAGCACAGAAAGCCTACAGAATCTACCATCACCAATATCTGGCCTGACCATCTCTTCCTGGGCTGGGCAATCTAGTACGTGTTTAATAAAGATGCTAAACCAATCAGATCAATCACATCCTTCCAAAAGGGTCCTGCTTCACAACCCCTGGTCTTTCTCCCTGTCCCACAAAGCATTCACCCTTGAGGACCCACAAAGACCTGTCTACAGACAGTGGGACCCAGGGGAGTCTTGGCTGTAAGTTCACAGTGAGCGCAGATGCCACAAAGTAATTCTCTGCTCACATCCTTGCGATGAGAGAAATCAGGATCCCTAATCTGTTAGGCTCACCCCATTTGTCCTTGAACCTGTTAGAGCAGTGTCCCCCCTGCCGCTTCTAACGGAGACACACTGGAAAAGCCAAGTGAACTCAACTTTTAAGAAGTTTAAGATTTCTTTGAAAAAAATAGAAGATTGACTCCTAAGTGAAAGATGCTGTAGACCAGCAGCTGAAAAGAGAGATGACCATCCTCCCATCTTAGATACTTGGCCCTGGCCGCCCCCTGGTGCTGGGCAGAGACTGCAACACGAATGCCCTTCAGAGCAACACCCAGAGGCATACAGAGGCACAGGCTAGACTAAACAGACTTCTTTTTTCTTTTGCGGTACGCGGGCCCCTCACTGTTGTGGCCCCTCCCGCTGCAGAGCACAGGCTCCGGACACGCAGGCTCAGCGGCCATGGCTCACGGGCCCAGCCGCCCCGCAGCATGCGGGATCTTCCTGGATCAGGACACGAACCCGTGTCCCCTGAATCGGCAGGCAGACTCTCAACCACTGTGCCACCAGGGAAGCCCTAAACAGACTTCTTAGTCAGTGTTTTGAATATTGCAAGTTCTTTATGCAATGCTGATTCAGCATTCTAAGGAAGTAGAAATTAATTTACTTCTGCAAGTTCAACTGGAGTTACCGTTCAAAGATGACAACCCAGGACGTGGTCTTTGCAGGGGGCTCTGGAAACAAGGCTTCCCCCATCTTCTCTCTCCCGCTCTCCCCCAGCTTTCCCACCAACGTCACGCCACCACACAGCAGCTCAGGGCTTTCTGGCTCCGCCTTGCACATTACCCCTTCCCCGCATCTTCACAACCCCCCTGCCGAGGCAGGGAGGTGGGGCTAACTCTGTGGATGAATAACCGGGGAACGTGCAAGCGTAACTGGGGCGTTTCAAGAACGTGGGTAAACCTCCCCAATCTGCAGACCAGTGCCTGGGCCCCTCAACACAGACTTCGACCATCCCTTTGACATTTTTACACACAGAAAAGACTAGACGACGCTCCCACAGTACCTGGAAAACGTCACAGGAAACTGGTTTCCCTAAGGGCACGACCAGGCAGTTTGGGGAGCGGAGGGTGGAGTCTCATCCTTTTGTGGGAAGGACCCCCTCCCACAGATGCGGGGGACACTTCACTACTTGCAGAATGGTGGCCTCAGTGGCTCCTCAAAGTGACTGTGCCATCAGCCACGGTGGCTGTGCTGGGAATGATTACAAGGCCTGGCTCCCAAAAGAGTGATTCTGTCAGGAAACCACCGTCACTGCTGTGTAATGCCCCTGAGAGGGGACCACGCTCCAAGTCCCTGACCCCTGTGTGCATGTCCTCCTTCTGCCCAGCGCCCACGGCTCCCTCGCCCACCCTTACGTCCCTTACTCTGTGTCCTCCAGGGAAACACCGTGGGTCGCAGTCCAATGGTGAGTCACGAGAACGGTTACTAGGACAAGCAACATGCATTAAAATAAATGAAACAGAATAGAAGATATCAGAGTGAGCCACATGAAGAAAGGCAGATACTGTTCTGTGCAATTTGTTCGATAACAATACAAACGCGTGTGTTGAGATGTGTCACACGTTCCTACGAGCCAGGATGCAAAGTGTATTCTTACTGTGGATCCAGGTTCAGAACGTTTCTGTCACAACTTCACCGAATCCTTCAGCTTCAACTATGTCCTGTGTCCTAAGGGCGCTCAGATCTACTGAAGCCAACCTTGACTTTTCCTGAGCTCACGGTGTGTGCTTCTCACTGCCTACAGGAAATGTGAACCGAGAAGCTGGTCTCACAGATGTCTCAAAGCCACACATCTAAAACTGAACTTCTACGATTCTGCACCTCCTGTGTACTCCTGATGTACTTACTGGCTCCTGCGTTCAGCCGTGTTCACTGTGGTCGGTGCTGGGGTACAGGGGCCGGCACACAGTCACGGTCCCAACCCGTGGGGCAGGCGGGGAGAAGTGAACCAAAGCCCGTTTGGCTGGGCAAGGGTCTGGCGTGGGAAGGAGGCAGGGGTGGTGTAGAAAGCCGCAGAGCCCACAGCAGAGTCTGAGCTCAGCCTAAAGACAAGGGAAGCCAACGAAAGGGTTTAAGCAAAGAGGAACAACTCTGGCTGATGGAAGAGGAGGACAGAATAGCCTCGGGAACAGGGAGATTCATTAGGAAGCTGCCACCGTGCTTAAAACGACCGGTGGTGGCCATGGGCCGGACAAAAGTAGACGGATTTACAACATCTGCTTTCTGGACGTGGAAACCACAGACCCTACGTGTGGGAATACAGAGGACGGGGGAGTCCAAGAGGACCCCAGGGTTGTGGCTTAGACGACGAGGTGGACAGCGGTGCCACCTGTCGAGACGAGGCCCCTCTGGGCTTGGTCATCAGCAACGCCGACCACTCAGATATTCAAGGCGGAAACCTCGATGGCCTTCAGCGACTTTCTCCAACCTCCACCTCAGCCACCACGTGCACCCGGGGAGCCACCAAGCAGTGATGGTTCTACCTGCTGAGTCCCAGCCTCTGTCCCATCCTCTGATTTACTACCGATCATGATGCTTCCTACTTCAACCCCCAGGAGAGTCCTCTGCTGCGCTTCCATGAATTCCAAGCCTCCCGGCGCGATGTCTAGGGCCCCAGTGGCCTGGCTCTCACCTACCGCACACACAGTATCCTCCGATCACGTGAGATTATTCATCCCTACAACTCCTCATAAAGCACGTGCTTCTTCTCACTCCCTGTCTTTGCACAGTACAACTCTCCTGCCCAGAACACCCTTCATTGCCTCATCTACCTGGCAAACCCCATTCTTCCTTTAAAACTTAGTTCAAGTGAGGAACCCAGAAGACCCCACCTTAACCACGTGATCAGTTAATTCCACCAATAGTGGGATGCACTGATACCCATGAGGTCCCTTCTGATGCATTCGTGCCAAAGATGCGTAAACCGAGTTTAATCATGAGGAAACACTCGACGAGCCCAAATTGAAAGATATTCTACAAAACAACTAACCAGCGCTCTTGAAAAGAGCCAAAGTCCGGAAGGACAGAGACAGACTGAGGAACTGTCACAGATTAAAGGAGACTGAGAACACAGGCACCGAACGCCTTGTGGGGTCCTGCCCCGGATCCTGTGCCAGAGAAAGGACACTAGTGGGGGTAGCTGGTAAGACCTGCATACGGTTTACAGACCAGACAATAATACCGTACCAGCGTGTACTGATTCTGATTACAGGAGAGGTTAAAGTTGGAGGAGCATGGGTGCAAGAGTTATAGGAATTCTTTGTGCTATTTTTGTAAGCCTGAAAGTTAAAAAGAAATAAAATTGTTTTTAATTAGCTCAAATCCGGCCTTCCTGACACATGCCGCACGGTGGGTCAGCCCAGTCCTGGGGACATATCCTGGTGTAACATTCACCACAGGGTAACCCTGGTTTCCATTTTGTAATCTACAACCGGGGCTGCTCGAAAGAAATACAGCGTAAGCCATACGTAATTTAAAAATTCTCAGTAGCCACATTTAAAGGATAAAAAGAAACAGGTGAAATTAATTTTAATAATATAGTTTCGTTAACCCAATAGATCCAAAACATCAACATGTTATCAGCATAAAAAGTTAGAGACATTTTATCTTCCCTTCTTTTCTGCGCTAAGTCGTCAAATGCTGGTTGCACTTTACACTTGGAAGACATCTCAGGACGTCCAGCTACAGGTCCAAGTACTAGTGGTCACCCTCCGAGACGCCTCAAGTGAAGGAGTTGTGCTTTATTTTTATCTTATGCCCGTCACCAGACACAGACTAGAATTTAATTACTGAGTTATCGTGGACTTCAAAACAAACACTGAACCCCCCGCGCTCACACCCCTCCCCCACGATCCTGGGGACTCACGGGCACGGCAGGTCCATCCTTCTCCATCTGTTGGCACGTCTCCTTCTCAGTGCCTAAAACACAGAGAGTCACTTTTAGGGTCATCCCAAGAGGTTGTGCCTTTCCTTCCCACCAAGAGACTCTGGGAGACCCCAGTGCAGGCCCGGAAGGACATCTAAGGGCCCCTGAACAGCATCTCAAGATCTTGGAAGACGCGCTACATTCTGCTGACCACTGCGCTGCCTGTGTTCAGGGTCCAAAACATCCAGAGGAAAGAGGAGCTTACGGTCCGTCAGCCTCAGACGGAAGCACGTCCTCAGGTGGAGAGAACGGCAAGGCTGCCCCCTTGTGTCCATGAAAAGTTTTGCAAGTGAGTTGGACTAACCACGGGGTCATTTCAGAAAGAGGAGAAACCGTTAACGCTGAAAGCTATTTTATTACCAAGTTGGAGTGAATCTGAATTCCAGCCCTGAAGGGTACGTCAGTGGAATTAATGTAGCAGATAAAACAAGAACCTAAATTTCAATGCCTGAACACTAACTTCATTATCCTCCCCACACCCTTCAAGCTGGTCTTCTCGGCTCCGCTCCACCACCAGAGTCAACGCGTACAAAAAACCAACACGATGCTTTTTCTGATTAAAGGAACATGCACTCGTTGAAGAAAATTTTTAAATATGTAAAAGCACATAAAATGCTGAAGCTACAATCCTCCACCTGCAATCGCAAATTACTACTTTAGTGCACTGTCGAGAGTGAATTATTGAGAACAAAAATGTGACCATCACTACTTTGCTTAAAAACCTTCAGTGGCTCCTCTATATTGATAAAGCCCCAACTCCTCAGGACAACCCCGGGTTCCCACTTGCCCTGTACTCACGGACAGCTACTGGGCATTTTACCTGTGTGGCAGGTTCCTTCCCATCCCTGTGAGAGACTCCTTGGGGTGCATCTTCGTATTTATCTATCAAGACCCAGGCTGAAGGTGATATCCCAGGACACAGTTCACCCACCCCACGCGACCAGGGCCCCTGCTCGCTCCCACGATGTGGCTAATCCATTACGAACAGTGTTAACGGGAGCTGTTCTGTTAGCAGAACCCCAGCTCATAAAGTTTCTGCCAAAGGAATTTCCTCCTAGTGAGGAAGGATATAATTCAACAAACAGGGACCATGCACCTGCACTAGAGGAAAATCGAAGATGAATCACTCATAGTCCTTAACCTCAAGAAGTTTATCAAAGATGATAACCTTCCATAACTAATACATGGAACGTACGAAGAAATGCTGTGGGAGCCAAGTGACCTTTCTGAGACAGACCGGCAAGGATGGGCAGAATCTCTACAGGACAATGGTGAAGAAAGGCATTTCATATACGAGAAATAAGTGTAGGTATGAGAGTTCTAAGGGTAAGCCTGTGCAATGGGTAAAGGGGCACAAAAGGAAATGGCAGACGGGGTCTTCGGAGAGAACATCAGAGCAGAAAAGAGGCCTGGGATGAAATGTGGAACAGTGCCTGGAACGTTTATTTTACAGATGGGAAACAGACCTGGGTAGGTGGGGAGATAACTCTCACAAAGTCCAGGTTTCCACCTGCTTCTCTGGTTTGATGATAGATCATTATTTTTGAAATTCTAAGTATAAAAGCTCCACACCGAACTATGTTGCTAAAGACCTGAGTTTCCAATAATGTTTAATGAAGTCGGGAACACGGTGCCAAGTGCTTCCCAATGAAGGTTAAGGCCACAGATACAACCTGGGACCTGGAAAAGGGCCTCGGATTTAGAATGTTCTAAAGAGGAAAACAGCACTAAGCTTCAGCACAGGTTGGTCTAGGCCCTTATGAGAACATGAAGAAGCATTAGTCTTTTTCAATCCACCATGTCTGCAAGCAGGAAATCTTACAATAGTCGAGGGTAACGAAAACCATCTCTTCACACGTTAGCCTTGTGGTTAAAAGACCGTGGAGCCAAGACTGCTGGGAACTCGGACCCTAGTCCACCACTTTAACTAGACAGGAGACCGTGGCCGAGATCCTTAACTTCTGTCTCACTTTCCCTCTCTGATAATGGGGAAAAGAATGCTGCCTAATATAAAATAGATAAAAAAACAAGGAGCTACTGTATGGCACAGGGAGCTATGTTCAATATCTTGTAATAACCTATAATGGAAAAGAATCTGGAAAAACATATGTAACTGAATCAGTTTGCTGTACACCTGAAACTAAGACAACATTGTAAATCAACTGTACTTCAATTTAAAAAGGAACAAAAAAAAAAACAAAAAAAAGAACGCTACCTAGTGAGGAGACATGAGTTACTACACGTAACACACTTAGAACAGTGCCTGCATGTGGAAGCAACTATACCTGTTAGTCGTTATTATTTCTATAAGGGAAACCAGGAGCCCAATAATCCCAACATGGTTCCAGGTCACTACACATGAAGATGTGGCCAGACTGAAATAATTAGGAAAGAATTCAAGCAGTCTGATACATCAGTGTCTCCGTACATCCTGCCACTCAGATCCATACGTCCCTGGCGCTCCACTGACACCCTTTTGTGTTTCTTCACCAGGCAAAGGAGCAAAGCACAGACCAGCAGCCTAAACCTATCCATCAAGGGACCCGTTCTCTAATATCTTTAAAGTGTTTCCTGCCCTGGGCTTCCAGGCATTTCTATGCTTATGTACGTAAAAAAGATGAAGATTTGCTTCCATACCTGCTTCTGAGGATGAAAACGCATGATTTATGGCAGACACGGGAACATTGGAACATTCAAAGTACTCCAGGTCGTCCTCTGGCTCACCTTTCCCCTCGGCCCCAATGGGTTTCTGACCAGATGACGTAGACGCCAGCTTCTCCTCGTCGGTAGCATGGCCGTCCCTGTTAGAAATGTCTGAAATCTGGGAGATCACTGCTCCTTCATCCTGGGAAAGGCAACAGATGAGATGCTACCATTTAGGAGGGCAAGCAGTGGGGAAAGCGACATCTCAGGAAGAGCAAAGCAGCCGCCATTCCATATGGATGTTCTCCACGAATCTGGCTACCAACCAAGGAAGAAGCTGCAGCCCCTCAACCATGGAAGGCTGTATTTTCTAGGGCCTACCTTCTGTAATTCACACCTGAGGTTTAAAAAGTTAAGCTTTTCTAGCCTAAATTTATAAGCAACAAGTTGAAGTGGCTGAAGAAAATAGTTTTCATAGATTTTGCTCATATAGATAGATCCTAGACTTTTCTGGAAAATGTATGCACCCCGCTGTATTTTCAGGTGACATCTAAAAACCTTTCACTACGAGCTTAAGTAGTCACAAAGGCTATAATATCTGCTACATATTATTTATTTGTTGGCTTGTTTACTTATCTCTCCTTCCAGTTTTATTGAGATATAATTGACATAACAGCACTGTGTAACTTGAAGAGGTACAGCATAATGATATGACTTACGTACATCATGAAATTATCACAGTAGGTTTGGAGAACATCCATCCTCTCACACAGATACAAAAGAAAAGAAAATTTTATTATATTTTAAATACTGACTTGGCTTATTAATTCAATTTAGTTACTCTTGTGATTTGATACTTTATCATCTGTTTAAAATCAAACATGAATAAGCCCTTGAATAGTCAGAAATTTACATCATTCCTTTTCCTCTCTGAATTTGTATTTCCTTGCTACTTCCATCAAGAAATTATCCCAAAGAAATGCATTTGCTTTCAAGTTTTTTTAAAGTCCTCCTATTACATTTGTTCAAAAAAATTTTAAAAACCTTTTTTACAACCATAAGTCTCTGTTAACATTTTTTCTTCTGGAGGGTTATCACTACAATTACAAAGGCATTATTCTAAAAGTTTTACAATGTTTGGTAAGTACAATCAAACACAAAAGTAAAATTTTTAAAAGATGGAAATCGATTACAATATTTTGTTGCACCGATTTTAAAAATCTTTTACAATGCAATATGTGTTATTTTTCTGGAGCAAATCAAACGTAAATTTTTCATAGCTCTTGCTGCCTCTGCTTTGGCAGCATTTGAAGGTGGACACTTCATACATTTGTAATAGATGAAGCATAAATCAAATTACAAATCTTTTTTTTTTTTTTTTAATCTTAAACCACGTACCAAGTTTTTGGTCCAAATTGCGTAAGATAAGTTAAACTTAAAATGCAATGACTGTATTTCTGTAATCATGGTTATGCTGGAATAAAGTTTTAAAAAGGAAGAAAAAAAAGGACTTCATTGCAATCAAATGGGTCCGGGTTTTCTTTTGTTTGCGTGTGTGTGTGTGTGTGTGTGTGTGTGTGTTTCCCAATTAATTATACAGTCATGGACAAATATTTATTGCTAGAATGAAACAAAGGTCAGCATCAATTTGATTCCTGTTTTCCATTTTTATAGTTATAATCAAGAAGCCAGAAGCCTTACTAATACAAATAAATAGGTGAAACAGAACGAAGTTTGTAATAGAAATGTCTCAGTTCTTTGAACTCCTTTCCAAATTATGTTC
This sequence comes from Neophocaena asiaeorientalis asiaeorientalis, assembly GCF_003031525.2. Taxonomy (NCBI): domain Eukaryota; kingdom Metazoa; phylum Chordata; class Mammalia; order Artiodactyla; family Phocoenidae; genus Neophocaena; species Neophocaena asiaeorientalis. Next base: position 4,833,045 of record NW_020175192.1, read on the forward strand.
CAAAAAATTCTATCATCAGTAACTATCTTTTTTTTTTTCCTTTTGGGCCATGTCGTGCTGCATGGAGGAATCTTAATTCCCCAACCAGGGATCGAGCCCGAGACCCCTGCAGTGGAAGCGTGGAGTCCTAACCACTGGACCACCGGGGAAGTTCAAATAATTATCTTTTTAATTGAGATATAACTGACATATATCACTGTGTCAAAAAATATTTTTAATAATCTATCAGCTGACAATTCAGGTTCTCCTAACTTGCTAAAAGCAATGAACTGGAAAAACATCTGACTTTAAAAATATATTATCCAGTCACTGGAGTCAATCACCTTCTTATAACTTACACCAGTATTTCAAATCCCCTCTTTGGTGCCCAGAGGTTTCACACCCAGTGGTGATGCACCCTAGTAAGTTTGAGAACGGGTGAGAGGGAACTTTATCACAAAAAAGTGGGAAAAGGGTAGCTGTGAAGGAACGGTTCCCTTATCTTCACAGCCCTTTCTCAGATCAGCTTAGCAAGTCAAGGATTTGGGAATTGGTTTCCTTAAAGCTGAGTACTCAGATCCCCACTGGAAAATCTTCATTCATCACCACTCTGATGAGGAACACAGACTTACCTGAGAACACCCATCCAAAGCAAGAGACTGGGCTTCGTATTTCTTCACCTTACAGCCACTCCTGGGAAAAAAACAAACAGAACACCGGGCCGGTTTGGAATCACACTGACAACCTCCAAGCTGTGAAATGGTGCAGACAGCGGTGTGTGCAGACACAAGCCAAAGCGCACAGCCCCACGCGAGTCACACGTCCACGCGTCAGAGATGGGAACAAACACCTTCCCGCCTCTGAATCCTCTCCCGAGAGGCAGGGCAAGCAAAGAACTGTAACTCAGTGACCTCCTCACTTGCTTCTGCGGGTAGCTAAACACCAGCACTCGGGCCCCTACGGCTTGTAACTGCGCGCCAGCAGCCACCAACAGCTCTTCCGAGAGCAGCCCCAGTACCTGGAGACGGTCGGGTCATCTGATCCGCGCTCACTTGGCTTTGATAAGTCACCAGAAAAATTACCACGCCGGACCACATTCTTTAAAAATTCTTTATTGCGCTAAAAGCCACAGAAGTCTGGGAAGACAGCTCCAGACCTGCGTGCTCACAGAGGAGGACTGTGGGCAACAGAAAGGATGAAAATAAAAATGTCTGAGCAAACTGTTACCATTCCTCTTAAGTAGCGAGATGGAAAACGAACGTCACGACCGGAACTGGGGAAGCTCAAACCGCCCGCTTTGTTTAAACTAGCACGTAATTTGTGATCTGAAGACTATCCAGATTCTGTTCTTTTGTAATGAACTTAGAATTTACAGCACCGCCGCTCTGACCACACCCCACCCCCAACCAAAACTGCAAGTTCTTCTCGTTTTGCGGGGCAAAAACAAAGACCAGCATGGCTACCAGAAGAGGGACCACCACCTCGGTAGTGTCTGCTTGTCTTCCCTAACGCCTGAGTGTCACCCCTGCCACCAAACGCAGGTTGAGCTGACTCGGTAAAATGTATTCCCTGCTCCAAGGCGGCAGCCTTATCCTATCAAAAAAGTCAGTTGTTCCTGACATGAAACAGCAGAGCAGTTCCTCAAGCCGCTGCGGGGATGAGAGTAGGGCCAAGCCAGCACGCAGCATCACAGCGCCGCACGAGGCGTGTGTCAAGCCGGGGACGCAAGCTCTCGCACCTGAGGTGGGAGGGCCCCATCGCCAAGCCTTTGGGTACAGATGGCAAGGCTAATAAGCTGGCTCAGGAAGTGGCAAATGAAATGCAAAAAAATCATCAGAAGATCCAACTCAGAAAGGGAAGCCAACATGCTATGGAGAGATGGTCCGGGGAGGGTAGGGGAGGAACTGCCAAGGGCCCCAGGGAGAGCCAGAAACAGGAGTACTTACAACAGAAAACAGAGAAATTTCACTTGCTCAGTAGTCCTGATGCACCAACAAAATTAGAGACGGGAAAGAGACAGACAGATGGAGAAAAAAATCATGTAAAGCCTGGAATATTTATCTCTAGTCTGGCAGACATAATGGTTGCAAAGTTCCTTCTATGAGGTGAGAAGTGAATTAAAAATGTCATACTCATGAATGTTACCACTGGTGAGTGAATGATTCTCAGTAGTTAGAGAGTGACAGAAACACTCGGAAATGTCACACGGTCAAATTTATGGATGAAAAGTAAACTTTCAAATATTTGTAAATGTAAAAAAACGGCATTACTGCTGAGTATGTTTACTCTTAAATGTCTAGTCATCCAGATTAAAGGCAATCAATGCATGAATGAAAATATAATTGAAAATGCATCTGCTTATATCTCCGGTAGGTGTATATTACTGAGAAACTCCAAGCGATTTTACATAATTTATCTTATTTGACCCACAAAAACCCCAATCATAGGATGATGTCTCTAGTTTACAGAAGAAGGATCTGAGATGCCACCAATTACGTCATCTTTTAAGAAGTCACACAAGGGCTTCCCTGGTGGGGCAGTGGTTGAGAGTCTGCCTGCCGATGCAGGGGACACAGGTTCGTGCCCGGGTCTGGGAAGATCCCAAATGCCGCGGAGCGGCTGGGCCCGTGGGCCATGGCCGCTGAGCCTGCGCGTCCGGAGCCTGTGCTCCGCAACAGGAGAGGCCACAACAGTGAGAGGCCCGCGTACCGCAAAAAAAAAAAAAAAACAAAACAGAACAGGAGGAAAATGCTAGCAGGTGAGGGTGGTAGGACTGGGAGAGGGTGCTTCTTGCTACTGAAAACAAGATGTAGGATAAACTTCCCTCCCTTTGGTCCCACTTTAGTCTCATGTAACATGAATGCACTGGCTACACACTTTCAACAGCAACTGAAAGGGAGGCTCCCAATGACCCCTTATCAACCCTGATAGGCAGGTCTGCCCATAATTAGGGGACCCCAGGTTAGGAAGAATCCAGGCAAAGACCTGGCCATCGTGTCCCCCGGGCATCGTCTAGACACAGGTAACTAACCTGAACCACAGAAAAGCACCTTGAGGTCACCTGATCAATAATATTTTTCAGCAACCATTTAACTGTGTGTCTATAATCAAAGAACAGATCAAGAACTATTAATGACATTTCATTCCCTTTAGACGTCCTGGGGAATATTCTGGGGCTGCTGAAGAATCCATTCCTGCAGTGCTCAAGCTTCTTGGTCCTCATACTTTCTGCTCTTTAACCCTTTTTCTCTGGTGTCAATCACCACACCATCTAGTGTTTTTCTTTACATCACATTAACGCTGAAACGCATTTCGCCAATACAACTGTGGTGACAATGAGAAACATGTACTTCTTCTCACCCTCCCTTTCCATATTTCATCCACCATGTCACTGGCCCTTTTTTTTTTTAAAAAAATACTTTATTTATTTAATTTGGCCACACCACACGTCTTGTGGGATCTCAGTTCCCTGACCAGGGATCAAACCTGGGCCACAGCAGTGAAAGCATGAAAGCGCCAAGTCCTAACCACTGGACCGCCAGGGAATTCCTCATTGGCCCTTCTTTATATCTAATTCTTAGTAAAATGTCACAGGGTCATGAAGATACCAACAGATTGTCATCGACTCAAGTTTTGTGATAAGGTCACCCTGTAACAAGTTTAACCTGAAATGTGACGTGGAATTATGGCCTGGGGGTGACGACTCCGAGAGAACTCTGAGGACCTTGCAAAAGTGGCTCCAGATTTCCCGGGAGAAGGGGGGTTGGTGGGGAGCGGGATCTCACACAACGAAGACTAACAGCCTAATTTAGTCAGATTTAGGCAATTGTTTAAAATAGTCTTGATTCTTTTTGGAAACTCACCTCCTTTCTGAAAGAGCCAGAAGCTTTACCAGAAGACATAAGAATTCTAACTTTTAGTGGTAGGTTTGTTTCCAACAAAAATCACAGCTTTCTGTTCAAGTGAAAAGACTTCTGTAAGACCCTTTCCCACGTGTTACTGATACTACACAGTTTACCTGCAGCCCTGGTATTCTTGTTTCATCCACAGAGAAGCTGAAGAAGGTGGCTAGCACTGACACCTGAATTCTGTATATAAAACGATTCCCGACAGCTCAGATAGGATTTCTGAAAACCATCAAATCTCTACCTGCCTAGCCCATGACATTCTTTTTTCTTTTTAAATAGGAAAAAAGTACCCAAGATGGGGGGAAAAAGAACTCAGCTGAATAAACTGAGGATTCAGAAGCAAAGCAGACATCTAAAAAGGAAACCTCAGGTATCTCTGATTCCACACCAGAGTTAGGCAAAACAGTGAAGATTGCAGTCCGAGGTTATGAGCTTTGCGTCTGCCCCGGGGCAACTTCACCCAAACCAAAAGCAGTGGCCGCCAAACTCACAGAGAGGACCCAGAACACAAGGCCCACGCCCATCTCACTCACGTTATCAAACGCGACTTTGCCTTCTTGGGTGATTCTAAGATTTCACTAATATGACTACCGGCGGGAGAACCAAAGTCACTGCTCGTTAAAGTCATAGCGGGTTTAAAGGGATCCATGGATTCGTCAAAGTGATCTGGGTCAAAGCCGTAGGAGCCCTGAGCCGAGAGCAGGGGCGAGCGCTGCAGTGGGGAGTGGCCCCCAAAGGGCCCGAAGTCGGGGCTCTCCCCGGGACAGGGGCGGGGACCCGGCTCTGAGGACGCCCCTGCCCCCGGGGCGCCTGCTGGCTCCCCGGCGCCGTCTTTCTGAACCTTGGGTGTCACCCTGCTGCCCAGTTTCCGGCCGGGTTTCCTCGGGAGTGCTTTCCTGGACTCCACAGTCTCCACGTCTTCCGTGAAGTCAAACTCCAGTTTCAGAGGGGAGCCCCTCACGGCCTCCGGCAGCTCAGTCCCTGAGTCGCTGGTGTCTCCGCCGGGGGCACACGGTGTCTCCCTCACGTCGGGGGGACACTTCTGGCTCCTGTCACCTCCTAGCAGGGCAGGGGTGGCGGCGTTCCCAGCCTCTCCGTCGGAACCGGACTGGCGGTCCACCCGGGGAAGACGCGCGCCCTCCGGGGCGGGGTGGGCTTCGGAGACCCCGCCGCCTGCCGCCTTCTTCCTAAGGGGGACGGGCCTGGGCTTCCGCAGCCTGCTTCTGCTGGCCCCGGGCTCCGGACACGGGCTTCCCGCCTCCGCGTCGGCTTCCGCCGAGGCCTCCAGCGTGGACCCCATGGCGCCCTCGGTCATTGCCTGGTCCTCGGCGTCGCCCGGCGCGCGGGGGCAGGGCCCGGCCTGGCCTAGGGCCGTGGCCACGCAGCCATGAGCCGCTGCTGGGCCAGGCGGCCCCCGGGGCGCCGTGGAATTCTTGGTGTCTACGGAAAACGGCCTCACGACAGAGATTTTGCTCACATCGTGTTCAGGTTCTTCTCTGAAACCCCGGACCGAGTAAGACTCAGCAGCGTGCTGAGCTGCTTCGTTTTCTGAGGGTCTAGAACCAGCCTCGGGCGACCGTTTTTCAACCACTTCTGCTACCAGCTGTTCGTCCACTTCTTGTGAGTCTAAAACAAAACACAAAAGCCGCCTGTTAACAAATTACCTTTTCAGCATTGGTGACTATTCTCCACTAGCTGAAGCCGCACAAACGGCAAGCTCTGCCCTCTTTGCTTGTACGAAGCATCCCTAAGGTTCCGCAACGACGGCGGCGTGGCCTGACGGCGGACGGCTGGTACTACACTCTAAAGCGAGTCTTCCCAGCCCAAACGCTGTGTGTGTGCTATCCAAGTCCCACGAATAACAATTATACCGAACAGAGCTATTCAGGAAATGGCTAAATAGATCGTGGGCCCTCTGCAAAGCAAATTAATATGATGTTAAAATTCTGCAGGTTAAAACAACTGGTCTGGGGCTTCCCTGGTGGCGCAGTGGTTGAGAATCTGCCTGCTAATGCAGGGGACACGGGTTCGAGCCCTGGTCTGGGAGGATCCCACATGCTGCGGAGCAACTAGGCCCGTGAGCCACAACTACTGAGCCTGCGCGTCTGGAGCCTGTGCTCCGCAACAAGAGGCTGCGATAGTGAGAGGCCCGCGCACCGCTATGAAGAGTGGCCTCCTCTTGCCACAACTAGAGAAAGCCCTCGCACAGAAACGAAAACCCAACACAGCAATAATTAATTAATTAATTAAAAAAAAAATGGTCTGGAAGAAACTTTGGATGCAGACAACTCAGGTAACAGGGTTCTCACCTGGCACGGACATGGTTCCCAGGCACTGCCTGAGAGTTTCAGGGTCCGGATTTTATGCAGTAAGCGGGTTTTAATCTCTGGATGTTAAGTATTCCCTCTTCCCCAGAATAGAGTTTAAATAACTAGACTGGTTTAAAATTAAATGAAAAAGTCATCACGGCCTGCTCAGAATAACTTCTCTGTACACTTAAAAATGGAAAGAGCCAAATAAAAAAACTAATTAGAAAAAGCAGAGATAGAAAAGTGGCTTTATAAACAAACAGCCCTTATTTTACTAAAACACAAATCATAAAACAATAAAGTTACTTCTTCTTTAGAAGCTTTGTCTCTAAGCTGGCCAGGAATCTTCTCAAATCATTTGTGAAAATGAAAGATCCTTTTTAATTGGGGTTTTATAAGGAGAAACTCTGCAATCAGGAAGGTGTAAATGAAGGTATTTCTTTAAAGCACAAACTAAGATAGTGCTTTCCTGACATATATCTGAAACGATAATAGAGTAGCAGCAAAAACTGAGTAAACTGGTTATTATCATAGTATCTCATGATTTAAGGGAAACTCAGAGATGACCATCTAATCCTACTTCCTGACCGTCATCCTAATCCAGGATCAAAGAACTAAGCATCACTGGGAGAGTTTTTTTAAAGCACTCACACATCTTTTTACACGATTCCTTTATGGCTGGAATTGGGCAGTGGTTTACAAACTATTCTGCACAGATGCTTCAGATATTCTAACCAATGTCCAATATGTCTTGTTCTTAAAGATATATTTAACTATTATTAATACTGTAATTTTTTAAAAAGCTCTCAACACATGATACCTGGGATTTAACATACTTCAAAAGGATATTTTTTTAAAAAGAGACAGCAAATGTGGCAAAATCTTGATAACTGTTGAATCCAGGGACGGGTATATAGGAGTTTCCATTGTACTATTTTCTCTATCGTATACTCTTGAAACCTTTCAAAATAAAAAAATTTAAAACAACTGCATTTCACACAGAATTTTAAAGAGAACGTTTTAAAGTGTACTGACAAATTCACTTGTGTCTGTACAGACTCTCTATTCTCTCTCCATATATTTGAGCTGTGATGCAGGTGTTATTGACTGTTTCTCCGTGCTGATGGCGGGCGGGAGGGTAGACAAGCAACAGTGAAAACACAGCATCAAAACCCCAGGGCCGCAAAAATCTACATGCAACAGGCTCAGTTAGAAGCCAGGCTGGGTCTGGGCACACCTGCTCACACCCTAGCATCAGCTGGTTGAATACAATCTAATCTTGATTATACCAAAGTATAGACAGTTACCGCTTATTTTACATGAGCCACAGAGAGCGCTGAAGCAGGGGTGGATCGAAATCAGATTTACGTTCTCAACAGCTCTCTCCAGTTGAAATGTGGAAGGAGGTCAAAATGGAACAAACAGAACCGCTAGCATGTTATTCTGGGGCTTCGACTAGGGCGGTGCTAATGGACAGGAAGAGAAGTGCACAGTAACTGAGAAAATGAGGTGAAATTTGATAAGGCTTGATGATAGGCTGGATGTAGGACTGTAGGAGAAGGAGGCATCAAAGATGATTCGTACGTTTTCAGCTCATGGAATGAGAGGATGGTTTTACTGTTCAACGAGATTCAGGGGTACCAGCCGAAGAGCTCGGGGCTGTCGGGCTGGGGTGGGGAGGTTGGCCCTGGACACCGAGAGCTGCCTGGAACTCTGAAGCAGAGATGCTGAGTAGGAAGTAAGTAGCGCAGACAGATCTGGGCTGCAACTAGTACTTGACCTAACTGAAGCCACGATATAATTGAGACTGACTACCTTTGAAGTCACACTGGATACTACTTAACTGTAAGGTATCTCCCTCCTACATTGCATCTTTGAGCCTTAGCATATTTTATTCTAAAATTTTAAAGAGATTATCTTTCTTTCAAAAAGAAGTTACCTAAAAAGGATTCATTTAAAATGAAAGTTGAAGTTTAACCATCTTTGTAAATTAAGAGAGTATTATTAATCACAACATCATAGTTATATAAGAAAGTGCCCAAACATTTTAGAGATGCATACTGAAATATCTGTGACCTGATACCTTGGAACTTGTTTTAAAAATGCTAAAGCAGGGCTTCCCTGGTGGCGCAGTGGTTGAGAGTCCGCCTGCCGATGCAGGGGACGCGGGTTCGTGCCCCGGTCTGGGAAGATCCCACATGCCGCAGAGCGGCTGGGCCCGTGAGCCATGGCCGCTGAGCCTGCGTGTCCGGAGCCTGTGCTCCGCAACGGGAGAGGCCACAACAGTGAGAGGCCCACGTACCGCAAAAAAAAACAAAAAAAAAACGAAAGCAGCAAAACAAAAGAAAAAGAAGGTCATAGTGGGGACAAACCTGGGCAAATGGGGGCAATGATTTAACCTGGGCAGTGGGCACACACAGGTTCTACTGCAGGACATTGGAAGCTGATGACAATCAAAGAAAAACTGTCTTTTGTTACATAATTGCTCTCCCAACCTCTCCTTGCCATTGACTTCTAAACATTTACTGCCAGTCTTCCACGTGGGAGCCCTGGGCACTGATACCCGAGTCCTCTGTGTTCTTCCCGCAGAGGCTTGTGATAAGTTAAGGGGAAAGGGTGAGGCGAGGACAGTGCGTCCAGCCCAGCGGCCCTTTCCCTCTTGGGACTTTTGTCTCCCTTTCCTGATTCCTTCACCAACAATCCCACACCTCCCAGAGACCGAGGGGAGACCTATGGAGTCGCCCTTCGCTTACTCTCTCCTAGCTTTCAATTTCTGCCCTCATCGCCTCCATTAGAAAAGGGCAGGGCCTTCCCACCTTCCTCCACCTCCACCCATTCCTCTAGACCCTTCTCCGTCCCCATCTCTACCGGCTGCAGAGGAGCGAGGAATGGAAAAGGAGCCCGCCCGGCAACTTGGGGACACCTGCAGCTCTGCTGTACCCTAAAGCGTGCCACCCAGCAAGTGGGAGGGGGAAGGAAAACGAGCACCCTTCACCTGAATTCGGCCCCCCAGCCTGAGCAGAAGACCCCTGCCCAGGCATTTCTTGGCCAGCTCTGGCCAGGTACCAGGTCAGTAAACCTGCCCAGTCCTACGCCCACTCCCTGCAGACCCCACCCTGGTCTAGCATCTTCAGTCACCAGGAGAAAGCACTGATGGGCAGGAGTGTGGGGAGGGCTTCTCATTGACTTAAACCAGTTTGGGGGAAATTCCCTGGCGGTCCAGTGGTTAGGGCTTGGCGCTTTCACTGCTGTGGCCTGGGTTCGATCCCTGGTCAGGGAACTAAGATCCCGCAAGCCGCGTGGCATGGCCAAAAAAAACAAAATAAAAATAAAAATAAACCAGTCTGGGGAGTTTGGGAAAATGTAAAACAAGGAAAAAACCAAACTCCTCACCTAACTGGAAAAGGTACCTCAGAGTAAGATTTTATTTGCATTTACACCCTCCGTCAGCAAGTGTGCCAATACCAGGCGACCCCACATACCCCGGGCTGCCCTACAACAGACGCTAAAGGCAAGCATGGCACCACAGGTAACTTTCAGGAAGAAGTAAAACACCCAAAATGTCTGCAAGCTCTGGTTAAGAGCTCTAACCTCGGTCCCCGTCTGAGAGCGCTGTTAGGTAACTAACCTCCCTCTAAGCCATCCTTCCACTTTTACACAAATCCTGCATTCCATCAGAACCTTCCTCCAGCGCGCTGATAGGCTCTCTCCCTGGATTGAGTCTATTGAGTTTGGATGATTCTGACAAGCACAGCACTGCCTGGCAGCTTGGTGAACACAGACAGAGAGGTGATCAGCAGATGAATTCAAAGCAAACACAGAGGAAATCCAAAAATAGACCAACATTTCCACTTCTGTCACGTCTGCTGCTGTTAATGAAACTCTGCCCTTCAAGGGGCAGCCTCTGCTGGATCTAAAACGTTGTGTGACGCACGCATGGGTGCTCTAACACAGATACCTTATATGCTTTTTATAGACTATTCTCCTGTAAAAAGAGATTCTTCCCTCCTTCTTTATAATATTTGTAAAAGAAAAGGCACAGAACACCAAAATTCTAAAGACTGAGGTAACAGCTTGACCTTCTGCTTTGTACTCTGGTATGCTGAAAATATACTGGGTTAAAATACAAGTGTATGAAAAACCTTAGCAGAAGGGAAATGCCATGAACACAAAATATTTCTGACACTCAGAAATGTATTCAGCTCACATACACTGAGAACCTGCTCAGCTGGCTGTTTCCACATGGATAACCTCATCTGAGAGGAGATAAAACAGCAACCACTTGGAAGACATTGTATATTAACACTGCAGATTTGGCATTTTTCTCTAATATGCTTGACATTTCCCCCGCCTCAGATTTTAACTTTTTGGTGAAACGTTGTCTGCGAGCTCCTTTTAGACCTGCCCATCACTTCCTCTCCTGCAGCTACAAGAGGCCTCTTTTATGGGTTTTAAAATACTGGACACGTGGGACTTCCCTGGTGGTCCAGTGGTCAAGACTCTGTGCTTCCACTGCAGGGGGTGTGGGTTCGATCCCTGGTCAGGGAACTAAGATCCTGCATGCCTTGCGGTGCAGCCAAACAACAAAAAAACCAAAACAACAAAAAACCAAAAACCACACAAATAAACACTGGACCTGTAAAGTGACAAAGCTGCCAATATTTGAACAGGCCTCCTGTATCTCTCTCTCACACACACACAAACCCTGGCCTCCTTCTAACCTCAAAATCTGAACAGTATATCTCACGACCAAGTCTGAGATGCAAGGCCTGACTCTGAGGCTAAAACAAAAATCTCTGAACCAATACGTGAAAATGAATGTCTTTGCAATAATTCAGGAAGAAGGGTTCTAAGGCAAAATTTCAGAGGGTCCATGAAGCCCCAGAAACTCAATGAAAAATTACATTAGAGCCTTCTCCAGGGGAGAAAATCCATGGCCTTCTCCAAAGTCTGGCCTTAGAAACCACCGGACAGGGACTTCCCTGGTGGCTCAGTGGTTGAGAGTCCGCCTGCCAATGCAGGAGACACGGGTTCGAGCCCCGGTCCGGGAAGATCCCACGTGCCACAGAGCAACGGGGCCCACATGCCACAACTACTGAGCCCGCACTCAAGAGCCCGCGTGCCACAGCTACTGAAGCCCGCATGCCTGGAGCCCGTGCTCCACAACAAGAGAAGCCACCACAACGCAACCAAAAATAAATAAATAAAATTTTAAAATACATTTAAAAAAAATAGCTATTTAAAAAAAAAAAGAAAGGAAAAGAAACCACCGGGCGGCAGACTGTATTTGGGGGCCACGTTTAGGGTCCTCAAAGGGCTCCTCTCATTACCTGATAGTTAAAACTTCAATTCCCCCTCAATCACCACACCGGGGTTTAAAAACTCTTACGCTACTGCGGGAAAAAAATCCTAACGTCAAAGGACAAAGCTCACCACCTCCGAGAACATTCCAAGGGAATGCTGCAAGTGCTGTTTTAAGCAATTTTAAGTGTAGACTAAACGTGTGAGAGGGAACACGCACCAAAACACAAATTTAAATCGTCTGTTTAAACAGGATTCAGTCACGGGCTCTTGACACTGAGATGGGACTGAAGGGTGGTGGATGGCCAGGCCCTAAGGGGCCCCAAACGTCCAGTGAAAGCTGGTGGCGTGGTCCCGGCGGGGCACTGGTGTGGAAGGGAGGGACGCTTGGACAGACCACCCCGTGGGAAATCAGACCTGGGGGGATGCTCTCCTTCTCTGGAGGGTGGCTTGGGCTCTGCTGGGCAGAGGGCAGCGTAAGGTGAAGAGGCAGCCAACACCTGGCCTGAGCCCGCAGGCCCTTCTCCACGCTCCGCTCCACATGGAGCTCTGCTTAAAGGCGCCCCTGGTCTCTGGTAACGGCCAGATGCTGGAACGACCTTCCCTCGGAGGGAGCGTGTAACAAAACCCATGTAATCAAAGGAGAATTAAGGAAAACGTACACAGAGAACCTCATGTCTCAGGGGCTTCATGAACCAGAGGTGGTGGAGCCTCCACCAGACCATGAACCTCCTCCCTGTTTCCCACTTAAAACAACACCGTCCCTGGTGCCTGCCACTGAACAACTGAAGTCAGGAATGAATTCTACAGTTCATTCATAAAAAGCAAGCAATTTAAAAAAATGGCCAAGGGGCTTCCCTGCTGGCGCAGTGGTTAAGAATCCACCTGCCAACGCAGGGGACACGGGTTCGAGCCCTCGTCTGGGAAGATCCCACATGCTGCAGAGCAACTAAGTCCCTGCGCCACAACTACTGAGCCTGTGCTCTAGAGCCCGTGAGCCACAACTACTGAGCTCACGTGCCACAACTACTGAAGCCCACATGCGTAGAGCCCGTGCTCCACAACAAGAGAAGCCACTGCAATGAATAGTCCCCACTCACGGCAACTAGAGAAAGCCCACGCACAGCAACAAACACCCAACGCAGCCAAAAATAAATTAATTTAAAAAAGAAAATGGGGCTTCCCTGGTGGCGCAGTGGTTGAGAGTCCGCCTGCCGATGCAGGGGACACAGGTTCGTGCCCCGGTCCGGGAAGATCCCACGTGCCGCGGCGGCTGGGCCCGTGAGCCATGGCCGCTGAGCCTGCGCGTCCGGAGCCTGTGCTCCGCAACGGGAGAGGCCACAACAGTGAGAGGCCCGTGTACCGCAAAAAGAAAAAAAAAAGAAAAAAAGAAAATGGCCAAATCACATCTGAAACAGACTCGCTTTCACACAGTTAATAAACCGGATACTGTTTTTAACCCATCAGATTTGTAAAACTTAAAATACTGATGATGCTCAGTTAACAGCGGCCAGGCAAGCGGGCCAGTCGGCCCTCTCACACGTGTGGGAAAGCGTATGGGGGATCCTTCAGGAAGTGCTTATCTCATGATTTCCTCGGGTAGGCGTTTATTTTAATTATGCTCACAAAGAGGGCCAAGCACACATATGTACAAGGGTGAGGATGTTCCCACCCACTTTGGGGGCTATTATAGAGCACCAGAGGGGACTGACAGATCATTTAATATGCAACATTGACACGGGAATACTATTGATATCTGGGTATCAAAAAACACGCAGACTTGTATGTGCTGAAATGGGAGGGTTTCCAAGACACGTCAGGTGGAAAGAGCAAGGGAAGAAGGGTGCACAAGGTATGAGACCTTCTTCAGTTTAGACATATAAAGACAAAAGCCTTACAGATGGAAGGGGAAATTACCACTGACCGACTGCCTTGGGGGAAAGTGGAAAGAAGCTTTCTGTGCCGTTAGAATTTTCTAACAAAGAAAAGGGAAAGGAGGGTGGTGGGCACATATACAGTGGAAGGATGGGCCCTCTTCATTCTCTTTAAACTTTTTTTAAAAAAGAATAAATACATAACCTGAATCAGGTTTTTAGACCTAATGTCCGGTTTGCAGGAAATGAGGGAATAGATAAATCCAAAAGATGGGACAAGCATACAGAAAATGGCCCTCTTGTCAAACAGAATGCGGTAGGAAAAAAAAGTGGTGTGGGAATGGAGGGAATCGATGAACACATTAAAACAGACCAAAAAGACTGTTCTACCAAATGCAGTATGTGATTTTGCTTGGATCCAATGTTAAAGACATTCTGAGGAGAACTGGGGAAGCCTGATTAAACACGGCCTGGGTTAGATAACATTAATTAGGTTAATTTTATTAGTTATGATTATGGTCTTATGGTTAACAGGAAAAATGTCCTTATGTTTTAGAGATGCACACTTAAATATTTAGGGAACACATCTCATAAATACTTCAAAAAAAAGAAGCAAACATGCCAAAATGTTGATTGCTATAACTGGGTGATATGCATATGGAGATTCATTATACTCTTCTATTACTGTATGCCTAGGTTTTTCATAAGAATAAAAAAACAGTATCTAGAAAAAACTCTGGAATGACGTGCATGAATTTTTTTAACACCTCATCCCTTGAATTGGGACTATGTCTGTTTTCTTTTTCTTTTTCTCTTATTTGCTTATCTAGATTTTCTACTTTCTGTCTACAATGAATATTATTTCGATGATTTTCCAAAGCTACGTACAACGATACCTATTTCTAGAGAGTTCAAGACAAGTTCCCTTCCTTCCCAGGCACCCTTCGCCTCCCGCCCCCAAGCACAACGCAGAGGAACAGAATCCCCGATCCCCTTTGATCCCACCAAAGCCAGTACCTTGATGCACTTGACCACTTTCCAAACTTGGTTTCAGAAAATGACCTACAGACACAGCCTGTCACAGAAGGGTAAGAGGTAACTTAACACAATGCCGGTGCACGACGCAACCAGACGAAACATTTCTCCAAGAAGCGAAGCAGAAAGCGTAAGCAAAGTCTGGCTGCATCAGCAAGTGTAAAATTGGCTAGCAAACGGCAGACGGTTTAAGACAGAAATGGAACAACACAGGCTGTAGGAAAAGAGCATGAGGTATGCTGGCTGTGCAGTGGTGGAGGATGCATGAGTGCCTGACAGAAAGATGGAAGGACAGATATTCCCGTGGTAGAAACGGATGCATCTAGTGCAGTGATTTGAAAATGCCCCTGAACCAAATCACTTAGGGAGCTCTGAAACAAATAGATCCTTGGGTGTTAGCCCAGAGCCCCCTCATTTAGTTGGTCCGGTGAAGGGCCCAGGCACTTTTAAAAAGATGATTCTAGGGCTTCCCTGGTGGCGCAGTGGTTGGGAGTCCGCCTGCCGATGCAGGGGACGCGGGTTCGTGCCCCGGTCCGGGAAGATCCCACATGCCGTGGAGCCGCTGGACCCGTGAGCCATGGCCGCTGAGCCTGCGCGTCCGGAGCCTGTGCTCCGCAACGGGAGAGGCCACAACAGTGAGAGGCCCGCGTACTGCAAAAAAAAAAAAAAGATGGTTCTAACATGCAGAGTGGGACTGAGGGCAGTGCTGTCCAACGGAACTTTCTATCAGGATGAGAACATCCTATTGTCTGAGCTGTGTGATAAGACAGCCACCAGTTCTTTGTGGCTGCTGAGAACTTGCAATGTGACAGTGTGACGGAGGAAATGAACGTTCAATTTCATTCGATTCTGGTTAAACAGGCACAGGTGGCGACAGGCTACCTTACTGGACAAAGCAGGTTTCTAGGGGATGCCATGAAACACCTGAATCACACAACTCCACAGCCGTACACACTTAACCATTTCCCCCTGGAGAGAAGTCTCAGTGCCGTTAAGCCTTCTGGTGTCCTGAGAACAGCAACTTCAAAAATGAAGCGAACGCAAACAGCAAACCGGGGACAGCTCGGAGCATGCGTGTGGGCACCTGCACTCACCTCTCCTGCTTCGTGTTTCTCCTTCACACTTAGCAGCACCCCGCCCCCACCTTCCAGCCTAAAAGATCCATTCACTGGTTAAACTAATGACAGAAGCACTGAAGTCACGCTACATGTCACGTAATTTTTGAGGGTTTTCAAATTTGTCATTATAATTATTGCTGGGTGAAGATTTTCGTGTACGTATCTTCATACTAGATGTGACACAATAAAAATGGCCTTTGTCCAAGGTCCCTGGCACAGAGCTCCTAAAACCCCCAGAATTTTCCTGGGTGACACGAGTGTCCTGTTATTGATAACAAGCCCCTTTGATCACACCTGCGTTTAATGAGGTGTCTCAGGGTGCGGGTCCCAGATAGCGTCCAGATGGGGCTGGTCACCAGAAAGACCCAACTCGTGGTTAGAGGGTGGCAACGTTCAGGGGCTGGAGATCAGTCGGGTTATAAACAATCTTGAACAGTGAGATTCATGGGGCTCCCAGGTTGGTGGACCCACAGAGGTGCTGGAGGGGTTGACAGGCCTGGACAAGACCTACCCGGTCCCCTGCATCTCTTCCATTCGGCTGTTCCTGAGTTGCATCCTTCACAATAAAGCAGTAAACGTATTTTCCTGAGTTCCGTGAGTCACTGTAGTAGAGAAGCTGAGAGGGGTTGTAGGATCCCCCAAATCTGTAGCCAAGTTGGACAGAAGTGTGGGACCTGGGATGCACCTGATGCCTCAGGTGAGGGCAGCCTTGAGGGACTGAGCCCTTAAATCTCTGGAGTCTGACGCTAACTCTGGGTAGTTACTGTCAGACTAAGATTGAATTGTAGGACACTCAGTTGTTGTATCAACCACACACAGAATTGGTATTTGAAAAGATACCACATATTTGGTGTCAAAAAAAACCCCAAACCCTCTCAACTACAAGTGCTATTCACATTGTCACATTTTCATGTATCCTAATAAGCTACAGGTTGACCACGGACAGTAGATAAATACAGTCTTATCTAATAGCAAGATAAAGGTTCTGCCTCCGTGTGATGGAAGAAGCAGCTTGATTCACAATTACCCAAGGCTGATGATCTTCACAAGGGAAACGGGGCAAATTCGCACAAAACCAGATGCTGCAAGATGTCCAGCAGGGGTACCCACCCCCGCATCCTCCAGAAAAAAAAACAGAGAAAAAGTTTCCCCATGGTACTCTTTAACTTCCTGGTTACTAGCTGTCTGACTCCAGTTCAATGATTAAACTAAAAACAACATATTGTGGTACCACGTTAAAAATTGTGTTTGAAGTAGTTAGTGACATTAAAAGATGTTGGCTATATATTATTAGAGAAACTAATTTCTAGAAAACACTGGGACCCAGAGCCTTGACCTCACTTCCAGAATAACTTACCTAGAGACTGTTTATCGTGCAATGATTTTCGTGCAATAAACCTTAGACAAGTATTACATTATCCCCCAGTGTTACAGATATATAAACAAATGACTAATATTAAGCCAATTCTCCCATCCCGAGGCCCAGAATCCTTCTTACTAAGCATAAAGATCTCTTCTTACCCAAACCTAATCCCCTCTTCACCCATTTCTCCTCTGTCTCCATTTCAACACAGGACTGCGGCTCCAAGCCCACCCAGCCCCACCTCTCCTTCTCTTCCCAAGACACAAGGGTGGAATTTATTTTTTGTTAAGGGCTGTTTTTAAAGAGCCTCCCTCCTGAAAAATTCTTCGCAATTACACTACTGTTGTAACTGTGCTTGGTGCTCCAGATATATTACTTTAAGGCGTTCCTTGAGCCCATGTTACAGATGAAGAAACCATGGACCAGAGAGGTTAGAATAGATGGAGCGAGGGAGCAGGAGGGAGGAGGGGGCGTGGAGCCTGGTCTGGGGCACAGGAAGGTCATGGCTCAACCATGCTACACAGTCCCCCAGTTAATTCTAGAGCCGCCGGCATTCACCTCATTTCTCTTCGCTCCTGGGATGACCCTGAGAAAACCCAATTGGGGTCACAAGCCCAGGAAGAAGGGTTCTGGGGTGGAGGTTCAATGCTATGGTAGGACACAATCAAGTATATCGCTCTACATTGCTACATCCATGGAGGGGTGGGCATCTGAGTCAAGATGGAAGCAGGGGACAGTCCGTGTCTAGGAACAAACCACCCGTGCCATGCTTCTGAGAGCTCACAAGTGAGGTACAGAACCCACGTGACCAGGCTGGGCTAGACATCCAAACAGGTGGGACTAGGGAGTTCCCTGGCAGTCCAGTGGTTAGGACTCCGGTGCTCTCACTGTCGAGGGCCCGGGTTCAATCCCTGGTTCGGGAACTAAGCCACGTGGCGCAGCCAAAAGACAAAACAAACAGATGGAACTGTTCCTCCCTCACTACTCCATTCTGTCCTCATGGTGGGGGGTGCCTGATCTCACAGTGATCCACAAACGTGGAGGGTCCAGCGATGACAAAAGTTTTACAGATGTACTGCTGTGAGCCAAGCTGACTGTCAGCCACAGTAGTAAGAAATCCTACATGCAGACCCAAACCAGACGCTCCATGTCCGCACTCCCTAGTCAGTTTAAACCCTCAGCTTCAGCGGGACTTGAAGCCCTAAAGTCGAATCATAAAATTATGTCTAAGATAATCATCTAACCAACCAACCACAGGCCCTATGACCTGCAGCATATGCTGCGCTGGGCACGAAGGGGCCACAAAATCAGTACGCGGGGCTTATAATCCAGTGAAGGAGAGAAGAGCCACATTCCAAGACCCTTCACACTCACGGGTTGAATCGTGAGGAAGTTACTACCACCTTCTCACGTGACAGCCACCTCACGTGTTCTTACAGAGAAAACCGCCACTGCTTGACCTCTGGTCTTCCTGCATCACCGACTTCTCTTCCCTTTCTAAATGGGTTATTTCCTCTTTGAATGTGCCTCCATATTTAGCAAGAGAACTTTCTAGAAGCACTAAAGTAACTCTTTATTTTTAAAAGCCAGGTAGGTTGTATTTTATAAAAAATATTTATTTAGTTATTTGGCTGCACCGGGTCTTAGTTGCAGCATGCGGGATCTTTAGCTGCGGCATGTGGGATCTTAGTCGGGGCATGCAGGATTTAGTTCTCCGACCAGGGATCGAACCCAGGCCCCCTGCATTGGGAGTGCGGAGTCTTAACCACTGCACCACCAGGGGAGTCCCAGTTGTATTTTAAAAGGACCTTTATTGTTGACTTAGAAGCAAGCTGGGCAGCGACAAGGAGGGACCTATAGATTGTCATACTGAGTGAAGTCAGTCAGACAGAGAAAGACAAATATCATATGATATCGCTTATACGCGGATCTAAAAAAAAAAATGAACCTATTTACAAAACAGAAATAGAATCACAGATGTAGAAAACAAACTTATGTTTACCAAGGGAGTCAAAGGGGTGATATATTGGGAGACTGGGATCGACATATACATACTACTATGTACAAAATAGGTAACTAATAAGGACCTGCTGTATAGCACAGGGAAATCTACTCAATACTCTGTAATGACCTCTATGGGAAAAGAATCTAAAAAAGAATGGAGATATGTATATGTATAACTGATTCACTTTGCTGTACAGCAGAAACTAACACAACATTGTACATCAACTCGACTCCAATAAAAGTTAATTTAAAAAATAAATTAATTTAAAAAAACCAAGCAAGTTGGGAGGAGGTAAGAAGAATGAATGCAGTGCATCTAAGGTATGGGCTACGGGAGAGGTGAAGACATCAGTGACTAGACCAGACTCAGCATTCTTCCTCACTGAGGAAAGGAAACAGCTGCTCTCGGGTCTAGGCAGGAGCTGGATGGGTCAGAGCCTGACGCTGATGTCCTAATGGGGCACTGATGCCCTCTGACCCTGAAAGTGTACGACCTATGTTCTGCTACCCCTCAAGAAACAGGTAGACAGGCCCCCAAACCACTTCCCCCTCCAACCCATCTTAGTTCATATTCCTTTGGTAACAAGGGACACAATCTCTCCCTTGAAATGCAAGTCACAAAGGGGAAATGTAGTACAAACATTAACTGCAGACAGTGGTACCCTGGGTATGTCTTCCTAGAACTAAGAATTTAGAACAAATAAAATACTTTGCAGTCATATGATCTTCAAAGCACTTCCATACATATTACCTAACTTGATCTTCAAATCAACCCTGTGAAAAAGGCATAGCAGGGCTTATTAATTCCATTTAAAATCAAGAAAATGACACTATGAATAACTGTACGGTAACAAATTTGATAACTTAGATAAAATACACAAATTCCTAAAAAGACACAAGCGACTGAAACGGACTCAAGAGGAAACAGAAAATCTGAATAGATCTAGGACAAGTAAAGAGATTGAACTGGTAAATTAAAAACTCCCCCTGCCCACACACACAAAAAGACCGGGACCAGACTGGTGAATTCCACCAAGTATTTAAAGAAGAATTAACATCAATTGTTCCCAAACTTCAAAAAGCTATAGGAGGAGGAAACACTTCCCAATTCATTCTATAAGGTCAATATTACCCTGATGCCAAAACCAAACAAAGATATCACCAAAAATACCAAATCGAAAAACTACAGACCAGTATTTCTTATTGAAAATCAATGCGAAAATCCTCAAAATACTAGCAAACCAAGTCCACCAACGTATAAAAAGGCGTGATTCACCCCAGGAATGCAAGGTTGGTTGAACATCTGAAAATCATTTAGTGTAATATACCACAGCAATAGAATGGAAGACAAAACCCACATGATCATCTCAATATACACAGGAAAAAAACTGACAAAATCCAAAATCCTTTCATGATTAAAAAAAAAAAACAAAACTCAACAAACTGGGAATAAAAAGGAACTTCCTCAATTTGATAAAATACATCTGTGAAAAATCCAGAGCTAATGTCATATTTAATGGTAAAAGACTGAATGTTTTTACCCTAAGATCAAGAAAAAGACAGGAATGTCAGCTCTCACCACTTCTATTCAAAATTGTACTAGAAATTCTAGCCAGGTCAGTTAGGCAAGAGAAAGAACAAAAATGCATCCAGATTGAAAAGGAAAAGTAAAACTATCTGTATTTGCAGATGACCCAATTTTTTGTACAGAAAGTTCTGAGGAATCCACCAAAAATTATTATAACTAATAAGTGAATTCAGCAAGGTTGCAGGATACAAGATCAATATGCAAATGTCAACTGTATTTCTATACACTTGCAATGAAAAGTCCAAAAACAAAATTATGAGAACAATTCCATTTATAGTAGTATCAAAAAGAATAAAATACTTAGAAGTAAATTTAACAAAAGAAGTGCAAGATGTGTACTGTAAAAACTACAAAGCAGTATTTGAAGAAATTAAAGAAGATCTAAATAAATGGAAAGGCATCCTATGTTCATGGATTGGAAGATTTAATATTGTTAAGATGACAATCCTCCCCAAATTTATCTATAGATTGAACACAATCTCTATCAAAATTCTAGCTGGCTTCTTTGCAAAATTAACAAGCTGATCCTAAAATTCATATGGAAATGTAGTGGACCTAGAATAGCTATAACAACCTTGAGAAAAAAGAACAAAGTTGGAAGACTCACATTTCCTGATTTCTAAACTCACCACAAAGCTACCATAATCAAGACAGTGTGCATAAGGAGAGACATATAGCTCAATGAAACAGAATCAAAAGCTCAACCCTTACACCTCTGGTCAACTGATTTTTGACAAAGGTGCAAAGTTAATTAAAAAGGGAAAAAAACAGTCTTTTCAACAAATGGTGCTGGGGCACTGGATATCCACATGCAAAATACTGAAGCTGCACCACTTCCTCACAACATGTACAAAAATTAACTCAAAATTGATCAAAGACCTAAATGTAAGAGCTCAAACTATAAAACTCTTAGAAGAAAGCACAGTAGTAAGTCTCTGTGACCACGGGTTAGGCAAAGCCTTCTTAGATATGACACCAAAAGCACGAGGGACAAAAGAAAAAAATACATAAACTGAACTTCATGAAAAGCAAAAACTTTTACACTTCAAACGATATAACCAAAAGAGTGAAGAGACATCCCACAGAATGGAAGAAAATATTTAGAATCGGATATCTGATAAGGGACTTGTATCTAGACTACATAAAGTATTCTTACAACTCTAAGATAAGTAACCTAATTTAAAAATAGGCAAAGAATCTGGATAAACATTTTGCTAAAGAAGATATACAAGCAGCCAAAAAGTACATGGAAAACTGCTCAACATCGTTAGTCATTAGGGAAATACAAATCAAAACCACCATGAGATACCCCTTCACACCTATAAAGATGGCTACAATCAAACAGATTAACAAGTGTTGGCTAGGATGTAGAGAAACTGAAAACCCCCCTATACGGCTGGTAGGAATGTAAAATGGTGCAGCCACTTTGGAAAACAGCTCCTCAAAATTAGGAAGAGTTACCCTATGACCTAGCAATTCCACTTTTAGGTATACACCCAAGAGAAATGAAAACATACACCCACACAAAAAGCTGAACACGAGTGCTCACAGCAGCACTATTCGTAATGGCCCAAATGTGAAAATAACCCGAATGTCCATCAACTGATGAATGGATACATAAAATACGGTTTATCCATAGAGTGGAATATTAATCAACAATAAAAAAAGAATGAAGTACTGACAGATGCTACAACATGGATGAACCTTGAAAACATTATGGTAAGCGAACAGAACCAGTCAGAAAAGACTACATATTGTATTAATTCCATCTATATGAAATGTCCAGAATAAGCAAATCTAGTGAGACACAGAGTGGATTATCAGTTGCCTAGGACTGGGGATGAGAGAAAAATGGGGGATAAGTGCTAATGGGTACAGGATTTCTTTGCGGGGAGGTGATAAAATTAGACTGAGGTGACAGTTGTACAACGTTCTCTGTGCATATATTAAAAACCATTGAACTGTATATACCCTTTAAATGGTTGAACTGTATGTGTGTGAATTATATCTCAATAAAACTGTTTTTAAAAAAAGAGAGAGAACAAAGAGACTCAGAGGGTAACAGAGCAGAAGCATGTCCTGCAATTCCTACAAAATGTTCTACTATATCACAGACTTACATTTCAGAAAATGCTTTAAATAGTCTCTTATGTGTCACCTGTAGGAACACATACTTGAGAGAGCTGGTAGGTCTCACCATCACATCAATCTGGGATTTTAAAGTTTTCTTAAGGAAGCCCACAACATGCTAGAGAAATTCTATTTACAGAAAGAGGAGAAAAAATGACATCACTCTTCTCTTCTACAACAGATGTAGCCAAGTATATGAACCATCTTACAGACATGACAATTGGCATGCTCAAAAGGCTTTTGTTTTTGTTTTGGGGGTAGGGGTAGTTGTGTGCTTTTAAAAAGTCTTTTATGTATTTATTTTTAACATTGGACCTCTTCCCAGACCTCCCTCACACATTCCCTTGCTAAAACTACCTGTCTGCTGCTAAACATCTGGGGAAGCCAAGGAGACCAAGGGGCCTGGGGAACAGGAGGCGGCCAGCTCCTTCCAGACTCTGAGCTCTGCAGGGCCTTATCCCATGGTCCCTTTTGTGTCCCCAAAGCAGAAACTGAGCACTCAAGACAGAGCTGATGCTCACGGTCACTGCTGAGTTGATGTCTGATACATACAGGACCCCCTTCCCACCCGATCATCTTTCATACAGAACAAAAGTACACAGAACAGCAGTGACAAAGCCGTTCAGCTCTATCCGCAGGAGAAACACTTGCTCTTCACTTGACCCTGTCCCTTCGAAGACGCCCCTCCTTTCTGTGTCTTCCCTCCCACCTTTGCTCTCCCGAGTCTGAACCAATGGAGGGCTTCAGGAGGGAAACACAAGGGGTCTGACCTGAGAAGACTGTTAAAAAGGTACGTATTAGCATTTAGGGAAGCGTCCAAAATGTGAACATTTTTTAGAGTTTCACATCTCTGAGTTCCCAGTCCCTCTAATTCCCCCCAAGTTGACATATACTTCATATACGTATGTTCTCAGCCACTCAGCCAAGGACATCAACCTTAAAATGGAGTAGAAGTGCACTGTCCAGGGGCAGGACAACAGGATAACGGGACAAGAAGGCCTTTTCCAGGACTGCTGGGTAGACCCTAAGGGTCGTGGCCGCAGGACTCACGTTCCCCTGACAACCACTGGGGCCCCACGTCACCCAGAGCCTGGGAGTGACGAGGGGGTTCCAAGTGGGTGAGCCAAGGTGGGAAAAAGCACAACAGCCTTTTAAGTATGCTGCAATGTTAAGATATCCCCACTTACAGCAGAAAAACAGCACCAACACACACACGCACACCCTTGCCTGAACCCAGACAACAAACTGATGGTCTAAACCTCCTCTTCCCCACCGTCCAAAAAACAAAAACAAAAACACTACCCAGGAGCTGGGGGGGGTGGTAATTTATTTGCTTTTTGTAAGAGATGGGGCCAGGTGCTGGAAGCTTCTAACTCCTGAGAGAGGCTCACTCTAATATACAAGACTCCGCACGTGAAGAATAATCTGGAAAGCCACTCGATAAACTGGAAAAGTTTGTACTAAGGATGACGAAAGGACTTCAAATTTCCAAACCAGCGCCCCAAGCTATTTTATTTAAAAAGAGACCCAAACCCTACCCTCTGAAGGCCAAGGTGACCGTAAGGTAAGAGGGTGGGGCTCACTCATCCGGAGGAGTCCACCCCCAGGAACCCCAGCCTTGCCCAGAAGCTGAGCCAATGACAGATACGTCTTCTCTTCTCACTCAGGAGGTGCCCCTGGGTTTGGAACCACCTGGATTCGTCTGAGGCTACATTTCCAGTAGAGCAGAGACCCCTTGCACAGACAGAAGCCCTCCCCAGAGCCTTCTGCTCCAGCCCCAGCAGGCAGCAGGAGCAGAGGAGAAAGGGCGCGTGCTAACAGAGCTAGCAGAGACCTGAACTTCACTCTACTGCTGCCAATCAACCATAATGCGCATCTCTTCAGAAATCATTACTAGAGCATTCAAAACACCAACTGCCTCTCTCACAAAGCAGCAACCACCCACACAGCTGGGAAGCAGACGCAGGATACAGAAAAAGAGGGAGAATGTTGGGCAAGAGGGGAGCCTCCAGACAGAGCAAGCAGATGCCTCCGCAGCAGGACGGGGACCCTGGCTGAAGCCCACGTCATGGCTCCCGCCTCCTCTGCTCCTGCACCCTAAGAAGAGGGGCAGAAAGAGGGGTGGGGATGCAGGGAAGAGGCCCCAAAGGAAGGCGTAACGGGCTTCGTGGCAGGCAGCCTCCAAGGCAGCCCCCAGTGAGCCCCTACCTCCTGGTGTTCACGCCCTTGGACCCGTGTAACCAAAAGGATACTGTGGAAATAACAGAGTGCGACTTCTGAGGCTGTCGTAAGAGACGCTGCAGCTGCCGTGCTGCAAAAACACTAAAGCAACCTCATGGAGAGGGGTCCACCCGAGGGGTAAAGAACTGAGGCCTCCCACCAACAGCCAGGCCAAGGTGCCAGCCGTGAGTGAGCTCACGGCTCCAGCCCCAGTCAAGCCTCCAGATGCCTACAGTCCCAGCCAACGCCAGGAATGCATTCTCACAAGCAACCCCAAGCCAGATCACCCCGCTAGGCTGCTCCCAAGTTCCAGACCTATGAAAACGACGTGAGATGATAAACGTCCAGTGGCGTAAGCGGCTCATCAGCTTTGGAGTTGTGTTATGCGGCAATACATAAACGATGCCAGACTCTGGGAGACTCTTCTTTCTACACCAAAAGAGGGGCAGAGTTCCAGGAGACCGCACACGTCTCCACGCACCTGCCTTTCCTCACCCACACATGACTCACAGGTGGAGAGGGAAGCAAGAGCTAGGACGAGTGTGTCCATTCCCTGTTTATTTCTCATGGATGAGCAGAAGCTGAGCATTAAGGAAGCAAAATGTTTTCAATCCAATGGCACTGCTTACCCTGTGACGCTTTTTCTTTTTTCCCTTCTGACTCGATGGCTAACTTGTGTGTAAACTTCTGATGTTCAAAACTCTTAAAATACATTTTATACTTCATATGTTATATATGCTAAGTTAACACATGTGAAAGATGTAATCCGGGCTTCCCTGGTGGCGCAGTGGTTGAGTCTGCCTGCCGATGCAGGGGACGCGGGTTCGTGCCCCAGTCCGGGAGGATCCCACATGCCACGGAGCGGCTGGGCCAGTGAGCCATGGCCACTGAGCCTGCACGTCCGGAGCCTGTGCTCCGCAACGGGAGAGGCCACAACAGTGAGAGGCCCGCATACCGCAAAAAAAAAAAAAAAGATGTAATCCCCTGATGATTTTTTTTAAAATTACTATCATTTAATAAGATACTAAAGAAGATGCTTTCCCCCATCACACACTCTGTCCTGGCAACATTTTAAGAACTTTTATTTCCTCTGATAGGTCTTCTCTTAAGTCAGCGAAGAGAGGGAGATTCATACCTTCCCTGTGAGCTGGATGTGTGATCTTCAAAGCTGAACTTACGACCCCACTGCTGTAAAAGCTGTGGCCTCGATTTCCCAGTTTTTAGACTGGAAATCACATGTGTCCTATCTCACGGCATCACTGTTATAAAATCAAATAAGATGCTGGGGGGAAAATTGCTTTTAATATGTACGATAAATACAGCTGAAACAGAAAGTTGGGGGCCTGTTAGGTCAGAATCTTGCAGTGGGAAAGCTGGAGATCAAGAATTTGCTGTCGTATTTCCAGCAATGACATAGGGCAGAGGGACTGGCTAGGACAATGTCTGCATCTGTCAAGCAGAACTGCCAGATTACATTTTTCCATTTGTGAATTAATGAAATACTCCGTTTGGCTACTATCCTCTTGTGAGTTTGGCCCTGGGGATCTAATCATGTTTGTGAGAGCCCATAAAATTAGGTTCATGTCCACCCAAAGGTGAGGGTGAGACCTTGAACTCAGAAACGGCAATCCCCTCCTAGGCCCAAGGTTAACAGTTATCAAATCCCCAGAGACAGCTGTTTTGGGTGGGTCAACCATGATCCTCCTGTCACTAATCTGAGTTTAGAAGACCGTGACGAAACGGCATATACTGCTAGGGCTTCCTATGAACAGTATTATTGATCACTTGGAAAAGGTACTATGACTGCTCTTTAAATGTTTAAATGGCTTTAGACCACATCCATTTTTTTTTTAACATCTTTATTGGGGTATAATTGCTTTACAATGGTGTATTAGTTTCTGCTTTATAAAAAAGTGAATCAGTTATACACATACATATGTTCCCATATCTCTTCCCTCTTGCGTCTCCCTCCCTCCCCCGTTTTTTATGTGGAACATTAAGTGGTAGCAACGTAATTTTAGCAGGGCTGCTTACACCCCCCCGCCCATACACCAGAGAAAATGCCTCCACCGCCAGAAGCTATCAAAGAAAGCTATACTGCTTTATTTGATGCTCAGGTAAGCCCCAAATCGGGAAATGCCAAGTCTGAGGTGAGTTCAATCATTACAATATCTAAGAAGGTCTTGAATTTGCTCTTCACCTTAAAAGAATAATACTGCTTTGACAGTTACTAAAATCTTCACTTCCGGCAGGCACACTCTGCCCCTGCCCCCACGTGTTTTATTCAACACTCTCTGAGTCTCTGCTGGAAAAATGATACTTTTCCCCCAAGAGTACATTGTCCTTGGGGTCGAGCACCATATAGAGGTAGAGATGCTCCCTACATGGCTCCTTTACATTGTTATAAATAAAGCAACAGAGAAACATGGCCTGATCCCATTTACTAACTAGTGAGAACCTCCAAGCTGACAGCTACAAACATTAAAGGGGGTGGTGGGGGGGGGGGAAGGCATTGTATCATGTAGCTGAGGTTTTCAAGCCTATCGTTGAGATGTTTTCTCTTACAATAATCTAAAATAGCAATATAAAAATTTAAATTGTGAAAAAGCCTATCACATAAAAAAGTTGAAAATAAAAATAAAAAGGCCATTAACCGGGAATGCTGTCAAAGGAGCCACATGGGTTGAACTGTCGGACTAGGTAACATTAAGGGTCCTTATTAGTCGCATTACTTCTAGGACATTCTAATAAAGCAATCCCTGCGGTAGGAGCAGGGAAAGGACGTCAAACTAAATCCCTAGGAGAACCACACTCGTAGTTTCGACTAGAACATTTCAAGAAGTACCGCATGAAAAATGTTTGCATAATTTTTGCTTATACATGTAGCCCAAAGCCTTAGGATCAAAAATCTAAGGCTCAGATTTTAATAAGATCTCCCTTCTAGGTCTTATATAGATACAGTCTAAAACAATCCAATAAATACATCATATCAACCACACAACCTATACCAACAATACACCATAGCGACAGTCAAATTACAAACTCGCAAACACTCAAAGTTACATTAAATACACTTAATGGGCAAAAGTGAAAAGCCTCTATGATTGTACTTGTACTAAATGATTCCAAAATTCTCCCCATTCTTCCCTAATTTCCTTTTTTCTCAGATCTTTTAGTCAATTGAAAATTAAGTATATTGACAGACCAAAACATTGTTTTGCAAGGGAGACAAACAGCCAGCCCAAACTAGTCTCTCCGTGATGCCTTACCTGACCATTCAGGCCTACAGGAATGGCACCCAGCAGCCACAGTTCATCTGTTAATCAGCTACAGCCTTGTAGCTTTTTTTAAATTGAAGTTTAATTACTTAAACTTTATAATTTTACCAAAATTGTCGTAAGTGTGGATCTCAGTCGGCAAACTCTTCTGTAAAGAGCCAAACAGTAAATATTTCAGGCTTTTGCCCATCTTTCTTTCAGTCTCTATTCTGAGTACTCAGCCTGCTATCTTAGCGCAAAAGCAGCCAGACAACAGCGAAATGCACAAGTGTGGCTGCACGCCAACGAAACCTTATTCATGGGCCCTGAAATCTGAACTTCCATATATTTTTCAAACAAAATATGTTTTTCCACCATTTAAAAATGCAGAAACCATTCTCAGCTCTCAGGCAGAACAGTAAAAGGCAACAGCAGGCCAGATTTGGCCTATGAGCCATCATTGGCTGATGCCTGATTTAGACTAACCCAAACTGTGTGGACAAACAAGTCTGCAGTCCCCACAGGCCTCCAGCAGTAGATACCTATGCACTGACCCTGTTTATCTCTCTCCTGTTCTGGAGGACCACAGTGTGTGTCTGGAATATCTAGCCATCTAATCAACACATCAAGCAGGGTAGTTTTGTTCCAAGGGCATAGAGAGCTTCAGCGTGAATTAAAATTCCCTCTCTCAAAGAAAGGTAACAATCTGTAAATAAAGGGGTGTGTGTGTGTGTGTGTGTGTGTGTGTGTGTGTGTGTGTGTTGAGGGGAGGTGTCAATTAACAGAGGACAGCCACTGCAGCTTTCGCTTTTATGACCCGAAACACTGGACAAAACCACAGTCCATTCGCACCAAAAAAACCCAAACAACAAAAAACAGATGAACTTGAGATTGTGCCTTTCAAAAGTCCTTTCCTAGGTGATGTCTCCTTACTGATACATCTCCCAGCAAAGAGAAAGAAGAGTTAACACCAGCAATTTAAACACCCTTTGCGGAGGAAGGCAGACAGATAGCAAACACAGAGCTATCAGCCCAAGCACTACAGCCACCATTCTGGTACATTCAAGAAACTTCTTGGCCTACAGTTTTATTTTAACAGTTAGTCTGAAACCGGCTTCTATCTGTGGCTTAAAAAAACCGTACAACCTCATCCACTGTCTAATTCCTAGTATGGCATACAATCCTGCCTTAAGAAGAGTTATTACAGGCCCATCTCAGGGATATTGCGGGTTTGGGTCCAGACCCCTGAAATAAAGCAAGTATTGCATATAAGTGAGTCACATGCATTCTGTTGTTGTTTTCCCAGTGCATAAAAAAAGTTATGTTTACACTATACTGTAATTAAGTATGCAATAGCAGTATGTCTAAAAAGACAATATATATACTTTAAGCAAAAAGCACTTTATTACTAAAAAATGCTAAACATCATCTGACAATGCAGGGGTTGCCACAAACCTTCGACCTGTAAAAAATGTTGTATCTGGGAAGTGCAGTACGATAAGACACGTCTGTATAGAGTTCAGACACTTTAGGTCCCTAAAAAGCTTCCAATAAAAAGAAAATTAGTTCAAAATAGATGTAGATGTTTCCCCAAGTTCAAAGAATTAGATGGAGGTTGGGACGGAGCCCATGGGTACAGTACATGGGATGCAGCCACACATTTGAGGGCCCTTCTACACCAGGAAGCCAGGATCTTCTACATATGTTAATTCCAACCCTGACCAGCTAACAACTCATAGATCATCCCCAGAGAAGACAGAGTCTTACATGATCTATACCTGCTGTTGCCCCATGTCCTGAACCACAGAAACATGAAAGACTAATCTTATCAGGAGCCAAATAATCAACAATTTTTGGAGAAAGAGAACCATCCAGGCCCAGAAATTAGACTTAAACATTAGACTCCAGAAACTTTTGTCCACTGATCTCTTTCCTGGTCAGCCTTGTGCTTTGGCTGTATTTTTACACTTACTGTGTATGCATGACAAGGCCATCAACAGGGCTCTGGACAAGGACTGGGTGCTGGGGAGAAGAAACCCTAGAAGGCAGGATACTGCCAGGCTGATGAGGAATCACGCTGTTATCTAGAGACCCTAAATTGAAAGATTTCATAATATGTAGTGGCTGTTTCCTAGGATGTACCCCTGCCATATTCATGGTCCGCAATCGTGATCTACTCCACTGAGCTTTCTTGGTTCATAACTCTCTAAAAGGAAAACTTCAGGAATTCCCTGGGGCTCCAGTAGTTAGGACTCTGCGCTTCCACTGCAGGGGTCACGGGTTCAATCCCTGGTTGGGGAACTAAGATCCTGCAAGCCGCATGGTGTGGCCAGAAACAAACAAGCAAACAAAAGACA
Source organism: Neophocaena asiaeorientalis asiaeorientalis (assembly GCF_003031525.2). Classification (NCBI taxonomy): domain Eukaryota; kingdom Metazoa; phylum Chordata; class Mammalia; order Artiodactyla; family Phocoenidae; genus Neophocaena; species Neophocaena asiaeorientalis. Next base: position 4,863,488 of record NW_020175192.1, read on the forward strand.
CGAAAGGAAAACTTCTAGAAAGAGTGAAAAAGAGAGTATGAGCTACAAGTTACCAAAACTTGTAAAAATGAGTCAGTGGCACAGGAAGGACCAAACAATTGGGTCTGTGTGGTTCTGGGGGCCTGGGCCATACTGGCCTCCATTCAATTAGCAAAGAATCTGTCAGGATGAATCAGACTACCAGCTGACAGGATGGTGAGGAAGGGGGCGGCCCAGGCTGAGCAATTCAAAGAGGCTTTCAAACAGCTACTTAACGTGTCTTGTGAGCTTTATGTGAATTTGAGGGGAAGGCCACAGAATAGTTCCCTCAGGCTTTCAAATCTCCATTCTGATCTGCCAATCCTCAGAGAAGAAAAAGGGAAGCTATGAAGCGGCATCTCTGTCACTGAGATGGCTACACAGCGAAGTGCCACACACAAGTCCTCCCACACGCAAACTTGCCTGTTCCCACACGGTCTCTGCCTGAACCCATGGTAAAAAGCAGCCCGGGGACAGTCGGGGGAGTTCTCAGCAGGGCAGCACGGTATGGAGCTCACCATTAAAGCAAAACCACATCACAAAAAGTTGATATCATTTCCCCAGTAATTCCAGCTCCGTCACGAAGTCCAGCACAGGGAACCTGACCTCCCGTGGCGACCCGTGAGGAAGCTGCTAAGCAAGAAAACAGAATCACTGTTGGGAGAATAAATTCGTGATCAGGTCAAAAACTAGCTAACTGGACAACTGAAAGCTGGCTCTACTTTGTCACTGCCGGTGACAGTGACAGACACTGGAATAGAAAAAGCATGTGAAAAGGACATCCCTCCTAGACGCCCATCTCCAGGCAGCAGCCCGCCAGCCTCTGAAAAAGGAGTCAAGGCACCATCCCTCTGCTCAAAGCCCTCTGCTGTGGGCTGGACTGTACTCCTCCAAAAGACAAGCTCAAGCCCTAACTCCCCACACCTTGGAATGTGGCCTCATCTGGAGGTACAGCTGAGCCTTGAACAACGTGGCGGTCGGTTCCGACCCCCGACCACCCAGCACCGTTGAAAACCCCCCCCATCAGCGGTGCTGCACCCTCAGATTCAACCAACCGTGGATCGTGTAGTACTCTAGAACATACTTACTGAAAAAAATCTGTGTGAGTGGACCCGCACAGTTCAAACCCACGTGGCTCAGGGCTCCACTGTGGTCTCTTTGCAGTAATCCAGTTAAGAGGAGGTCAACCTGGATTAGGGTGGTCCCTAAACCCAATGACTGGTGTCCTTATAAGTAAGCCACATGGAAGACACAGAGACACACAGGGAGGAGCTGGCCATGGAATGAAGGAGGCAGAGAGGGAAGTTTTGCTGCCACAGGCCAAGGAACACCGAGAACTGCTGGCAACCACCAGAAGCTAGAAGAAACGAGGAAGAATCCTTGCCTAGAGCCTGTGGAGGGAGCGTGGCCCTGCCAACACCTTGATTTCGGACTTCTGCCCTCCAGAGCTGTGAGAGAATCAATTTCTGTTGCTTCAAGCCGCCCCCTTTGTTTGTGGCAGTTTTGAAAGGCAGCCCCTTCCTGTCTCACTCAGGAGGAAAATCAATGCCTCGTTACGAGGTGACCCAGGCCTCCCCCGACCCGGCTGACTGTGGCTCCCAGAGCTCCCTGCCCCGCAGGTCGCTGCAGCCACCCTGGCCTCCTCCTTGGTCCTCGAACATGCTGCCACCCTGCCACCACGCGCCGGCCCACGCGCAGGCTGCTGCTGTCTCAGACCTTCGCAGGTGCCATCCTCTGCTGGAAGACTTCTCGGGAACCTGCACAGCTGTTCCCCCCAATCCTCCCTCAGGGCTCTGCTCAAGTCCCCTGATCATTTGGGCTCCCCCACCCCCCAACGGCCTTCAGCACCTCCTACTCGCCCCCGCTCTGCTCCCCCTTCCTCTGCTTTATTTTTCTCCAAAATCCTTAGGACAAGCTGACATATACATTTTGCTTAACCTCTAAGAGGCCCGTCTCCCTCTGTAACGCTGGCTTGCGGAGGAGATAGGGACTGTTTCACTGCTGAATCCCAGCCCACTCTGTTTACTGGATAGCTAAATGCATTCGATCAGGACAGGTGAAATTTTACTTAAAACCGGCTGTGTGACAAAAAGGGTTTCTACTAATGAAGCGTAACAGCAACAGCTTCTGCAGATGAAGGGCAGGCTCCAGGCTGGGCTCTGAGGGGCCGGGAGAGAATCTCCCATCTCGGGTGGACTCAGGGGCTCACTACCATCCCTGGTGGAAGAGGGAGCAGTAAACAACTTTGAAACAGCCTCTTAAGAGTCCTCCTCATCTAAAAAAGTCAACTCTTACCTATAATTCTTGTCTCCAGCCACACCCTATAGAAAGTGAGTTGGCCTGAGAAATGTGTGAAGCCAAAGCTAAACATACCTCCATCACGGCATCACCACACACAGTTTTGTTGTTTAGGGGCCGAGGGGAAGGGCCCAGCAGGAATGTTCTGATAATGATCATCTCATACAGCAAATGTACAGTCTACTTAGAGAAGAAAGCCTCTGACCACGACATTCATAAAAATAAATAAATAAATAAACAAGGAAACCATTTCAAATGAGCCAGGAGCTTTCAAACAGCTCCGGCTTAGTAAGGAGATAATCCCAACCTTTTCAAATGGCCCTAAATTAACACTTTTCCTTCCCTCATTTACATTTTCAAACCTTTAAACAAAATAAGGCCAAAAAGGAAAGTCTTTCTTTACCTTGGGTTTTGGCCCCAGGGCCTGCCAGTCCTAGGTGTGAATCACAGGATTCCTTGCAAGGTGATCTGATGGGCGTTTCGGCTTCAGGGGTCTCAAAATTACCTTCAGAATCCGAGCTGCCAAGGGGGAAAAATGAGGAATTACCACTTTCAACGGTATTTCCGACACCCTTTATAGTCTACATATCCGCAAAGTCCAGTATTTTTGCCTAATTTTACAACCTGCGCGTCCTCAGCATGGGCTGGCCTGTGGGAGCTGCTGCCGCGCCCTCCTCGGGCTTCTGTCTGGCCTCCTGTCTCCCTGAAATCTCCTCCATCCTCAGGAGACTTCTTCCAGCACCATTTTTTTTTGAGGTCATCCTTCCCTCTGATACCCCAAAAAAGCCCTTTCAACAGACTCCTTTTCTCACAAGAGCCCTTTCCTGGAGGTTTAAAAATTAAATTGCCCTCTCGTTCTAAAAAAAATTAAGCCACTATTCGCCATGATGCCTTTTTCTTTGGTAGGCCTCTACCTGTCTGGAACTCACCCAGCCAGAGGCCGGGGATGCTGTCACCTGCCTTCCGCAATCACACGGGTGACAGCTCAGCAGACACCACCATTTCTCACCAGCTGCCAGGAACCTGTCATCACGCGACCTTCTTTACTAAGGCTGCATTTTCGGGACACAGGGGAACCCCCAGGAGGGCCTGGGAGCGACTTCTTCCCCACAGGGAAGGCCCCAAGTTCCACCGGGTGTGACCCACGACTGTGTGTGTGTGTGTGTGTAGGGGCGGGGGGCTGGGGGCTCGAAGCTTAGAGAAAGTGACCGAGGCAGACGGGGATGCAGAGAGACTGCAGATTCTGGGTTAGGTTCAGAAAGATCATACTGATACGGGGGGAAGAAAATACCCGGGAGGACAGAACATCCTGAACCTTCGAAGGCACAGCGGGGACCCGGTTACAGGCAGGGACGCAGCATTGCCATGAACACGGTTACGCGGGTGGCGACCACACACACGCACACAGACTGAGCCGCAGATGGATGGATGGATAGCAGCGCGTTTGCATTTTGGCAGGAACGCGTGTACTTGCCTGAAACTCAAGGATTTGGTCTCGGCTTGCGAGTCCTCCTCCTCGGGGTCGCCCTCGGGCCCTCCGGCCTCGTCCTCTCCGGCGACCCCGCCGCGCACCGCGGACCACGTCCATTTCGCCCACTGCACTGGGGACAGGATCTGCCAGGGGCTGAACGCCATGAGCGCGGCTCCTCCGGCTCCGGCTCCTAGGAGGATGGGAAAGGGGAGAGCCCTTTTTCCCTTTCAAAATGGAGGGAACCGGTGACAGGCGCCCGGACGCGTTTCCAGCGGAGGCGCGGATGTGGTTAAACGAGCGCCGTCGGGGGCCCGGGTGGAGCGCTTCCTCTCCTCCGGCTGGCAGCGCCGCTTCCTCCGCGTCCTCCTTCCTGAACGTGCGGCCACGGCGCCCCCGCACCCGGCGACTCCCGCGGGGGAGATGCCTCTCCTGGGGCCTCCTCGGGGCCCGGGTCCGCGACGCCCGGCGGCTCGGCCTTGGCTGCACGGCGGCTCAGCTGCTCCCGGTCCCTGCGGCCCGGCTCCCGTCTCCCGGCTAAAGCGCGCGCGCCCGCCGGATCCCCCCGGCTTCGCGCCACAGTGGTCGCGCCCTCCCTGCGGGAAGGGGCTTCTCTGCTAAGACCCTGGCCGCTGGCCGAGGACCCGGGCGCCCTCAACGGCTCCCCCGGCGTCGCGAGCCGGGAAGATCCGTTTTCCGTGTACGTGCACGCTGGACTGTGCCTCCTTCCCTTTTTATTTTTATTTTCTCATCTTGCTACTGCGACTTAATGGCGTTAGTGATACTGGATCGCAGAGAAGTTCAGCCCCTTATTATAAAAAACTCTGAGGCCGCTGTTGACTGTGTTTTCCCCTCCCTAATAGGACGGCGTGGAAGATTTCAGCCTGTTCACCTTCAACCTTCAGATCCCTCAGCAACGCTGCAAGAGTAGCCAAGGGCTGGGATTTTAGACGCTTTGTGGCTCCTCAGTCCTCACTGGTGGAAGTGCCGTGGCCAGGTCTTGGGTAAAGGGTGCTAAATTACCCTGTGAAATTAGAGCTTGATCCGTTTCCCATTCTCCTTTTTGAGGCATAACTCCTAAGTGTTTGGTCTCTGACTCCGTTTGCTGCTTCCGAAGTCTGCCAACAGGCCTAATGATTTCAACCTTCAAAATAAAAACCCTCTGTGTTTGAAGGGAGAGGCAGGGAAGTAGCAGAGCTCTCCTCTGATTTTCTTCATTTTCCATCAAGGGATTCTACTTAGGGATTGCGCCTCTCAGAATCACCAAGGCACCAAGCGAATCTGCCTCAAACAACCAGGCTTCGTGATCTCCTTGCCTGGATAAGGCGTTTCTTGTACTACTGTAATTTCCAGAGTTGCGGGTTCCCACAGAGACAGCAGCTCCAGAATTTAGAACAAAGTCAGGCTGAAACTGCCACACGGACGTCTCCACTGAAAGGGGTTGGCGCAGCAAACTGTTGATGAATCATGACTGTCTTACACATTTGATAACAAAAACAAAAGCAAAAATAACGCAAGATCAGGCGTGGCAGGTAGTCTCACCATAACAGACGGATGGGCGTTCGCCTGCACTCTAGACTAGAGGGCTGGGGTGTCTGGATGCTTTAGAAGTCATCCAGCTCCTTCCCAGAGATGAATACAACTGTCTAGACCGTACTGGAGACTGCAAAGATGAGAAATAAGCAGGAGTCGTTTTTTTTTTTTATCAGGTCTGCATGAAATACGCCACAATACTATCCAACTGGTCATATTTTTCGGTTTATGGCTCACCACACAAACCTTCAGATTATAAGGTTCCCCCCAAGTTCCTGGATCTGACACGTGTTTTGTTGCCCATGTAAATCTGTAGCTGGCATATAGTAGGTCCTGTTCATTCTTCCTCCTGAGCGATTCTCGAAACTTTTCCCTCCTCTGCATCCCCACTGTGACTGACCTAATTCCCACACTCCCTAGTTTTCATATAGATCTACTGTAAATGTGTCCAATTGGTTCTACCTCTAGAGGGTCGTCTCGGCTGGGGTCACCCTTGCCTGGCTGATCTGTGACTTGCGCTCTAGTCTTGCTATTCCTGCTCCCCTCTCCTCCGACCCTTTGTAGTCGTAGCCATAATCTCTACAGAATTGGTTCTGAACTTTAACATGTCCAAGAATCATCTGGGCCCCTCTTTAAAAGTCCAAATCCAAATTGCCAGCAGATTCTGGAAATCTGTATTTTGACCAAGTGTCCTGGGGAATTTCTTCCACAGGATAAATTTGGGAAACAACGACCAGCTTGAGCCAACTAACTGCTGCGTCAGGAACAATCTCCCTTTTGCCTGCAGAGTTTTGCACCCTCTTCCCCACCCCTCCCACCGCCCTGGCCTCCACCCACATGTCAAGCCCCCAGGCCTTGACTGCCCAAACTTCCTTCCTCACCCAGCGCAGGTGTCTACCCTGGGAAAACAGACTGATGTCTCCCTGCTTTCTACCATCTCTATACCCCGAACATTCAGAGAGACTTTGACTGTGGCCCTTAGGTAGTTTTGAAATAGGGTACCATTAATAGCTACACCAGGACAACAGGCATAAACCAGGACATCCCAGGACATACGGTCACCCTACACTTAGCACACTACATATAACATATTTGTTCACGTCTCTCCCACTTCTGGATCATAAGCTTTTAAACGGCAAGGACCACGTCATATTTATGATTTATTTTTGTTTCCCCAGAAATCAGGACAGGGCCACACACTCGGTAGGGTGTTGTGTAAATGTGCAGAAAATGAATATTCCAGTTTACAACAGACCTTCTAAGTTTGGCTAGGGTGACATAAATTCCTAAAGACTGACTCTTCTGGAGAAATCAAGATTTCAAACCAGCATAGCACAGAAACCAGATGAGTGATGGCCCCAGCAAGACAAAGCCCAGACTACAGAGCAATTTCTTGAAATTAGAGAGGTAAATGCCCAGATTTCTGAAAATCTCTGCAAACTCCTGGACTTAACGTGAACAGCAATAAAGTAAGTAATTACTCTATAGCCTGAATTATTTTTATTGTCTAGAACAAATAATGCGGCTGATATGTCAATTTTCCTGTAACTCTGGTAAAGACTGGGCAATGTTTGACAACCAAGGAAAACCATCATTTTGCTGCTAAGCCCTTAGCCTCAAGGAGCAGAATGTCTGCAAATGGAATGTCTTTGTTTTGGAAGTGACCGTAAGCACAGGAACGGCCCATCCGTTCTCTTCCTTCCTCTGCTCCTTGGCCTTCACAGAAGCTTTGGATCAATACACCATGAAAATCTAAAATGAAACACCATGAAAATCTAAAATGAAACTCCCTGAAACGCTCCACACAGGTGGCCAGGCCAGGCACATACTTTGCCGCTAATGGATGCTCCAGAGGGGTCTGTGAAATGGGTCTCTTTGGTAAAAAGTAAAATAAAATAAAATAAGATAAAATATATGAGTAAGCAAATTCACACAGGCAAACAACTATCCATTTAGTGGCGCAGCTACTGTGAGAATGTCTGGGGGAATGTGGCAGGAGGGGAGGGCGGAGGCAGGGTGGGGCCTGACCGGGAAGGATCCTTCTACTGTTAAGGAGTAGATCCTAACTCAGATTGAACTGGATCTTGCAGTAGGGGGAGCAAACACAAGTCCCTACCTAGATAGTGTGAGGGAGCGACGAGGCCTGGGTGGCAGCTGGAGAACCCTGAGGAGGCTAAGGGGCGATCCGACCCAGTTCCTGGTGCCCATCTAACAATCTCCCAAGAGAAACCCAAATCCTGGCTTTTATAAGACATCTTCCAAGCTTCCATGTTTGTTTGTTTGGCCATGTGGCATGAGGAATCTTAGTTCCCCGACCAGGAATCAAACCCGTGTCCCCTGCAGTGGAAGCGCAGAATCCTAACCACTGGACCACCAGGGAAGTCCCTAAGCGTTCGTGTTCTTACTAATTTCAACTGTTTTAAACCTTGTGGAGGCCATCGCGGCGCAGGACAAACAAAAGCCACTTTGTGTGCCTGCGTGGCCCATGGACCCTGGATGGGCCGAGGGGAGTTATCACGCTTTGGAGCCAGTAAGAAACACCTCCATTTAGAAAGATCATTCTGGTAACAACCTGCGGGCTGGGATGGAAGGAGTGAAGAATGGGAGACGCCTGAAAGTGCTGTTTTCCCTGCCCCAAGCCGCCTGAAGAAGGCAGACGGCTTCTCCTCCAGAGGGCAAAGAAGCAGAACTGGAATTAGCATCCTTATCTTTCACTCCGTCCCTCGTCCGGGAACTAAAATCCCACAAGCCGCGTAGTGCGGCCAAAAAATTTTTTTTTAATTTAAATAAATAAATGAATAAAGAAGAAGAACTAGAGCTGTGAGCAATCCAAGCACAATTTACAACAGAAGGAAGAGAAAACTGCTGTTGTGAAGAAAACCATTTCCGACAGCCAGTGAAATGAGACAGTCGGTGAATTTCTGACCGCCAGGTGTGTACCAGATGATGTTCCGGAGAGGAGGAGGGTGGGACCAGGGTGGCACTAGGGAATCACAGAGATAAAGTCACCGCTGAGAAAACAGAAAGGTCAGGCAGGCAGACCCATCAACTCATCTGTATTTCCTAACAATTGACGAATTCGGTGAGCGTAAGATACACCTAATTCAATTAACATGAAATGTCAGATTGATGATGTCACCAAAGTGGCAGGGCATCTCTGAAGGGCTGAGAAAAAGCATAGGCCCATACCGACTTGAAACGGCCAATGGCAACTAGGTTTAGGTGCCTCAGCGGAACCTGGACAGACCATGTCCCCTCCCCACCCTGCTTTTTGAGAGCCACCCTGTCCACGGACTGAGCTTCCAAGCCACGGTGGGGCACTCTGGGTGTGTGCTCCCTCCATCAGCCCCATCACTGAGCTAAACACCCTCAATCCTTAACCTTTTTCTACTCGAATATTTAAGTGATGAAGGTCTCTAAGATGCAATGATAAGAGTATCTTACATAATAAAGTTTCATCTGATCTCTACAATCATTCTCTGGTAGTGGGGCAGGTTTTCTCACTCTCAATTTGCTGATGACGTAACTGAAGCAGAAAGGGCAGCCACCTGCCTGAAACTGCGCCACAGAACTGAATATGGAACCCTAGTCTCCTACCTTTCAGTACCCTTCCTTTGCTTTGTATCAAATCGGAAGAAAGCAGAAAGCCCTTGGAGCCCCTTGGTAGCTTGTGGTTCCATCAGCTGGACGGCCCTCTCAATTTCTTCCTGCTGCTGCAGTCCTGGCTTCCTGCTTACCTTGCACGGGCTGCAAAGTCACAACTAGGAATACCTCACTCCACCAGTGAAGAGCTGCCACTGCCAACAGTGGCATCTGAGGTATTCAAGTAAGTTCAGGTTACAGTCTTAACCTTGCAAGATCCGATGTTATCCTTTACCTGGAGGCTATCATCACCTAGAGAATCACAATCTTCCCTCCACCACCCAAACACGCCCAAATCAGGGAATTTGTAGTATGCGTTTACGCTGAAAATTACATCCTGAAGAGAACCTCCTTTCTCATTTTTTTAAAACAGAAAAGTTGGATTTATGTCCATGGCTAAAACTCTTTCAGAGCTCCAAGAAGATTAAAAGGGATTCAGACTGCATCCATTAAAGAGTTGGCCAAGCTCCCCACCTAGGAGACCTGCTCCAGATTTTGCTCTGGTAAACAGCTCTCGTCAGATCCTCTCTCTCATCTATTTTGTTCTGTATCACAAAAACAAAGTTTGACTTCCTCAGAAAGTATGTCATTCCACCTAGGTCAGGGGTCCCCAACCCCTGGGCTGTGGACCGGTGCCGGTCCAAAATAAAATAAATCCCCCCCAATCAACCTCCCCATCTGCTGGACGGGAAGAACACTGATCACATGGCCCAGATTTTCTGAGATCATCCTGATATCAAATATTCTACCCAGCGTCCACATAAAGACTTGTCCCCATTTTCATTTACAAAACACTGTCACCAAGTAGTGAGAAGGTACAGATTGGGAGGGCACTTGGAAAGGGCAGCAGGGAGTCACTGGTAGGAGGATGTGGAGAGAGGTATCCTCTCAGAAGAAAGAATAAAACCGCAAGAAGATTTCCAAAGGAACTGGGAAACCCACTCCACTGAAATCCTCACTCTGGGCACATGGGGGAAATTTCATCACAGGACCTTGTGTGTTTGTGACCAAAAATCTTCTTGTGTTTCTAAAAGAAAAAGATCAGGGCTTCCCTGGTGGCGCAGTGGTTGAGAGTCTGCCTGCCGATGCAGGGGACACGGGTTCGTGCCCCGGTCCGGGAAGATCCCACATGCCGCGGAGCGGCTGGGCCCGTGAGCCATGGCCGCTGAGCTTGTGCGTCCGGTGGTGCCTGTGTTCCGCAACGGGAGAGGCCACAAGAGTGAGAGCCCCGCGTACAGCAAAAAAAAAAATAAAAAGAAAAGAAAAAGATCAGAAACTAAGAAGCAAATTCCATGGCATGATATGCAGCCTACTGTTACTTCCAGCTTTTATCTTTTTATGCTAAAAGTTTAACTGCCATAATTTGGTTCTGAAACTACATGTGTGTGAAAATTCAAGGAAAATATATTCTTTTACATCTCTGTTATAGTACAAAGCAGGGAGAGGGGAAACCTGTCCTTTCTGTGGGTGTTAAAATTTGTAAAAGTGCCAAATATTAACACACTGCTAATAAATATAAGCTAAATGACTAGCTGGATAGGAAGACATAACAATGTTCCAAGTTGGTAAAATTAAATATTGTAGAGACGGCAGTCCTGCTCAATTAATTTCTAGGTGTAATGCGATTTCCATCAAAATTCTTAGGGGATTTTTCTGAGGATTTCTCAATAGTTTTCAAAAATTTATCTGGAAAAATAAACTGGTAAGCATACTTTAGATTCTTTTAAAAAATGTCAAGAAGGGGATTAGTTGTGCAAAATATTAAGACATATTTATGCAAAAATAGGCATATCCTTGTTCTGTGAAACAGAACAGAAAGCCCGGAAAAAACCCTGTAAGATATAGGAGGTTGTTCTATGATAGAGAAGAGGTTACGATACAGTGCGGAAGGGAAGATTACTTAATAAATGGTTGAATAACAATTGGTTGGCAATGGGAAAAAGCTCAAATTCAACTTACCTCAGAGCATATACCAACATAAATTCCAGATGGATTAGATGGCTAAATAATACAAGTCAAACCATGGGGAGAAAACAATCTAGAAGCAACAGAATCTGTCAAAGCTCTGTCAGAAGGATGACTGTCCAAACTTTGGAGTAATTCACGAAATCACACACCAAATAAAGATCGCAGATTTTGAACCAGACAGTCTGGAATTCCCAGGGCAGCCCTAGGGAGGTAAACACCTCATAGCCCCCTGCTGCCTCCCAAAGGGAGGTGACCTTGCCTGAAACAATCCACCATAAGAAGACGAAAGCTCCTGAACGTCTGCCTTCAAATTAAAAGGCGAACAGACAGGCTGAGGAAAACAGTGGCAACCCAAAGCTCACACTGTTATTACCTAAGGAACTCGTGGAAACCAGTAAGATCACCCAAACCCAGCAGAGACGTGAGCAGTTATAACTGCATACTATGTGTCAACACCATTATGAGCGCTTTGCAAGCATTATCTCATCTTAGTCCCCGCCCCCTTGCCCCACAGTCTCATGAGGAAGGTATTATTCCGGCTTAAAAAAAAAAGCAGGACAAGTTGGCTACATTTCCAACCTCTAGAGCAGGGGCTCTTGATCTGGGCTTAGTAAGGAAGGACTTGAGAAGATCATGACTTCCTTGAAGTTACATGAGAAATTAACCCCGTGCGTTTGCACCCATCTCTCCCCCTCCTCTTCCCCAGGTACAGTCAAGCTCCACTCCGGCAACAATGCTTTAGGCTGATTACAGATGAATTTTCAAATCTGAAAGAGGTACCAATAAAAGATTCTCTTCCCCCATCAGTTACAAGGAAGTTTTAACCCAGGAGGCCCATACTCAGAGAATCCAGACCTGCCAGAGATTAATACAAGAAGCAATGAGCTTGGATGACACGCCACAGGTGGAAAGGAGAGGAGAGGAAGACCCAGTGGGCAGCCCGTGGGTCTAATGTAAGTGACTGGTGACCAAAGTGTGACATCCTCGTACCAGCAGCAAAGATGCCGTGAAAAAGGGAGATTTTCCCAGGGATCCCTACTGATACACAGGAGCCTCCTCAAAGACATACAAAGTTGGGCCAGGATGTAAAAGGTGCACTTCATGAGGGGGATGCAAAAGAATAATTGTGACATTTTTCTTTGGGGGATGCTCTCTCTTTTTGGTGTACTTCCGGTTAAAAAAAGAGACAATAAGCCCCAAATGGAGTCACATGCGCTAAGCCCACGGCACCAAACCGAGACTTAATACCTAACCTGACTGCAGGGTCAGTCCCTCCCAGGAATGTGATCTTAATCAGACAGTCTGGAATTCCCTGGGCAGCCCTAGAGAGGTAAACACCTCATAGCCCCCTGCTGCCTCCCAAAGGGAGGTGACCTTGCCTGAAACAATCCGCTCTTCGCTAGTTCCCCTTTCCTGCCCCTTCTGTCCATAAAAGCCTTTCACTTTGTGCAGCTCTGGGGAGCTCCCTCCTATTGGCTCCATGGGATGCTGCCCAATTCATGGATCACGGAAAGAAGCCAATCTGATCTTTCAATGTACTCAACTGAATTTTGCTTTTTTAACAGATTTGGTGTCAGTGATGGGATCCAAAGTGAACTTCTGACAGCTTCGGGGACAATGAGAAACACAGGCCTGCTGCCTGGAGAGCCCTTTGAGTTCCCAGTCTTTCCCACCATTTCCAAAGGCTGCGTGTAAATGCTTCTCAGTTCTGAGCTCGGCTCTCTTTGCATTGAGCTCCCAACCTAGTTGGCATTCCAGTCTGCGATTCCCCCTTCTGGAAACCCCTCCCAGTCGGCCGCCCTCACTTGTGGTTCAGTGCCCTGCCCAGTCCCCAGTTCCGGGTTGGGAATTGCTGGTGGTGTGGTCAGTCCGCAGTAACATCTCTTGGTTACTGCTGGTTTGTTAAAGGTGCACATTTGTCTCACTTTGTGTGTATAAAGGCAACTGCTAGTGGGAATCTCAGAAGCCAGAAAAGCTGCCAAAGTTGGTGGGCATGGATCAAACACTTAGAGGCCATTAGGACGCCCGCCACCTAACCAAAGACTCTGTGTTAGGATAAGGTGGTCACAGGACAGGTTAGACTGACACTAGGTCACCTACCAACCTCAAGAAAGTTTCCAGGCAATGAGGTACACTGTAAAGCACTGCACAATCCCCAACCCAGCGGCACCACCCTTTTAGTTATTAGTGTGGCTCCAAGAGACCCAAAGGCTTAGCAGAAGGAAGAAACAAACAAAAAAAAGGAATGGGATCTTTAAGCTCCAAAGAGTCAAGCGTGCTACCTTTCAGCACAGCTGCTTATTTTATGCCTAAGAACTATGGCTTTGGAAGCTATAAACATCTACAGAAATGGCAAAATCTTACTAAAGACAACCTAGAATTACAATGACCACTATGACAAAAGTTCCATGTAGATAAGATCATTTAAGAAGTGCACTTAAAAAAAAAAAAAAAAAAAAGAAGTGCACTTAAAAGCAAAGGCTCCCAAATCAAAAACAGAATGGGATACCTATTTTAATTAGCATGCAGGAGCCTCCGAAAGGCTTCAAAATTCCAAAATAGCTCCATGGAAAGATTCATTGCAAAACAGATAATGGAAAGCTAAACACAAGACGGACCTGAAACAGAAGTGTGAGACCAACATCACTCATATTGTTCCCCTCTATTCTCCTTGCAGCACTCACTTTCTTCTAGTAATCCTCTGTCTGAAAGTCTTTCCATTCTGAAGAGACCACAACACCGTAAACAAAAGTCCACCAAGTTAGTGGCCATGCAGACACCCCCATATCTACTGCTCTCAAAGGAGGACCCTCTTATGGGCCCTTCCCAGAGTTGATGAGTCTCTGAAGAATTTTCTGGTAAACAGCCAAGGAAAACTAAAATTAAAATTAATGAGAAACCTGGCTAAATTCTGGTAGATACGGGTGCTACACTCTCTATGTAAACTCCACATGGAACCTATGGATGGGATCCTGGAGAAAGTGGCAGAAACCACCTAAGGGTAAGAATTCTTCCCAGAGACAGCTCTTCCAGATCTGTCTCTAGTACCAGGTAGAGAGAGGAAAATAAAATATCTTTTGTACTGATGCCGAAAACTCAGCCTCGGTACGCTGGTGCTCAACTGAATCTTGGAGACAAAGTTTGGGGTGAAGTAGAAAAGAACAGCTTTACCGCTTTGCCAGGCAAAGGGGGACACGGTGGGCTCACGCCTCAGACACTGTGTGTCCCAACCTGAGAGGATCTGGTGAGGAGTTTTATGGCAATGTTTCAAGGGCAGGGTTGCTGACAAGGATCAGGGTGTGTGCAGGGCCTGCACTCCTTCAATCTGGCCTTAGGTGCTCTCCTCCCCTGTCTCTGCATCCATCCCCTCCCTTCCCTGATAAAGAACTATTCGAACCTGCCCTTTGGAGCTCAGGGAAGGTTATGGGGGCTGGAGTCTATTCCCTACAAACAAGAAATAGGGGACACAGAAAGGCTTCCTTGCCCAAGAGTCTCACAGTGTCCTGCTCGGTTTCAGTACCCTCTTTGGAGATGCCTCTTGAGTCCAAGTGGTTGTTCAATACTGCCAGAAATATTTACTGTTTGTCCCACCTGACAACTACTAAGTAGCTCTTGTGGTCAGAAACTAGCCAAACTGCAGAGCCTGATACAAAATTTTTTTAGGCCTTCTTCCCTAAGCTAAAATAAAACTATGTACCCAGAGGGAAAGAAAAGCCTTCTAAAGCCCCTGTAAAAGGATTTATGGGTGGACCAGCCTATGGTGTCATTTAAGTTGCAGCCCAATTCCTTGAGGAATTAAAAGCAAGTGTCTTTATCTCACATATCTTTGCAAAGTCAGAACTCTGGCTCCAGGAACTCTTATTTAGGTCACCTCTTTAAAATACCAACTTCAGGGAGGTACTTCTTATCAGAAGGAAAACAAAAGGGGTAAAGGCAACTGAAAACTTGAAACTTAGGCAACTGAAAAATCCTAAATGTCTTCTCCACAAATATTAATAAAAAGCTTTAGCCATCTGAGCAGGCAACCTTAGATTATTCCTTCTGCTAGAAATGTAATTTGGATCCAATCTCTTTTATAACTACCTGATTCATGGCTAAATTTTTAAACAGAAGCTATAAGGTCTCTGTTTGCATCTGTCTGTATGTGTATGTATGTCTATGTACATGTGTTGTAGATACATGGTATTTTCCACCTTCAGATGGTATTACTAAATTAATTTGTAAAAGAGCCCTATTTAACTGGCTTGAAGAGAATTAAGCACTTGTATGTATAAAGGATTCTTAAAACTCTCAGAAATACAATAGAAGCTAACCCAAATGTTTTTCAAGTTCACGTGATCTGAGATAATCTTTGGTAAATAAAAGGTAGTTTAAGTTTTTTGGATTAATTAAAATAGGTATGTCTTTAGAATTATCAGTATTAAAATAATGCCGACATACAACTTGGGTTTATTGGTCAAAGAAGTTCATGTTATCTCTGTTATGAAATATGTCAGCAATAGGGGCTTCCCCAGTGGCGCAGTGGTTGAGAGTCCGCCTGCCGATGCAGGGAACACAGGTTTGTGCCCCGGTCCGGGAAGATCCCACATGCCGCGGAGCGGCTGGGCCCGTGAGCCATGGCCGCTGAGCCTGCGCGTCCGGAGCCTGTGCTCCACAACGGGAGAGGCCACAACAGTGAGAGGCCCGCATACGGCAAAAAAAAAAAAAAGAAAGAAAGAAATATGTCAGCAAGAAAAATAGCTTGGGATGACGGTTGACTTTGTTTAATGTCTCATGAAGTTTTTGTGGTTAGTCTAAACATAATTATCAAGAACAAGTGAATTAAATAGATACAGTGGAATAAAAGTTTTTATGTGAACTTTTGAAATTGTTTCCCCAAATCTTTTTGGTAACCTGAAACCTTAAAGTTTCACTAAGTTAAATTAGATGACAGATAGTTATTAAATATCTAGATCATTTCCAGATAAGATTAAGTAATTACCGAACACAGGTTTGTCCATTTTGGGCTTCCTTTTACAGAGGAACTAAAGATACTTGGGTTTATTAGTAAATATGTTTTGTGCTACACTGAAAAATTTACTATGAGAAAGCAATTGTTTCTACAGATTATAAAAAGTATTTACAAAGTTGTCAAGCCACAGAATGCTAATATAAAAGAGAGTTCACAGTTGTTTACCTCTTTATTTTCACTAAAAATTAAGGTTTTTTTAGAGTTAAAAATTCTAATATATATAGTAAAATTAGAGCTACTAGAAATAATAAAAGAAACCTCTCTGTGTGAAAGGAGAGCAGGATGTGTGTTTTTTGTTGTTTTTGTTTTTGGGGTTTTTTTTTGCAGTATGCGTGCCTCTCACTGTTGTGGCCTCTCCCATTGCAGAGCACAGGCTCCAGACGCGCAGGCTCAGCGGCCATGGCTCACGGGCCCAGCCGCTCCGCAGCATGTGGGATCTTTCCGGACCGGGGCACGAACCTGTGTCCCCTGCATCGGCAGGTGGACTCTCAACCACTGTGCCACCAGGGAAGCCCAGGATGTGTGTTTTTGACGAAAAAAGGTATGAGGAATGGAGATGCATTTTTGTTAAGGAAAAGAAAGTTTGTCCTACAGTGAGACTGGTTATTTCAGAACGGGAAAGAGGAAAAACATAGGACAAAACTATAGACGGATTGTGGAAAACGAATCTTAGTAAAGGAATTTTATGTGTGATCAAGATGGCTAATATTGGAATGAATTTATTTAAGTTTAAAAAAAATGAAATGAATTTTGGTGCAAAATGAAAACTGTTTTTTTCTCTGTTAAAAAGACTAATTTTTTTTTTTTTAGACTTTTAGTCTGCTTTTGAGAACAGTTGTGAAAGTTTCTTTACCTTTTAAGTAATCTGCCTAGAAAGCAAAGATTCTGTGTTTTGCCAAAATAATTTTCTGTGACTACTACTTAACTTTCTATATTTGCCTGCAAAGTCTTCAATTGTCAGTTTGGTTAAATGAATAACTAAGTATTGTTTCACAGTTACCTATGATCTTATTTGACCAAGTGTTTTGAAACCTTTGATGTTTCTGGCAAATGCCAAAAAATTAAATTATAAATAAAGTTTTTTTGACCTTGAACCAACTTCGAAATTTTCCAGAGGGCCCCTGGAACATCTCAAAAGATTTGTTCTCTCTCTCCTTATAAAAAAGGAGAAGTTACACTAATTAGGCTTATTTGATATCTTAAATTACATGGGCATTGTCAAATAAGAAAGTAATACTAAGCCTTCCTGATGTTGTATTTGTATAGGTATATTTTGTAAGTGTTCTAGAAACTCCGTGCAATTCCTGGAAATCTGATATGTTGTGGTATAATGTTATCAGTCATAATTCTAGTTATTCTCTTAAACTGTTGTATATCACAGGGATAACTACATTTCCTTATCAAATGAACTCTTATCAGATCTTTAACAATGGGTATTTTAAAAGTCTTTGTCATTTACAGAGTTTTGTCTTAGATGTTTTTGCAAAAGTGTTCCTACAATAGTACTTCATCTTCAAGGAGATTCAGGGAAAGGACTTTGACAAGTACAGGTTTCTAATAACTCTAAGATCATAAAACTGAACAGAATTCAAGCAGAACAAGTATAATTACATGGGACTGAATGAACTGAGGATGATCATAATTTTTAATAATATTTTTGTTTGAAGCACTGCTGGTTCCTTAATGTTTAGTTTTTCCAGATTAAGGAAATCTTTCCTCTTAAGCTCTCTATGACTTACAGCAGTTTTGTAAAGTATATCTTTGTAAACAAAGATGAAACGTTTACTTTTTCTCCTTACCTGATCCTTCCAGAATTTGCAAAATCTTGGGTATTCTTTTCATGGCAATGTAATTCATTATTTGCATAAGTTCAATAAGAATATGTTCTTCTTGTAAGAGGACACAACTGGAAACGTTGACTATATTACCAAGTCTTATATCTGAGAGAGATGTGTATAAATTCAGACATAGCTCTGAGGATGTATACACACACACACACACACACACACACACACACACATATATATCAAAATGTATAGCTTTAAAAACTCCTTGGAAAAATCAGCCTGGTACCTTGCTTATAAGGTTCCTGGAGGACTTACTTCTAGGTGAGTAAGAAAGGTCACTGCCTGATGGCTCAGGAACCTCAGGATATTTGGGGGGGACCTTGAGAAGAGAGGAATTCACCCAAACTATAGGTATTGCAGGTAAACTCTAATGGTAAGTCCTTGGCTTGGCTTCCTGGCCTCAGAGGCTTTTAAAAGGTCAATCTGAGATTCCTTATGAAAAGTTCCAGCAAAGCAGTCTTTAAAAGAGCTTATATGGTCAATCACTATTCTTGCTGCACTTAACGTAAATAATAAGGCCAAGATTAATGGAAGCAAGCTAGTTTTACTGTGATTATCTTTGGTTAAAAGAAATGGGGTAGGGCTTCCCTGGTGGCGCAGTTGTTGAAGAGTCCTCTTGCCGATGAAGGGGACACGGGTTCGTGCCCCGGTGCGGGAAGATCCCACATGCCGCGGAGCAATTGAAGAGAGAAAAATTATATTTGCACCTTCATATATATTAGATTCTAGTTCGGCTAATTGTTTTTGAGGTTTTGTTATATACCTGTAAGCTGGACTGTGCCCTGAATTCTTCTAGTTTCCTCAAACAGCTGGCTATGACTCTCCTAACTAAGTTGTCCAATTTTCTCCCACCCTTCTGATTTGGAATCACTAAGAACAAAGACTGCCCTTGAATCTCCCTGGAAGGGACTATACCAGGTCCTCTTCACTACCCAGATGCCTCGAACCAAAGGTATATATCTCACAGTTGAAGAAGTCTCCACTGATACCTGGCCCTCTACACCAGCTAGAGACCTCAAAATCAAATTGACTGGGAAGAGACTTAGCCAACATTGAGGACTTGCATCCTCCCAAGACACAGGATCAAGACTTCACACTTTAACTAAACAGGCAACCCTTTCTTCTCGTTTTCCTTCCTTTACTGTGACATTGGCCTGGAAAGATAATGCCATCATCCATATCTCCCAGGCCACTGTTAAGACAGGTAACCTCTGTAATTTAGAGTAACTTTTAATTTCACGGTAGGAGATTTACTTCCCGAATGCGCTACAAAACCTGACTAACCCCTAGCTTGAATGGGCAACTGCAACAATTCCTGAGAATGAACTCATTAACCACCTTAGTGAAAGTGGTTTGTGCTGTGGCAGGATTTACCTTTGTCTGTGGTGGTTATCATTCTCCTTGGGCCTACGGATGCCTGCCTCTTAGGTTCTCTAACTGTGCCCCGAACTGTTTACCAACAAACAAAGACACATCATTGGTTAACTCCCCTGAATTTGCCTTGTCCAGTTAGAAAAGACTTAACAGGAGTCCCTCATGACTTAGGATTCACTTCCCTTGGCAGTGCCCTACTTCCCTGGTTTGGAGTAAACGTACATGAAGCTATGATCAGGAACCTCTCCTCAACTCTTGAAAACATTGCAGAATCCACTGCTAAGATGACAGCTGCCGAACCAAAATCCTTAGACTTTCCGGCCAAAGTTGTTCTTGGTAATAGGAAAGTCCCTGATTATCCTTTAGCGGAGCAAGGAAGTGTCTGTTCTGTGGTCAACAACACCTGCTGCACCTGAATTAACTCTTCTGGGGAAGTTGAAACTCAGTTACAGAAGATCACCAAACAAGCCACTTGGCTTAAGACGGTGACTCCTTCAGTTGGGTCCTTCTTTGACTTACTTGCTTTTGACTGGTTTGGATCTTGGGGACCATGGCTCCAAAGTGCACTCCAAACACTGGGAATTAGCTTGCTTGTAACAATCATTATAATCCTGGCACACTGTATTTTCTTTCTTTCTTTCTTTCTTTTTTTTTAAATTTCTTGGCCACACCACGTGGCATAAAGGATCCTAGTTCCCTGACCAGGGATTGAACTCGTGACCACTGCAGTGGAAGTGTGGCGTCTTAACCACTAGATCGCCAGGGAAGTCCCTGCATTTTCTAAAAAGGTTTAAGTGCATGTCTGCAGCCGCTAACCACCAAGCACATGATCTCCCTAAGACTGGAAGGCCAGAAGAGGAATGAAGAAAATGACCAGCTGAAAAATTGTGAACCTGAAGTCACAACCTGTGAATACCACACATAGGATCAACAAACACTGAGAGCTTCAGAGCCGTAGCTGGGAGTGGTGCCAACACCTTAAATTTGGATCCCATTTCTCAGTTAAGCTTGAGTCTGATCAAAAGGGGAAATTGTTCAAAAAGAGACAACAGGCCCCAAATGGAGTCACTTGTGCTAAGCCCACGGCACCAAACCGAGACTTAATACCTAACCTGACTGCAGAGTCAGCGCCTCCTAGGAATGTGATCTTGACCAGACAGTCTGGAATTCCCTGGGCAGCCCTAGAGAGGTAAACACCTCATAGCCCCCTGCTGCCTCCCAAAGGGAGGTGACCTTGCCTGAAACAATCCGCTCTTCGCTAGTTCCCCTTTCCTGCCCCTTCTGTCCATAAAAGCCTTTCACTTTGTGCAGCTCTGGGGAGCTCCCTCCTATTGGTTCCATGGGATGCTGCCCAATTCATGGATCACAGAAAGAAGCCAATTTGACTTTTCAGTTTACTGGGTTGAATTGTTTTCTAACATTCCCTTTAGGGTGGTTTCTTCCAGGACACCATGTTGATGACACAGATGGCACTACCGGGAGCCTTTCTTCCCATCTGGGAAAAAGCGGGAACCGTGGTGGGGCTCAGTGGAGGAACGAGGCATGGAGGAGGCTGCCAGGCCCAATTCTGTGAAGCAGGAAGCTTCAGAATTTGGGGAGCTCCCTTTAAGAAAGTTACAAATGAACCTTGTGAACACAATGCCAGAGCCCCTCTGGAGACCTAGGAAGGGCTGCACAGTGAGAGGTCCTGAAGTTTAAGCTACATTAGCTTCAGGGTAAATTCAATTGGGTTAGTGAAAATATTGATACATTGAAGGAAAGGAAGGCTGGATATTGGACGAGGATATTACCTTCTTTGGGGAGATTTCCTTGAAAATAATAGGATTTTATAAATCCACAAAAACTATACAATAAATGAGTCTTTTTCCAATTCAAAGGCTAAAATAATAACTGACCAACACTCTATAAATGACTTAACCATTGTTGTCCTTTGGCTGTAACACTAACTGGTGTTAGTGACGATTTCTAGCACTCACCCAAAAAGTATTTTCTTGGAAACTGTTTTCTTACGGACTCATAATTAGTCAAGATACACACACACACACACACACACACACACACACACACACACATACATATATATAGGCCACACCACGTGGCTTGTGGGGTATTAGTTCCCCGACCAGGGACTGAACCCAGGCCCTCGGCAGTGAAAGCTCGGAGTCCTAACCACTGGACTGCCAGGGAATTCCCAAGATATTCTGTGATTATTATCTTACAGAACTAGCATAAGCAAGGTTATCCTTACTGCTCTTTTCGGCACCTTACCACATATGATATAGGAAGATCATATGTATTTTCTATTTCCTTCGGCCAAGGCATAGCTAGCTACTGAGTAGAATGCATTTGTTCTCAATTCTTTTCTGAACTAATAAGTCATTGACTCCAAGCCTAAGCCTCCACCCCAGATCTCACAGAAACACAGGAATTTTTAGCTGGAAAGGCCCTTTGTCAAAGATCCCTGGGCCCAGTATCCTGCTTCCAGACAAGCAGATGAGTCTCTGCATTGATTTCCTGAGGAGTACCAGACACCAAAGTTTGCATGACTAGGACTCAGTTCTCTCGGGTGGGACGTCTGAATTCTAGGCTTTCTCCTCAACTGTGAAGGATATTATAGGGAAGCAAACTTTGCCACCTCCAAACGTCTCTTTGGCATGTGGATTATATCAAGGTGAAAACAATCAAGGCACCAAAACTCAGGAAGAAATTCTGACCTTCTCCCAACTGACTAAAAAAATTCAGCTAGAGGGCCTGTTCCCGGGATAGAGCTGTCACCGGAGATGTCTGCAGAGAGTATGGGCTCAGTGCAGTGGGCGCAGGACCTAGTGACCAGAGTCCACACTGGGTCCCATCGTCTCTGCAGGGCCCAGCAAACAGCTGTGTACCAAACATTTGCTTTTCCATCTTCATGTGAATTTCCTTCCATCCCTTCGAAGTCCCAGCCACTACCCCCAGCATCCCCTTTTGTCTTCAGCTGAAGATGGTATATAAGGTGAGGGTTTCCGCCATTTGGGGGAGTTACTCAGTTATCCTGGGTCTCTCCCATGTACACATGTTATTCAACTTTTGTTTGATTTTCTCCTGTTAATCTGTCTTATGTCCATTTAATTCCGAGGCCAGCCAGAAGAATCTAGAAGGGTAGAGGGAAATGTATTCCTCCCCGACAATATGCACAGTTGGTATGTGTAACAGAGATACAGCATCCCTCCCCAAATTCACCTCATTTTAGAAGGCAACGTGAACTGTTTAATCAAGAAAAGGATTCTTTCATATACACATAATATTGTGCTTTGTTTTTAAAGGTATTTTAAATAAACACCTTTATTGTTTAAGGCAAAATAATACACACGCTCATTCGGAAAGCAGCTCTTTGGCCCCTTTCCTGTTTGCCTATTTCTGTTCCCCTCTAACTTTAAAAGAACCTAATTATAGGACTGAGACCACTAGGCAATTTAACGTAACTCCTGACTTACGCTCTTCTGAAAGCACACCACACCTTGTCTAACCTGTTGATTCTTTTCCTAGATAAAAAGCAGTAAAAACAAAGACTTAAGCAGTTAAAATGACTAGCTCTCTGCTCTGCAGCAGCCCCCTTAGCGATCCTGTACGCAGATCACTTGGGCAAGATAACATCCGAAGAAAGAGTCAGCCAGTCTGCGACACAACAGAGAATGATGCAGAATCCAACCTCCTGCCTCGATGATTCACTGAGATCCTTCCGCTTTTTTCCCCTTTAAAAACCGTCATGGCTGAGCAGACTCGTTGGAGCTGGTCTCAGGACACAAGTCCACCTTCCCCCCAGATTGCTGGCTCTTCTGACTTAAAGCACCTTTCCTTTCTATTGACACTTGCCTCTTGAACTATTGGCTCTTGAGCGGCAAGCAGCCGAACCTGAGTTCGGTAAGAATTCTTTCATTCAATCACCCCACACATTTCACAGATGACAAGACAGACCCCGTTCTTGCCCTCACGGAGCTTGCATATTGGTGAGTTCAGTAAGCAAGGAAAATATGGAACTTACAAGCCGTCATGAATGACGTATAAGAAAAGTGCAGGGGCTCCTAGGAAGGCCAGGGAGGGTGGGGTGGGGAGGACAAGTGGATATGATGAATCAGGCAGCCGGGGAGGCTGCTCTGAGGAAGTGACCAGCTGAGGCTTGAGGGAGGAGCCTGCGAACTGTGCAGACAGCAAGTGTGACTTAAGCCAAGTGAGTGAGGGGAGAATCCTCGAACGTCAAGGATCACGGTCTTTGAAACAGTGAATTTCGGATGGCACAGAAAAGTACAAAGAAGAAAGGAGAACTTACCCAGAGTCGTGTTTTTGCTAAACAGCCAACTGTTAAAATGTTGGTGAGCAACACACTCTCTTTTTATCTTTTTTCAAAGCACTTTTTTACACCTGGAATGAAATTATTTCTATTTTTCCACTTAGTATCTGTCTTTCCTGACTGGAAGTGTGCTCTGTGAACACAAAGCATCTTGTCTGTCTTGTTCTGTCTGCTCCATAATATTTGGTGACTTGAATGAATAGACAAAAACCTCCCAAATCGCCCTGTTACATACACACAGCACGTACTTATGAGCACGGATAGACAGACAGACAGACAGATAAACAGATGGACTGATAGATACTTTTAAACAAATGAGATTTAAATATACGTATTGTCCTCGTTTAGAGGCCAGGGCTTATTCCCAACTTCTCCTGTTTTCATCATAAGCTCTGCTCCCCAGGGGAGGGAGTGGAAACCAGGCTGTGGAGTCAAGACCCTTCCTGACCCCTGCAGAGCCCGTGTTCCCAGCTCCTCTCAGCTGCATAACAAGCCTTTGTGTGTCTCCATGGTTTACATAATTTGCTCCCCGTGGAGGGATATTTAGGGGGCTCATTGTTCCTCATTATAAACGAAACCGGGATGAATAACCCTATACAAGCATCTTCTCACACATACAGGATTATTTCCTAGAGTTAAAACTCTGGAGCACATTTTGTGTCTGGAGACACATAGCCAGACTGTCCTCCAGAAAGGTTGTACTAATTCCGTTTTAAATGGCAGCATGGGAGACAGCCTCTTCCCTAAATCCTAACCAACACCGAGTCAGGCAATCTTCAAAAACTTTGGCAAGTGGGTACGAATGCTATGCCACTGTTGGTTTTACCTAACACATCTGATTACTACTGAAGTCTGAATATCTTGTAATGTATTTACTGAAACACTGGCGGACTTCCTCCTTCCCGCCCTCCCCTCCATTCTCCCTTTCTTTCCTTCTTTCTTTCTTTTTTGGTAAATGGAATGTTTCAGTCCTTTGCCTTAAATCAGTAAATGTAGGGTCCCTGGCCCAGCAGTATCAGCATTACCTGAGAATTAGAAATGCAAATTCCCTATCTCCAGCCTGGACTTATCGAATCAGAAACTCTGGGCATGGGCTGTCCGGGTGATGGCCACTCTGCATAGATGCTGAAATATGAGTACCTCTAAAACAGAGGTACTCATATTTCCTTGGTCCATGGTGCCCTCTTAATGTTTTAGTAATTTTTCAAAGCATCCCTAAGCCAAAATAAATGCTTAACAATTCTCATTACTAGGTAGTTAAGTACAAAAACTTAACAGTAGTTGTTTGTGGGTATCCAAAGATGTAATCATTTCCCTCAAAAATTAAAAATAATGCATAGCTTTCCTTGAATACGGTGTAGCACACCAGGGTCCCAGTATGAGAATCATTAAAGTAATTTTGTTCATGAATCTTTATTTAAAATGTGTTTGAAAATAAATTAGATTTTAAAATTTGTTATATCAACTTTATATTTGTAGAGTAGTTCTTAAAAGTCAGTTTTCTTTACTTCTCAGCAGCAGGGCCAAAAGATGGAGGTAATTTTCACCTCCCTTCACTTCTTTCAGGTATTACCATTCATTTAAATGTACGTTATCTAGTAATTCATACATGCCTCAAATATTTCATTCCCATAGAGCGTGAGTTTTCTTAAACACTTCTCCTGGATTCATAGAGTTCAGATGGACTTTCCACAATTTGAGCTTTATCAAAGAAGGGGCTCATTGAAGGATCCATAGAATTAAACAAAAATTTTGCTTTACTGCAGAGGACACTTAAATGTTTATGACACAGGCAGTGGGAAATAATCTGCACATAGCCATTGGAAATGCCTTAAATCATTGGGATTTCTGTCACACCGTAGATCCTCACTTTCTATACAGAAAACGTGTCTCTAACCTCTAAACTGGAGACGAAAAGCTTTTTGATCAATAGCAGGTTCAATATTTCCTCCTCAAAACTGCATTTGTGGACTGAATATCATTTACCATTTCCTTTCCTCCAAAAGATTCTGTAGCTACTAATAAGAATCTACTGTATAGCACAGGGAACTCTTCTCAATACTCTGTAATGGCCTATCTGGGCAAAGAATCTAAAAAAGAGTGGATATGTGTATACGTATAATGGATTCACGTTGCTGTACAGCAGAAACTAACACAACATTGAAAATCAACTCTACTCCAATAGAAAATTTTTTAAGAAAAGATTCTGAATTACCATAACAAAACTCACCTAACTCAGAACAGCCGAATTACCGCTGCACAGGGGACTCCCGAGTCTCGTCCGACCAACATCGGTCCCCTTCTTTGAGCCACAATCCATATTGCCCCCCTCACTCTCAAGGCCTGTGGCTTGGCCCCCCCCCCCCAAACCGGCTCCTGGCGCAGGGGTGGGAAAGTGACTCAGGTCTGACTCAGCATGACCCACACCATACCCAGCACACACCGCCAGCCCTGCACGCAAGCCCCGCACAGCTCGGCTCAGCCAAGGTTGCGGGACCCAAGGCCGTCGATGATTCATGTCTCCCGACAACCTCTCTCAACTCTTCCATCACTACCCCTCCTACTTCTGCAGCAAATCTGGTGCCCTTTGGCAGCATTCCAAAGGGAGGGAGGCATGCCGAACGCTGCCCAGAGGGGCCACCTGTAGGAGGTATGACCAGGAGGTGTCCCTGGGGACAGGATGAGCCCGCTTCAGCCGTATCAGGGGACAGGACATGCAGAAATGTGACCCTGCACTGGGATCAGCCACCAGGATGGGCATTTCCATTACTCACTGGCCTTTTGGTTCCCTAATCCCTCTATTTGAGACACCCGGTAAGCCTCCAGCAGTGACAGCTGGCAGCCACATTTCCCAGGCTGGCAGATGCGGGGATGGATACATGCAGATTATGTGGCAACATTCCTCAGCCTCATTCCAGGGCTCCTGGTACATCTGTCGGGGAAAACGCGGCCTCAGATGTTCCCAGAACTCTCTCCCCTGACAACACCATCAAGGGCCAAACGCACAGAAATTCCCCAACTCGGAGATATTAACAAGTCCTTGTGCTGGGATCTTGCTTTCTCTTCTCCCTTTAGCTGTTGATTTTATTTTTGTTCTCAGATAAGATATTCGGAATGGTTTTATCTCAGCACCCACCCTTTAATTAAACTGACTTGTGCGAGAACATCTACGGAGTGGTTCAGTGGGGCACCCTACACCCAGGGCACTGCTTATTCTCTCTGAACTCTGAACATACAAAACAGAACGCGAGGAACTGATTTGTTTCACACATCCCAGTGATGCAAGTGGAGGAAAGCTCCAGGATGACCAAAAAAGGAAGCGACATGATTCAGCTTCCACAGAGCGTTTTCAAACGTGCAAGGGAAGATGTGTGGGGAGAGGGAGAGAGGAGGGGCGACCCGAGGGTGGCGATGGCACTGATGCAAAGGAGAAACGGGAGCCCGAGGCCCCGCTCCCTTCCAGATGACCCAGAAGGCCAGGACGCCGCTGCTCCCTTGGAGATAGTTTCACGCTGATAAACAAGGAAACGTCAAAAACCCTCTGTGCTTTGTAAAGAAGGCGGAGACTGTCATACAGAGTGAAGTAAGTCAGAAAGACAAAGACAAATACCGTATGCTAACACATATATATGGAATTTAAGGGGAAAAAATGTCATGAAGAACCTAGGGATAAGACAGGAATAGAGGCGCAGACCTACTGGAGAACGGACTTGAGGATATGGGGAGGGGGAAGGGTGAGTTTTGATAGGGCGAGAGAGAGTCATGGACATATACACACTAACAAACGTAGTAAGGTAGATAGCTAGGGGGAAGCAGCCGCAAGGCACAGGGATTTTAGCTCGGGGCTTTGGGACAGCCTGGAGGGGTGGGATGGGGAGAGTGGGAGGGAGGGAGACGCAAGAGGGAAGACACATGGGAGCATATGTATATGTATAGCTGATTCACTTTGTTATAAATCAGAAACTAACACACCATTGTAAAGCAATTATACCCCAATAAAGATGTTAAAAAAATAAAAAAAAATAAAAAAAAATAAAAAAAAAAAGAAGGCGGAGAACCTGGGATTTGATGCTCTCAGTAGAGTATTCACACTCTGTACCAGACACATGAGACAGCTCTTCAGCCCAGCGGGGAAACCAGTCTCCTGACGTCTCTATGTGCGAAATGTCACTGCTTTGTGACGAAGGACTTGTGGGCAAGTTGGGGCTGGCAGCACCGGGGTTCCTTCACACTCACACACCACACACACACACACCACATATACATACAGACCCACACATAGTCACACACACACGCCACATATACATACACATCCAGTTACACACACACACCACATATACATACACACCCATACAGTCACACCCCCCCCACATATACATACACACCCACACCACATATACATACAGACCCACACATAGTCACACACACACGCCACATATACATATACACCCACACATAGTCACACACACGCCACATATACATACACACCCACACATAGTCACACACGCCCCACATATACATACACATCCACAGTTACACACACACACCACATATACATACACACCCACACCACATATACATACAAACTCACACAGTCACACACACACATACCACATATACATACACACATAGTCACACACACACACTACATATACATACACACATATGTACACACCCACAGACACACACCACATATACATACACACCCACACATAGTCACACACCACATATACATACACACCCACACATAGTCACACACACACACACACATCCACACACCACATATACATACACACACAGTCACACACACCCCCACACATACGTACACACCCACACAGTCACACACACACACATACACACCCACACATACATACACACCCAGTCTCACACAAACCTCACACAGTCACAGGTACACACCACATATACACACTCATACTTCTCACATACACAGTCACACACACACGTACACATACACACACCTCCCACACATAATCACACCCACACCACATACACCGTTGCACACCCACATATACATACACACACCTCCCACACAGTCACACCTCACACACCTCACACACACACACCCTTCAAGCATTTTCAGTCCCAAACACAAGACCCTCCCCAGCCCCACTGACCATTCAAACGGGGGTATGGAATCAACCAAACAAAACAGTCTATTATCAGGGACATAAAAACAACTTTTACTTAAAAGAAAAAGGCCTTGAACTGGGGAAAGACTGCCGAATGAGAAACACAAGAGGAATTTAAAAGTGTGGGCCTAGGGCAACAGAAACTAAGAAAGAGGGATGTCGGAGGAGCCGGTCAAGCGCTAGAGCTGTCTGGTCTTGGTGTCTGCAGAAGACTCCTCGGAGCGGCGATACCCCGGCCGTGTCACGGGAGACCCAGCGGCCGGCGGGGGCGGGGATGCGGGGCTCCTCCTTTCTCTCAGTGGATGAAGTACTGAACAGCGGCCACCAGGGGGTACCACAAACTTCTGTCACACCTTCAACCCCCAAATGTTTTTGAAGAGACTTTCTTCCAGCTTTGTATTTCTATCAGTCAGAAGGTCACAGTGAGCCCCCTCTGCGTCCAGCCCTGGGTGTTTATACTGCAGTTCAACCAGCGAACACCAGCGAACAACGCAAAGGAGCGCGGAAGAGTTCCAACTCCACAGAAGCCACAAAAAATATGCCCTGAACCACAGATTCGGAGGAGTGAAGAGAAACAAGACACCCGGGGGATGCAGGATCCCAGCCAGCAGAAGGAAATGGAAATACCAAAACCCTCGGCCTCATCCTCCCTCGCTCCCTAATCTGTTTCCTTTCCTCCTACGTGCACTGTAAGTTAGCATCCGAAGACTCTCTTGTTTTCTCCCACCCAGCAAAGGAGCGGGCTGAAGACCGTGCGTCCTGGTCACCCCAGGCCAACCAAGGCCAGAAACTAAGCAGATGGTGGCTGGCGCCCCCTGGTGGGACGACTGGAGAACAGCACCCTCTACCCGGCCAGAAGCGGGACGGAGGTGGACGACAGGTGAGGTCCACTGCAGAGACCTCTGTCTCCTCCTCCCCGCCGGCAACAGCCGCTCCTGAAACGTGGGCACATCTCTCAGTTCTACTCTTGTCCTCAGTGGAACCTGCCAACCCGCACTTCGGGTGTCAACTGTAAAGGTGGCCCATGTTATTCAGAACTTGAGTTGTCTTCCCAGATGCCATCATTCCAGGCCACTGGAGACGTCACAGGAACCATGGCTTCACACGTGGTGGAACCAGTGGATCACAGGTCTTAAAAGGCAAAGGAGGCAACTGGGGAAGGGACAGAGACAAGACACCATTGGACTCACAGAAATGCTGAGAAGGTGATGCCTGGCAGGTAAAACATGTCATCTTCCTACCATTATGTCTTGCCCAAGCCTTCCTAGTTTTGTTTTCTCAAACCCCTATTTAAGAACACTTTTGAGGTAGCCATGGAAACATAACATTTTGCAGTTGTTAGGAAAACAAGACTCACAGACAAAAATAATTCAGCAAAGAAACCCGGGAGAGGCATTCTATCTGCTCTGTGTAAAGGCAACACAGTGTACGGGTATTTGTCTACAGAATGGGCGTTTACTGTCCTGAAACTGTGCTATCAGTAGGGAGGGAGCCATAAAACCTTATTTTCTAGCAGATAAACAGAAGCCTCTGCTGGTTAATAAGTTGTTCTGTGGCTGACCCACTCTGGAAATGACCAGTAATTGTTTTCCCTCAGCCAGGTCCACTTGAATCCCTGCTCGACCATTTACTAGCTCTGCAGCCTTAGTTTCTCAACTTTTCCAGGCCTCAGTTTACTCATCTGTAAAATGGAGCTATTAACATCTACTTTATAGGGGCCATGAAAGGATTAAACGAGCTAATGCCTGTGTCTCAGGATCTCTGACTCTCGTAACTTTTCTGTACTGTGTGTATGTGTATTTTCATTTGGAAAAAGTCTATAAAAGTTTTATGTTATCACAGGATCTCTGACCCAATGAAGTTTTCAGAGCTATTGCTCTAAAGTGAAGGGTCTTTGCCAGATTCCTGGGAGCTCTCATCCTGACCAATGATATCTTATGCTGTCAGGCTTTTATGGGGACATGCAGGGCGAGACAGATGTATGGGTTATATTAAAAACAGAACTATCCTGCCTCCAAAATATAGATATGACTCTAAAGTTGCTACAGAATACCCCTAAATGTAAGTAAGCCAAATATAATTTCTTTTGCCTACAACTGTTATTCATAACGTTCACAGCAGACATACCATAAGATTGGCTAAGGCGAACTTGTACTAGGTACAGGCGAAAAACCCCCACAAAAAACGATATCCAAAGTGTCCTGCACAGTAAGAATCCTGAGAATGAAGGAATGTCAAAGTGAGGGATTCTTGCACTTTCCAAGGTTCCCACGTCTCCACAGGCACAAGAGGTGGAAGATCAGAAGCAGAGGTGGTTTATCCTTATATAAATCCTTCATTCCTTATATAAATCTGTAGGACTTTATATCATGTTACTGCGAAAAATAAAGTCTAGACTGTACACGAAAAATGTGAGCCTGCCAAAGCATGCAGATGACCTGAGAACATTTGAAGGCACAGCTGTTTCTGCACAGGAAGCTACATTGTTTAAAATGAAACCTTCAGATGGATGGCAGAGTGGCCTAGGGCGGTGTAAAACCTATGAGGAAAGCTCAATTATGAATGTCCTTTTTTTTCCCAAGCTCCTTTCACAGGTCACCCCCCCTCATCCAACTCTCTGGCGAATGTCCTGCCCCCAACACTATCAATGAATATTCAGATTTTATACATTTAGAAATGCTTTCCTCTGTCCCTGTAAATTCCCACATAAATAATAAAGGATGGGCTTCCCTGGTGGCGCAGTGGTTGAGAGTCTGCCTGCCGATGCAGGCGACACGGGTTCGTGCCCCGGTCCATGAACATAAGAAAGCAGTCAATTCGTATTTGCTGAATGAGTGAGAACAGAAAGAGAAAAACCATCGAGGGTTAAACAGAAGGAAAGACAAGTTATAGCACTGAATTTTAAAAAATGGTATTACAGGGAATTCTCTGGAGGTTCAGTAGTTAGGACTCGGTGCTTTCAGTGCCGTGGGCCCGGGTTCAACCCCTGGTCAGGGAACTAAGATCCCAAAAGCTGCATGTCACGGCCAAAAAAAAAAAGGTATTACAAATTGGTGGGAAGAAAAAGGATTATTTAATAATACCAGTACTGGAGTAACTGGTTAGCTATTTTGAAAAAAAAAAGCTAGAGCCTTATAAAAAATTGTTAGAGTCTTATCTTACACTAGTGATTCTAGAAATTTCAGATCGAGTAAATGGTTTCTTATAAAGAAAAGGACATCATGAAACAAACAGAAGAAAAGAGTTATCTCATTTGGGGACAGGGAAAGGCCGAGGAAGAAACCCCAAAGGAAAACGTGATAGGTTGATTTATATTAAAAAGTAACATGACTACTAAATGTAATATGTTCTGGAACAGAAAAAAGGATATCAGGTAAAAACTAAGGAAATCTAAACAAAGTACCGGAACATACGTATATGTATAACTGATTCACTTTGCTATAAAGCAGAAACTAACACAATTATACTCCAATAAAGATGTTAAAGATGTTAAAAATAATAATAATAAAGGTGTTAAAAAAATTAAAATTAAAAAGTATGGACCTTAGTTAATAATAATATATCAATGATGGTTTCATTAACTGTAGCAAAAGTACCATATTAATATAAGATGCTAATAATAAGGGAAACTGCTTGTGGAATCTATGAGGACTCTCTGTACATCTGCTGAAATTTTCTGTAAATCTGAAACTGTTCTAAATTAAGAGGTTAATTTTTAAAAATACCTCCCCTTCAAAACAAAACAAAACAAAAATGGAGGACAAGGGTTAGTAGATTTGTATAAGACAAATGGCTAGGCATGTAGGTCTCTGGATTGAGGCCACTTAAATTTCAATTTTGTCACTCCAGCTGTGACACCTGGGACAAGTTAATTAACCTCTCTATACCTGTTTCTTCATGTGTAAAGTGGAAATGTAAAACTGCACCTAGCTTATAGAGTTATTTTGAGAATCATATGAGTTAATGCATGTGAGAGACTAACATGTGCCTAGCATGTAGTAAGTGCTCAATAAGTAACTGGCTTCATCATATAAAGAATTCTCACAAATAAGTACAGAAAAATTAGTACCTTAGTACAAAACTGGCAAAGAGAAATACATTAGAAATTACAAATGGCTACTAAACATAGGGGAAAAAGTTCACTCTCACTGACGAAGAATTTAAGAAATCAAACCAAGATTACACATTTTTCTCTTACCAAACTGGCAAAGATTGAAAATGATAGTGCCTAGCTTGGGAAGGATGCTATGAGCATATGGAAAGTACGCTATACTGCTAAGGGGGGGGGAATATAATTTGGGATGACTTTTGGGGGAATAATCTGACAATATATACTAATATATAACAAAATATAACTTTTCAAATACTTGCGTTTTTGACCCTATAATTAAACTTCAAGGAATGTGTCCTAATTATTAATCAGAGATGCACAAAGAATTATAAGAATATTTATTAACTGTATTACTTATATGATCAAAAACGGCAACCAACCTAAATGTCAACCATTTGGTAAAAATTAAATTAATTATAATATATGCACATAGTGTACCATTCAGCAAGCAATAAAATGACATTTTAAAATTCAGTATAATGATACAGAGAAATGTTTATAATGTTAAGTGAAAAAATCAGAATGCAAAACACATATAGTATAACCCTACTGTTGAAAATTATATTTACTGGGAAAAAAAGAGACTAATAAAATGTACCAACATATTAACAGTCATCTCTGGGTGATGAGATTATGAGTGGTTTATTTTCTTCAGTTTTCTGGGTTTTCTAAATTTTCAGGCTTTTTTTTTTTTAAAGTACATTATGACTATCAGAGGAAAATGTGTTTGTTGTAGAAAATTTGGAAAACAAGAAAAATGAAAAGAAGAAAACGTTTATATGTGTTACTGAATTGCTAATATACAAAAATGAAGATGAAGTAAGAGGTTGAAAAAGGAAAATCTAGCGCCCAGGATGTGATGCCTGGGTGGGTGATGAGGTGCTGAGGAGAATCACAGGTACCCCTACATGTGGTTGAGCCTCTCGGTGAGAATATTTCTCCCCAGTTCAGTCCAGGGCTTGGCAAACCATCATCTATGGCTCCTGGAATTAAGTCCAAACTCCCAGCCAGCCACAAAGCCCCCAGCACACAGCTCTTCTTCACCTCTCCAGACTCACTGTTTCCCAATCCCCCGTCCATTCCACACCCACCCTACCCCAAACCCTCCCCACTGCCCAGACAGGATGGATCGTGACACATTGGGCCACGATCTGCCATGCTTTCCTCACCTGGCCTGCCCACCCCTGACCCCCCTTCCCTGGCCACTCACTCATCCTTCAAGACTCCTTCCAGGGTCAGCTTCTCCCCTGGGAACAGGGGGGTCCCTGATGCTCAACTCTTGGTACCTCTGACCTGCACAGTGACTCCAGTCTCCTGCCCATCCCTCCCGGGCTCCTCCCCACATCTGGGTCCTCTTTGGATACTCAGTGCCCGAGTGTCTGACTCACAAACAGGTTCATATCTTGGGGTGAAAAGTCTGGCTGGAGAGGGGGTAAAGGGGAGGGCAGGGAAAGAGAATTTCTGGGGCAGCACACACAAGCTGAAGGCGGTCCAGCATTCTCTCGTGAAGGCTGCTGACTGCCACCAGCCAAGAAGAAAAACTCAGAGAGACAGAGACAGAGAGAAAGAGAGAGAGAGAGAGAGATATTAAAACACAAAACCAAAAACAAACCTCAAGAAACCCCAAAGAGCTAAAATAATTTTGAAAAAGAACAAAGCTGAAGGACTAAAACTTCCTAATTTTAAAACCTACTATAGGGGCTTCCCTGGTAGCGCAGTGATTAAGAATCCGCCTGCCAATGCAAGGGACACAGGTTCGAGCCCTGGTCCGGGAAGATCCCACATGCCGTGGAGCAACTAAGCCCATGTGCCACAACTACTGAGCCTGCGTGCCACAACTACTGAAGCCCACATGCCTGGAGCCTGTGCTCCGCAACAAGAGAAGCCACCGCAATGAGAAGCCCATGCACTGCAACGAAGAGTAGCCCCTGCTCGCTGCAACTAGAGAAAGCCCACACACAGCAACGAAGACCCAACACAGCCAAAAATAAATACATTTATTTTAAAAAATAAAATAAAACCTATTACAAAGCTACAGTAATCAAAACAGTGTGGTACTGGCATAAAGATAGAGCTATAGGTCAATGGAATAAAGTCCTGTGGAACACAGTTTGCTGGTTCCTCAAAAAGTTAACCATAGAGTTACCACATGACCCAGCAATTCTATTCCTAGGCAAATACCCCCAAAGAATTAAAAGCAGGGACTCAATCGGATACTTGTACACCAATGTTCATACCAGCATCATACACAGTTGCCAAAAGGTGGAGGCAACCCAAGTGTCTATCAACAGAGGAATGGATAAACAGAATGTGGTCTATACATACAAGGGAATATTATTCAGCAATAAAAAGGAATGAAACTCTGACACATGCTACAACATGCATGAACCCTCAGGACATGATTCTAAGTTAAGTAAGCCAGACACAAAAGGACAAATATTATATGATTCCACTTATGTGAGGAATAGGCAGATAGAGACAGAAAGTAGAATAGAGGTAGCAGGGGCTGGTGGAGGGAAGTATGGGGAGTGATTTTTTAATGGATGCAGAGTTTCTCTTTGGGATGATGAAAAAGTGTAAATGGATAGTTGTGATGGTTATACCACATTGTAAATGGACTTAATTGGACACTTAAAAATGATTAAAATGGTGAATTTTATCTTACGTATATTTTACGACAATAAAAAAAAAATTGCAAAAAAAAAAAGCATCCCATAGGAGCCAGAGTGAACTTCTTCAGAAGATGGACCTCCACGTTCCATGGCCATTCAGGGTGCTACCAGTTCATCTCCTGACCTTGGGTTAACAAATTCACACACCCTGCAGCCCACTCTGGCTACCAGCCAACTCAGATATTAAATAACCCACTTCGCTAGCTCAGGACACCAGCAGCTGTGCCCCCCACCCTTTCTCTTCTTGATTTTTAACACGGAAACTTGTACCAGCCGGGAGAAGCCGTAGGGTAGAGGTAGGGGTGGGGCGCCACTGAAGCTAAAAGAGCAGAAATTGTGGAGCAAAACTAGACCCAAACCCCCTTGGAGTCTCAATCCTTGTTAGATTATCTCTCTTACCTTTTAATGATTTGCAGAAAGGGGTTTTTCTTCCCTTATTAACTCTTTTTGGTATATCAACTACCCTCACAGTCTAGAAGTTGTGCTATCTAAACTCAACATACACACACAAATAATTCCCTTGTCCTGCAGTTCAAACCATTTCCTGTTGGGTTGGCTTCATCAGAGATACACGCCACCAACATCCCCTAAAAATTATATACTTCCACCATCTCTCCAGTCCCTCCTTCAAGCTAAATACTACACTTCTTTTAACATTTCTTCATTTAGCTGGTTTTTCTGGGTCTTTTCCACAAACTTTCTGTAAGTCTTTCTCTTAACTGTACACCAAAACATTTTAGATGGATGTTTGAAAATTTTTTACAGCAATTGGGGACCTAAATGTTTTTAATGACAATAAAAATTGTGTGGTGAGGAGGTGGTGAACAATATGAATTTGAAAGCAGTGGGTTCAAGAGCGTTGCTTCCTCAGTTTACTTATTTTGAGTCCTGCTTTCCTGTGTCTAAAACTTCAAAGCCAGCACCTCCCTCTTCATGTCAGGATGTCTGTCCATCAAGAGGCTCAACTGTTCCCAACTGGCCCTGCAGTTCTCCAGAACATTGTAGAACCTACATGTAATTCATATGATCAGAAAACCTCATGGCAAAAACACTCGAGACCTCAGAAACTCCTCCTGACTTCACCACCGACCTATTCCATTAGGATACATTCCAAATGCAAACAAAGACTGGCCTAGAAATTTAACTGAAAGAATTGACAACAAGTGCATTATTGTTCATCCCAGGTGGACAAACTCAACAAGCTCTAGATGAATTAGTTACATGCCATATTCCCTACTGAAAAATAGGTTCTCCTTTATGTCATTCTTCAAACCTCTCTGCAAATTATTTACTGCTCTTAGGAAACCCACTTTGACCCCATTGCCGAAAATGATCAACTAAGGAGTCACTGTTTACAAACATTTCACCAAACTACCATATCCCCAAACACAGGTCCATCCTCGGGATAGTGCTTCTTTCTGGAAAAGGGAAATTAATTGTGGAAAAAGTTAACTCTAAAAAGCCATTGTCTTGCTTCTCCAAGAGGCCTTGCTGAATCAGCACACAAGTCAACCCTCCCTTCAGAAGAGATCCAGCCTTACTCAAAAATATACATCCCACAGAATCTAGCGTAGCACCTGATATATAGGTACATACACATGTGAATGTACTAATGATACACTAAGTCCCCTACATACGAACCTTCAAGTTGCGAACTTTCAAAGATGTGAACGTGCCCCTGTATGCCGGCTGTTGTACTGTTCTACTGTACTTTTCAAGGTACCGTACTGTAAGATTAAAAATGTTGTCTTTATTTTTTCT
Organism: Neophocaena asiaeorientalis asiaeorientalis; assembly: GCF_003031525.2. Taxonomy (NCBI): domain Eukaryota; kingdom Metazoa; phylum Chordata; class Mammalia; order Artiodactyla; family Phocoenidae; genus Neophocaena; species Neophocaena asiaeorientalis. Next base: position 4,900,668 of record NW_020175192.1, read on the forward strand.
GTTTGCTTTTTATGTATTATTTGTGTGAAAACTATTATAAACCTGTTCCAGTACAGCACTACATAGCCAATTGTGTTAGCTGGGTACCTGGGCTAACTTCGTTGGACTTAACGAACAAATTGGATTTACAAACGCACTCTCAGAACGGAACTCGTTTGTATGTAGGGGAATTCCGGTAACTCAGGTATTAAGCACATCTTAGGTACCAGGCCCTGCACTAATAATACACACCATTTCATAAGGTAGATATGATAATTATTGCCATTTTAAAGATGCAGATATCTGCCCAACTGAAGAGTTAAGTGATTATTTTCCAAAGCTTCCTGACCTAAGCTAGCGAGCCATCTTGCTGGAATTCCAGCCCAGGTCAGCCTGACTCCACAGCTTCTGCTCTTAATCACCATGTGAGCAGCCCTCTTTGTATAAATGAAGGCTGGCTCATTTGTTTCCTCTGGTTTGGGGAAGGTAGACTGCTACAGTTTTCAATAATAATGTGTTTTATCTTAAAATCAGACCTTTCTCTTCACGCACATCCATACCTGTTTATATTTCGCAGTAGAGTTCTGTTAAGACAGATTTGTCTGGTTAATTTTCCTACTTGATTAAGTTTTTCTGAAATATAAATTGTGAACACTCTGAAACATAATTTTCTCCCTCAAAAGACAAATGCCAGTATTCATGCAACGTTTGTGAGGTTTTCGTGTATTTATTTTTATTTTTTAAAAAAGGAACAATAGATTTTGAAAATGCAATGGCCTGAGTTAGGGGAACTTCCTTGAGGTCAGGGTTATCCATGGCAGCCATGTGTCCGGCAGGAAATCTGCAGCCGGGTGACATTAACAATGACCGTGGAGACCCTTGTGGCTGTACATCCGAATGAGCCAGGATTTGGATTAAAAGCATGCTTTTTGCTTTTCACGTATATACATCACAGGCATCGAAGCTCATATTTCTCGACTTGCAGCTGGTCTGCACCAAGTGGTTTGTGGGGCTGACGCATTAAGCCTGCACGCTCCCAACACTGCCTACGTGCGTTTCGTCCTTCTAAATGTACTCACTCCAGTAGGATAGGGCATCCCTGGGCGGTATTCCCAGGTTTAGACCAAGGATGGCTTTTATGTTTATCTTTAGGCAAGTTTAGCTAAATATATAAGGCACATGCAGAACCTCATTGGAGAGAGAGAGAGATCCTCTACCTACTGCCAAAGCACAGGATAATTTGACAATTAAGAATCGGTTCCTCACCCTGACAACTGAATCCTACACAGGAAGCCCTGAGTTCATTGCTTCAGCATCCTTTCAGAGAATGATTTAAGGGTTTACTTTTGAGCTACACCAGCCACGTGCTCACAAAGATTAAATAGTCAGCTGTCATCCTTGGCTAAAACAACTTACTGCTCAGAGATAAAACTCTAACTTGTTATTCATATATACATGATCTTATGTCATCCTTAGAACAGCCTGTGAAGTGGACACTGTCTTCATTACCATTTTACATACAAGGAAACAGACCCAGAGAGGTTAAGGAAGAGATAAAAGAGCTCCAGCTGTTAAGGAGCAGAGCCTAGAATTCAACCCAGGGCAATCTGCCACCAAAACTTGAAACTTCGTCTCAGTGTTACACTGCCTCTTAACTTTTTAAAAAGTTAAATCAACTTCGGCAGTTTTTCCTCATTAGGCATAAGCATTGCTAATTCAGATTCCTCCCTTATTCGGGAGGAATTAAAGGGGAAAATGGGGGTGTGTTCTGCCAGCTGAGATAACAGTTTGTTTCCTAAGTCAGTCCCAACTCTCCTGTGGGAAGTGGCTGCACCAGGATTTCTGGAGTCAGACAAGCAGGGTCCACCACGTTTTAGCTCTGTGACCTTGGACGAGTCACATCTCTTTTACTTCAGTTTCCTCACCAATAAAATGAGGGCAATAATAGAAACTAACTCAGTGTTCTTGGGGATTAAATAACACCCAGAGTGTTTAGAACAGGGTTCGGCACATTTTTCGTGCTCAATAATTCTCAGCTATTCGTATGATTAATAAGATGCCTGAACTAAGTTTAGATTACTAATCATATGTAAACATAAGAAGGAACAACTAACACGTCTATCATCTGAGTATTCCAGAAGATACTTTGCCTTGAAAAGATAATCCAAAAAAAGCCCTCCCACGGCCCAGGCTGCCTATATGTGATGGCTAAGTGTATCTTTCTCAAACTAAATAGCTTTGGCATTGGCTGAATTCAAACAGAGTGTGGATTCCTTGACATTACCTCACTTGCAAGACACGCACCCCCTTTAAACATTTTTAAGTATACGCTTAAAGATCGTTTGGGTTCTCAAATAAATATATAGTTATCGACGCATCCTCCCTGTGATAAGAAGCAAGGCCATCTTCCAAACCGTGCAACTTGCTCGAAATCACGTTCTCTAAAAATGTCCCTTCGGAGCATTTCAGTACTTGGTGTCCCCAATTGTTGCTGTCCCAGAACAAAAGCCTAATTGCTGCTGTTACAATACAGCCCTTTCTCTGAGATCATCGTGAAGCCCTCGGAGCAAACAAGAGAGGGAGTTTTTGCGAACAGCGAGCACTGCATCAAATTCCTGGACCCTGAAGGCCAACACGAGCCGCGTTATCTTGGAGACTCGAGAACCCTTCTAATATCTACTCCTCCCTGCAACTAGATCTGTCTCTGGAGTGTTTCTGAGCCCTTTAGGGACACGTGCGTCTTCCTGCTTGGACAAGTCTGGAAAACCTCGGGGTCCCCATGTCCCACCCGCGCAGCGCGAAGGGGCGCGGGACAGCAGCCCCGCCTGGGCGCGATTCTGTCGCTGTGGGTCGTGGCCCAGCGCCCCCGGGGCACTGCAGGGCGAGGCTCGGGGCGGGATGTCCCACCAGGCCCACCCCTGTGCCCTTGCGCCCCGCGGGCGCCAGCGGGAGCCCCACCTTCCCAGCCCTGGTGGGACGGGAGCCGTGCGCTCCCATCCCCGGCCGGCATGCAAAGCCCCGAACGGCGGCCCGGGGATCTGGGGGCGGGAGGCGGGGGGCTCTGGGACTCACGCGATCTCTCGGGGTCTCGGGGGCCTCTCCGCGGCCGGCTCCCGGCCCCTCGGGCTCTGAGAGTGGGCGCCTCCCATAGCTCGGAGCGCGGCGCCCCGGCTGCGCCCGCTCGTGCTCTGCAGCGCGCCGGCCCGACAAGGCCCGCGTACCGCAAAAAAACCCAAAAACACTGGATTTACTACTTAAGAGTCACATACTGTTCTTGAAATCAGGTAGTGTAAGTGCTCCAACATTGTTCTCAATTTTCAAAATAGTTTTGACTATTCCAGGTCCTTTGTGTTACTGCATAAATTTCAAAATAAACTTATAAATTTCTTTTTAAAAATTTAATTAAATTAAAAAAATTTTAAATCCCAGTGATTGGATTTCCAAAGGGATTATATTGATTCTATTGACTAATACGAGGAGGATTGCCAGTTTAACAATTTTGAGACTTCTGATCCATGGACATGGTACAGCTCTCTATTTATGTAGATGTTCTTGAATTTCCCATAATGTTTTGTAGCCTTTAGCCTACAGATCTTACATATCTTTTGCCAAATTTATTCCTAAGTGTTTTTATGGTATTGTAAATGGAGTTGTTTTATAATTTTACTTTCTAAATGTTAGTTGCTAGTATATAGAAATACAATTGACTTTTGTATATTGTATCCTGCAACCTTGCTAAACTCACTTATTACTTCTAATAGCTTTTTTGGGTGTTCCTTAGGGTTTTCTATATGATATCACTTGCAAATAAAGACAATTTTACTTCTTCCTTTATAATCTGTATACTTTTTTTCCCTTGCCTTGCTGCACTGACTAGGCCCTTCTATACAATGTTAAAAAAAAACTAGTCAACATCCTTGCCTTGTTCCTGATCCTAGGTAGAAAGCATAAAATCCTTCACATTGTAGTACATTAGCTATCTGATTTTGTAGATGCGGTTGAGAAAGTTTTTGTTTTGTTTTGTTTTGTTTTTGGCCGTACGCGAGCCTCTGACTGTTGTGGCCTCTCCTGTCACGGAGCACAGGCTCCAGACGCGCAGGCTCAGCGGCCACGGCTCACGGGCCCAGCCGCTCTGCGGCTTGTGGGATCTTCCCGGACTGGGGCACGAACCCACGTCCCCTGCATTGGCAGGCGGACTCTCAACCACTGCGCCACCAGGGAAGCCCGATAAAGTTGTTTTTTTTTTTTTAAATACTTTTATTTATGTATTTATTTGGCTGTGCCGGGTCTTAGTTGCAGCATGTGGGATCTAGTTCCCTGACCAGGGATCGAACCCAGGCCCCCTGCATTGGGAGCACGGAGTCTTAGCCACTGGACTATGAGGGAAGTCCCAAAAGTTTTTTTTTTAATTCATAATTTACTAAGACATTTTTTTATGATAAATGGGTGTTGAATTTTGACAAATGCTATTTCTGCACTTATTAAAATAATCATATTGGTTTTCCTCTATATTCTATTAATTTTTTGAATTATGTTGATTTTTCAGATGTTAGAGACTAATATTAGTGTTAGTTTATTAGTATCCATTGGTCGGATAATTTTGGACTGCATCTTGGACATCATGAATACTAAGCTGTGGAGATTTCAGATTCCATTATTTTTCTCTGGTGAGAGTTGTTTTTCCTTTGTTTTAGCAGATAATTTTTTTGTTGGGCTTGAACTCCAAACCCTGTTTCTTGGGGTGGCAGCTCCAGTCTGAGTGCAGACCTTCTGTGTAGCTGAGCTGCTTTGAGTGTTTTCTGTGCATGTGTGGTTCAGGGGTTGGCCAGTGATTTGGTGTAGGGATCCCCTCTTTGGCTCTTTCCTTTCTGGGTTCCCCCACTTTTTCAGCATTCATCATCTCCTGGCTTCACTTCTCTCATTCTCCAGAACAGCAGGGCTCGGGAGTTTTTCATGGATGTCTCTATTACACAAGCCACTGTGTGGACTACACTTAGCCCCGCACTAAAAGCTGAGGCAGAGGGACTACTTGTATGACTCCTTATCTCCTCTTCTCCAAGCTACATGCAACACCAGAATCTACCTACTTCTGTTCCCTCTTCAGTACCTTCAGTGAATCGCTTTATGTATTATGTCCGGGTTCTAGAGTTGTTTTCTGTAGGAATGATCCTAATGCCCAGTATAGCCTATAATATCCAAATATACAAGCCCATATCTCATTCTTATGAAATGGTAATTCTCAGCTTTATCACCCACCTTACTCATCACAGTTGTCCTGAGTGACCCTGGCCTGCTTTCAAAAATCAAATTCACCTCCCCAGGGTAAAGATTTAGAATACTGAAAATAATTTACTATGGGCCCTGAAGATGATTTTAAGGGATAAGGACCAAAGGAGTTGAACAAAAGGAGCTTCATTGCATAACTGGAATAAGTGTGTAATCTCTCAGGGTGACAGACTAATATTCCCTAATATCTGTCCTCCCCCTCTCTCTTAAACCAAAAAAAGCTGATTTTTACGTATTATAAATAAAAGTTATGTTTCCCGGTCTCCATTGCACTTAGGTGTGGTCATGTAATTAAGTTTTGGTCAATGGGATGACAATAGAAGTGTCAAGGGCTTCCCCGGTGGCGCAGTGGTTGAGAGTCCGCCTGCCGATGCAGGGGACACGGGTTCGTGCCCCTCGTCCGGGAAGATCCCACATGCCCCGGAGCGGCTGGGCCCGTGGGCACCGGCCGCTGAGCCTGCGCGTCTGGAGCCTGTGCTCCGCAACGGGAGAGGCCACAACAGTGAGAGGCCCGCGTACCGCAAAAAAAGAAAAAAAAAAAAAAAAAAAAAAAGAAGTGTCAAATTCAACTTCCAAGGAGTATCATTCATGGCAAGTGGGGTGGTACTATGGTCGTTTGTATCCCCCTAAAATTCATAGGTTAAAACCCGAACCTCCAAAGGTGATGGTATTAGGAGGTGGAGACTTTGGGAGATGCTTAAATCATGGAGGTAAAGCCCTCATGAATGGGATCAGTGCCCTTAAAAAAGAGGCTCCAGAGAGACCCCTTGCCCCTTCCACCATGGGAGGACACAGCTAGAAGGCACCAGCTATGGACCAGGAAGAGGGCCCTCACTGAAATGCAGCCATGCTGGCGCCCTGATCTCAGACTTCCAGCCTCCAAAATTATGAGAAATAAATTTCTGTTGTCTATAAATGACCCAGTCTGTGATAGTTTGTAATAGCAGCCCAAACGGACTAAGACAGGAGGTGAGCCCTTTATTGGCTCTTTCTTTTGCCTGCTGGCTGGAATGCTGATGGGATAGCTGAGTTCATGCAGCCATACTTCAACTTGAGGTTGAAGGATGCTAATCCATAACACCTTGGAACCTCTAAGCCTGCCCTGAATTGCCTACCTACAGATCTCATTTATGTGAAAGAAAAATAAACTTACATGTTGTTTAGCCACTATAAGTTTGGATTTCTGTAAGACTCAGCCAAAGCAAATACTAATCAATATTCTGGTTATTAAACTGGGGAGAAGAAGAGTCCCATTATCTTGTAGTTAAACCACCTGTAGTTGGAAAAACTGTAGTACTTAGCAGCCTGCCAGCAATCACTCTATTTTATTCTATAGATAAAGAGTGCTATGTAAACTAGTCTTAACCCTAACATTTCCCAGTCCTGAAGTTCAGCTCTGGCTGAATCTGTCCATAAAACCTCTCCCCAGCCATCACTGCTAAGCAAATCTATGCCCTACCCCAAATAAACTTCCACCAGTGGAAGGACTTCATTCCCTTCTCCCTCAATACTATCCTGACTGATTGATTGATTCACTCATTCATTTGACAAATATACATAAATGCCTACCCTGATGCCCGTCTTGATCTCAGTTCATCTTTGCAAACATATTGGATGAGGTGAGTCATCTGAAGCCTGCTACCAGCCACAAGATGACCCTCTTGCAAGAAAGACAAATATCATATGATATTGCTTATATGTGGAATCTTTAAAAAATGGTACAAATGAACTTATTTACAAAACAGAAATAGAGTCACAGATGTAGAAAACAAACTTATGGTTACCAAGGGGGAAGGGGGGAGGGATAAACTGGGAGATTGGAATTGACATATACACACTACTATATATAAAATAGATAACTAATAAGGACCTACTGTATAGCACAGGGAACTCTACTCAGTACTCTGTAATGACCTATATGGGGAAAGAATCTAAAAAAGAATGGATATATGGATATGTATAACTGATTCACTTTGCTGTACAGCAGAAACTAACACAACATTGTAAATCAACTAGACTCCAATAAAAATTAATTAAAAGAAAATTTTTTTAAAAAAGATGACCCTCTTGCAAATCTATACCCTAATTCTACCTTGCATCCTTGTTTTGGCCTAAAGATAACAAAAAATAAAAACTAAGAGACTGATTCCTAGAACAGACTGGAAAGGCTTTTAGGGGCCATCTAGTTCCACCTTCTTCTTTTAATATGTCAACCAAGGCCCAGCAACATGCCCCAGGTCAAGAGACAGAAGCTAAAACCATGACTCAGATTTCCCCACCCCTGCCCAGTCCTTTGTGTTTTCCTCAATCCTTATCTCTTTCATTCACACTTAAACCAAATAAAAAGATTGCATATCTGTTATTTTGATGAGAAAACAAAAAATTTTACTTAAGAAACCCTCCCAGTTATACTCAGTGTCAAAGGGAGAAGTTACCTTTGTTGATTTGTCTTTGAATTTATTCCCAGTTGACTCTGAAGAGCAAACAGGCCAGCCACCCAGACCAGGACCTTTTCTCTGGCCTTGGAACCCTTGGGACTGAGGAAAATTAAGTCAGGTGGAAATCACATGCTGACTTGCAAGGTAAGTTTTCAGTGCAAGTTTCCAGCCAAATGCCTTTTGCCTAAGGCTAATTCTCAGAAATTCCTCTATAATTCCAACAGCCACTCTGTGATTGCTCTTTAACACACCGTGCTAGTAAAGTTGAATTCTGGAGGGAAAAGAAAAACAAAAAAGTGTTCTCCTATTTCAAGGTGATGCAACTGTCACCCATCGAAAGAGGGCAGTTTCTAGAAGACAGCTCCCGCTTCAGACCTGTGACCTTCGTCTCCTCCTGTGGAAGCAGCTGCCAGGTTGACAATTTCAGTCTGTATCCTCAGGGAGAGGAATGAAAGCACTTAAAAAAAAAACTTCTTTTGTTTTTTTATTTCATTTACTTGTCACTTCTATTCCTACAGAATGCTTCAGGGACAGTACATGCTTTGTGGACTTTTTATTGAATTTTTTTTTTTTAAGCAGACTATTTATGTGTGCTCCAGCTTTGTGTTCAGAGACAGAACCTGCCTATAATTCAAAAGTCCTGGATTCAGAAACCGCCAAATGTCTTCTTGGAATAGTAACTCTAAGTACTTCTGTGGGTCTCCTATAACTTTGGGGTAGTGACCTGGTGCAACCATTGGGTATTTAAACATGGATTCCAACCCCATTGTCTGGTCCTGGGGGTGGGAGGGTCAGGAGGGTTTATCCACCAATAGTTTATTTCTACTCTGAGCCAGCAGGTTCTGACTTTACTTACTCCACCACGAAACGGCAAAGTGGACAAGAAAATGAGAAGGCTGGCAAAAGTACTGGAGGTCTGGGTTCAAGGAAGCGCTTTAATTTGTGGGCCTTTGGAATTAAAAGCAGTATGCACGGCTCATTGTACAAAAATAGGAGCGTGAATATAAGAAAAAAATGCCACTGTTCTCTGGCTGGGCAAAATAAACAGGGTCTATGGAGTCTGAAAATGCTTCAAAGCAGAAGCAAACATTCAGAGGAAGTCTCCAAAGAGAGTCAAAGTAAATATTAAAAGTTCTTTTGGCTTGGAAGCTATGACTGTCCTGAGAGGTTATATACAGACCTCGCTTGTTTATCTTAGGACATTTGTGAGCCAGGCAGAGCTGCCAAGTTACAAGACTAAAACAGGCTTTTAACCTTCAACAGGTTAAATAAAAGCAAAAGTAAGCACAGGTAGAACAAAGCATCAGAGCCACTCCTTCTTCTGGAAGTTTTCCACCTTCCTGCAGAGAAAGCAGAATTGCACATCTGCAGATAAAAACCCAGGGGCGCCCATAGGAGTTGGGATTGAAGAAAATAAAAGTGTCGTACCTTGCCAGGTATGGTATATACACAGATCGGTAGGGAGTGCTGTTGATTTGTTTTTCCCATGTTCAAGGGAGGGGACATTTCCAAACAGGATTTGGTCTGTGTAGTCTTAGCTTTGAATTTTTCAACTTCCTTGCTTGCACTCACAAGCTTTTTATCTACGCTCTAATCTGTGGTCCACATTGCTATTGATACTGTAACCATTTTGTTGAGCATCTGGGGTCTAAGAAGGTGTGGGCATAAGTGGGAGCCATAGCTTCCATCTTTTGGCTCCCTGGCACCTGCACGAATAATCTTGGTCCCTGATCCTACCTCTAGGACAGAGCAGGGCATACGTTAGCCAGGGTAAGAAGAGAAGCAGGGCCTTGAGCAAGGTGGAATGAATGGGAGAAATGGAATAGCTGGGTCATCTGGATCAGAGCAGGCTGAAGACCTGTCATGGGGCCCAGCAGCTGAGAGAGGCCATTGGGATCACCTGATTTGAAATCCCACCTGATGCAGGGATCCTCCGCTCAGGATTCCTGATCAGCGGTTAGCCAGCCTCTGCTTGGAAACTTCAAAGATCTTTCCGGCAGACACAGGGTTGCAGCACTCAGACCCCTGTCAAGGACGGATTTAGCAACCCAGCATCAAGGAATGTGGTTAGCTGCTAACCTGAAGCTGTTAGTGCCTTCAGAGTCTGCCTGGGCTTTTGAGCTGAGATCAGTCCCCTCTGGCAGCCCCCAGCCAATGGCTGAGCAAGGTGGTGGTACAACGTCCTGTCCATTCCTGCCCGATGTGGGACTCCTCTCTCAGGCAATTTTTGCTTTGGAGCTTCACGTTGGCCTGGCAGACTTAATCTGACCTGTATCACAGTCTGAACGCTGTAGTGTCCAATCTTGCTTTCTCTCCTTTTCCTTTCCCAGGTGTTACTCCTCAATAAGCCTTAATACGTGAAGCGCAGGGGATTTTTTTAGGGTATAAAACTATTCCATATGATACTGTAATGGTGGGGACATAACACTACACATTTGTCAAAACCTATAGAACTTTACGGCGCAAAAAAGGGAAACTTAATGTGTGCGAATTAAAGAAAAAATATTTAGGAGACCAGGGAATCCCAGGATGGAATGCAGACTGTGACAAAACAACCTAACTGTATTGCAAATGTGTGAAACAAGTCCACTGGAGGGGATGTGGGGGGAAAGATGCTGACCTAACTAACTTTGGAAATGAATGGAGTCTGTAAAACTGAAGGCAAAGGAAACTGCACAAGCAGTGTTCTCTAGCTGATAAAGTTGTTCCCATGGGTGTACGTGTTAACACGCCTAATACCGCTATACACGTATGTCTCAGTTGAACAATGAAGTAAGTGGATGGCAGATGGTGGGAGCCAGGTTTCTCACTGTCGGAGTGGGGAGTTATAGATGAGCAAAGGGAGGTCTAGAAAGATCCATGGGGTCATGGTTTGGAGTTGGAGACATCAGTGTGAATTCATGTTCTGCTGAATATAGATTCGTATGGTCACATACAGAAATATTTATAAATGTGTGTGTATACTCAGGTATACTTCTTATTGAAGTATAATTGATTTACAATGTTGTGTTACTTTCTGCTGTACAGCAAAGTGATTCAGCTATACATATATACACATTCTTTTTTATATTCTTTTCCATTAGGGTTCATCACAAGATACTGGATATAGTTCCCTGTGCTATACAGTAGGACCTTGTTGTTTATCCATCCTATATGTAATAGTTTACATCTGCTAATCCCAAACTCCCAATTGTAGGATTCAACTCTTGAGTCAAGAAACCTCCACATACATAATGTCGGCAGGCTGGGCCCTTCCACAACTTTGGTGTCCCCTTCCATCACCCCTGCTGCCATTTCGTCTCCCACAGTGTTTTGCCTGGTGACTAATCTGTTGGCTTGAGAATGGGAATACCACAGTGACCGCCAGCTGCCAGGCCCGAGGATAAGAGAATTAGAGAGTCGGGGGGGCTGAAAGGCGTCTTCAGCAATACATGTCCCTCAAAGACTGGGCAATGCTTCTGTCAAGCACGGGGATGTCAATAAATGTGTAGAGTTTTCCAGTTCCGTGTGTAGAGAGATTGGAGGTCGCCACTCTGTTCTACCAACAAGTAAAAAGATAAACGGACTGAAAAATCAACAACTCCTCTGGGATTCGTAAGAGAGGGGAGGAAAGAGGGCAAACCACTGCAGCCAGATTGGAGCAGCATACAGGTGAATGCAGGAAGTCACTGCTTAGCAGAGCAGAGACTCACAACCAGAACGACGGTGGAAACCATGCTGGGGTAAACTGCAATTGATGAATTGCTGGGGGCTCAGTGTGGACAGCTCTGAAGGTTTCAAACTCCAGGGAGACCCAGAATTTTGAGATTTACTCCCAGGAGCTAGACCAGATTCCCACAGAGAAAAATCCCCTTGGGCTTCTGGCAAGGGGAGAGGGAAAGAAACCATTTGAAACATGCCAGAGCATTCCATTTATCTTCTTCTTTTTAAAATTTTTATTTCATACTGGAGTCTAGTCGATTAAGAGTGTTGTGTTAGTTTCAGGTGTACAGCAAAGTGATTCAGTCACACATATACATGTATCTATTCTTTTTCAAATTCTTTTCCCACTTAGGTTGTTAAAGAATATTGATCAGAGTTCCCTGTGCTGTACAGTAGGTCCTTGCTGGTCATCCTTTTTAAATATAGCAGTGTGTATATGTTAATCCCAAACTCCCAATTTATCCCTCCCCCACCTTTCCCTTTTGTTAACCGTAGATTGTTTTCTAAGTCTGTGAGTCTGCCGAGGAAATTAGTTAACCAGAGCCTAACCTGCTGGGGTACCATCAAAGCCTAACTGACCTGGAAAGGGAAAGACTCAACTCCAGCCCACGGCAGCCATCCTCTCTGAGAGACGCTGGAGGGAGCATGGCCCTGGCGACACCTTCATTTCTGCCCAGTGATGCTGAGGTAGGACCACCGGCCTCCAGAACTGTTAGAGAATAAATGCCTATTGTTTTAAGCCTCCAAGTTCATGGTCATTTCTCAAAATAGCCTCAGGAAACAAATACACCCTCTTGCTGAATTTCATCCTCCTGTCATATAGACTTTCCTTTCTCTAATAAGCAAACCCTCTTGTATCTGTCAGGACCCTGGCAGGTAACACTCTCCAATTCGAGAGTTTAATAAAGGGACGGTTTACAAAGGCCTGAGTAGAGTTGGGGACAAGAGAAAGTGCAGTTCTCCAGAGCTGTACAGTCGGGGAGACACTGTTGGAGCCCTAGGCCTGAGGGTCAGAGAGACAGAAGGGCCGTCTGACAGGAGTGTGGCCTTCAGTCAGGGGAGACACCAGCCCACGCAATGCAGCACGAAAGGACCAAGGGGAATAAGTACCTTTGTGTCCCTCTGACCTCCTTCCTGAGGCCTCCATTGGCTGAACCTAAACTATATAGGAGCCAAATGCAAGGTAACTATTCAGGTCAGCCTGCTGGACACAGAGGAGAGTGAAGGGTGGGGAGGGGATTTAGGGGCCAATGGACATAGCCAGCACCCGAGAAATTGTAACTACCCCTACCAGATCACCCACATAGCAGACTGGTTTCGTGGACCCAAGCTTTATGGCCTTGGCCAAGTCACCACTCCCCTAGGTATCGGTCCCCTCATCTGTAAAATGAAGGGTTTAGACCAGAAAGCCTCTGAGATCCCTCTCAAGCCTTACACTCATTATTCCAGAAGCAGACTGAATGCCTTCAGGCTAAGACTGATCCCTGCCTGGAGCCCCAGCAGCTGTTTACTTACTAAGGTCTCTTTTCCTTGACGCCCACCCGGTGTCTCTGCAGGGATGGGCAGCGAGGGCCACTGAGCCACTCCCGGAAAAGGAGCAGGGCCCGTGCTCGCTCAGGGATGCTGGAGAAGGAAACCTGAGGCAGGAAAACCACACGGGGCTCTGGACCACCAGCAGCGAGAGGCCATGAGGCCGCAGAGAAGCTGTCCCTCAGCCAGCGGGAGGGGTCAGCATGCCGGGGCACGCCTGCTAGTTCCTGAAAAAAACTCCAGGGACCCCAGCCCCCCACGGCAGCTAGAGCAGCCCTCAGGCTGGCCCAGAACTCGGGCTGGCAGGCCCAATGCAGAGGTGGCTGCCAGCCACCACACAGCTGCTAATGATTAGCCAGAAAGTCAAACCGTGGAAAGTTCCAAGGGTCCAGGAGAGCCCCACATGGACCAGTGAACATACACCGAGCCTTCCCCTGCTGCCTGGGGACATTGTGTTCGGTACTGTGTCTGCTTTTTCAGGGACTTCTGTCTGCTTCTGTCCCATGGAACCTCCTTTTGAAAATAGAGGTGAAGCTAGGAGCCCCTCCAGGGCCGAAAGCGCAGAAGGTGTAATCTCCCCATTCTCATGTATCTTGGGTGGCCTGGGAGATACAAGGGATTCCTCCTTTTCCCCTAACCCTACCCTTAGCCATTAAACTAGGTCCCTCCATAACTACAGGTAGGCCCCACGTGAGCCTTAGTTTATCGTGTATGAAGGACCTATATTCCAAAATCCTTAAAAACCTCCCCAAACTGCTCATTGATTCCTAAATTCCATTATCATCTTGTCTCCAGCAAAAAAAAAAAAATGATTCTTGTTGTAAACACACCCACACGTGGGCGATGTGTGCTTCAACGTTGTTCGGTGAATTAAGGGGCTGAAATCCTAACCAGAGATGGGGAAGGAAGGGGTCTGGATGTCGGAGGCTGAGAAGGTGGGTGGAAGAAGGGCCTCTACGAAAGAGAGACACAGAGAGAGACGGAGAGAGAGCGCTCTGGGCACCAAGGAAAGACATCACGCTTCATGCCACTGCCTGGAGCTGTCCCGGTTGAGTCGGTGCTATAAAGATTTGGAGAATTCAGATAAGCAGCTTCTGTATCCAGTAACACATGAAAACCTTGTGACCTGGACCCCAGACACTCACAAAGGAGCTTGTCTTTCCAGACTGGAGCAGGAAACAACTGGGGAGCTGGCTAGCGGGTACCTGGGGAGTCTCCCTCCTCCAAAATGCTCACCTATGCGCTGCCACAGTGACAGCTAAGTCTCCCACTGGAGATGTATATCAATTCACTTATTAGTCACTTTTCAACGGTCTGCTGAAAGTCAAGCACTGGTCAAAGGAGGGTTGGATGGACAGCAAATAAGAGGATCCATTTTAAATATGGGATACAGAGGGGATTAGGTGCTGAGATCCCTGCAGAAAAGGAGGGACAAATCCCTGGAGACAGCGGGCCTCTCGGAGTGCACGGAGAAAGGTTAAGAAGACAGCCTGCTTCACGAGGTTACCCACGCCTGGCTGCCTGACCCAGTCTGCTGGCTTGGATACAGCTGCACTGGGCCTCTGCTGTCAGGTGCCCTTTACATCTTCTGACCCCTGCTCTCCAAATGCCTAAGAGGGCTGTGAGTTACTCCACCCCCTTCCAAATACAGCCCTCCTCAGACAGATAGAAAGGGCTTAAATCAGGGAGGATTAGATTTACCCTAAGGTAAGAGTTAAGCACCCATACCCAAGCCAGACATACTGAGGTAGAATCCCTACCCTCGCACTTAGCAGCTGTGTGCTTTTTTGCATATTATTTCCTTCTCTAAGGCTTGTTATCCTTATTTGCAAACTGGGGATAATAGTAGTACTGTTGCCCCTGGAACAACACAGGGGGTTAGGGATCACCACCCTCCACAGAGTCAGCCCTCCGTATCCGAGATTCCGCATCCGTGGATTCAACCAACCTCAGGTTGGGTAGTTTTTTCAATAGATACTTAAATACTGTATGTATTTATTGAAAAAAATTCCTCTTATAAGTAGACACACGCAGCTCAAACCCATGTTATTCAAGGATCAACTGTACTCACCTGATGGCAGACATGGGGGTTAAACAAGTGAGATAGTACATATGAAGCACTTAGCACAATGCCTGACTCATAGTAAGTGCTCAATAAACAACCACCTCTCATTTACTTCTTGCATACTTTTGCTTCCAGTAACAGTCGGCAAATGGATGCATGCTCCTCTCAAAATCATTGCAAATTTAGTCTAGACTTAGGCGGTGCTCACGGATTTGTTCTCTGAAAAAGCCACAAAATTCTTTTATAAGTCACGAGCCCTTCCTGGTTTGTTTTTTTTTTATCAGCTATATTTAGCTCTTATATTTAATATCTCAGCTTGAAATCTTAAAGTCATCCTTCCAAAAGTACAAGTGGTTCAGCCAATGGCATTTACAAGCAAGCTTTTTTTTTTGTTTTTTGTTTTGGAAATAACAATAGGTCAGAAGTGGGACTCATTTCCATAACTACAAAGATAAATAAGTTAAACTTCATTTAATCAGAGGGTCCAATTTGGCAAGTCCAATCCTGAAGACTAGTTGTTTCAGTTTTATTAAACTTCTAAGAGAACATCTAAGCTTTTTCTCGTAGGTCTTAAGCTGTCTCTCAGGGACTCTGGATCCTTCCAGGCTGGGGTCCAGGCACAACCGTCCCATCCCCAGCTCACAGGTGACATTGCTGGTGTCCATTTTTCAATCTCAAACACTAGTTACTTCTTATTTCCAGCCTGCCACCCAACTACTTGCCTAAGGTTAAACCAACCTCTTTTACACATAATAACATATTTATTGAGTGCTTACTATGTGCCAGACACAGCTCTAAATGCCTTATGTGGACTGAGTTATTTCATCATAATATCGTTATGATATAGGTGCAGTTATTATCATCCGTCTACATGGAAATTCGCCGAAGATGATCTAGCTAATATGGGGCAGAGCAAGGATTTGAGCCCGGGGAGTCTGGCAATAGAGCTGGCTCTTTCCCACTAAACCATGTCACCTCTCATAGGACAGGTGACGCTCCCAGGGCCACAGCTTGGACAAGAATTCCGACTCTACTTTTTCACAGCAGCACTCTTCCGCCATGGAACGTCCTGTCCTGGCCCCGTTCCTCCCAGCCTATTCTCAGGGCCCATCCTTTGCCAAAAATATGAAAGAAACACACAGCAACATCCCTCTTACCTCTGTCAAATGGGACTGCAAAAATATTCCAGGTGGGGTGGATCAGGCTTGGGGGAGGGGCTCCAATCCCACCTTCATCACTAACTGGCTGGGTGCCCTTGGTGAGGTGATGTAAGCCTTTACCTTCACGCTGCTCACCAGCAGAGTGGGGAACAGGCTGAAACTGCCTTCCAGGGCTTTCGTGGGGATTACCTGAGCATATCTGCGTAATGTGCTCCGCACAGCGCCAGGCTCAGAAAGGAAGCTGTCGTTGTTAAGGTAGATGAATCATAGCTATTATGAGTATCGATCAGGCGGTCCATCACTGTGAGCAGAACTGAGAAGGACACATTCCGAGAAGACTCAGAGAGAGGCCAGGTTGTAATAATATAAGCTCTCTGGGGCCCCGCCCCTTGTCTGTCCCTGCACCTGAGGACCGGCTGCCTGGGACAGAAGGGCTCACCTCCCGAGCCCGCTTGGCACACACCTCCTGTGGGTTCCCCGGAGTGGGAGATGGTCACTAAGTAGAAGGTGATGGGGAGGGCCAAGTGAGAGCCCAGACAGGGCCCAGCAGGAAATCCCTCCATAAATCAACTCCGGTCCGTAAGCAGTCAGTTTCTCCCTAGACACGACATTACCTGTCCCAGGTAAGCAGTTCTGAACATTGTTTTCAAAACTTTCTTTCAGACGGGCACCCCAACACGTAATCAGGTAAAGATGGAGCTGCTTTGTCGGGAGTGGAAAGAGGAGGCTCCTGGAGCATCCACAGCTGCTTTGTTGAACTCCTGCCCTAAGGGGACCCTGCGACCCTTCTGAAGGGCAATGAGGTCCCTCAACCACAGGTTGAGAAACATTTTCTAAGAGAGACAAATACATAGTCGTCCCTTGGTTCCCCCCGCCCCCCGGCATTGGTTCCAGGATGCCTGCGGACACCAAAATCCACTGATGCTCAAGTCCCTTCTATAAAATGGCATAGTACTTGCATATAACCTACACACATCCTCCCTTATACTTTAAATCATCTCTAAATTACTTATAAAACCTAATACAAGGGAAGTGCCATGCAAGTAGTTGTAAATACAATGTAAATGCTATGTAAATAATTGCAGTGCAGGGGCTTCCCTGGTGGCGCAGTGGTTGAGAGTCCGCCTGCCGATGCAGGGGATGCGGGTTCGCGCCCCGATCCGAGAAGATCCCACATGCCGCGGAGCGGCTGGGCCCGTGAGCCATGGCCGCTGAGCCTGTGCGTCCGGAGCCTGTGCTCCGCAACAGGAAAGGCCACAACAGTGAGAGGCCCGCGTACCGCAAAAAAAAGATAATAATAATAATTGCAGTGCAAATTCAAGTTTTGCTTTGGGGAACTTTCTGGAATTTTTTTTGGGGGGGCGGGTGTTTGTTCCGAGGTTGGTTGAATCCAGAATACAGAACGTGTATACGACACGAACCCTGCCCTTAGCGAGCTTAGAGTCTAGTGAACTGGCGGCTACAGGCTTGTACTGGCCGGCAAGTGAACCCCAATGTCCATCGTTAAGGTACAAATCCTAACAAGGCACTATTGCTACCTCCTACAGAACCCTGAGGCTTTTCAGTTGCAAGAGATCCCTCCACATTTACAACGCACACAGTAGGGTCTGGGAAGAGCATGCCTACATTTTGACCTGCTTCAGTAAAATAATCTTTAAAATTAATCTATCTCTCACAACACCTCTGTGAGGTGTGGTTATTATTGTCTCACTTTGCAGATGAGGAAACTGAGGCTGAGGACATTTAACTTGTCCAAAATCACCCAGCTAGGCAATGAGGGAACCAAGGGTCAAACCCCAATCTTGGTTTCAGAACATCGCATCCTGGACTTAGTATAGATCCCTCCTCTGCACTCACTAGTTGTGTCTCCAGCCTCAGTTTCCTCATCTGTAAAATGGGGATGATGATGATGATGACACCTGCCACCTTTACAATGGTGCTTGGCACACAGCCAGTGCTCAGCTAGAGTTAGTAACTGTCTTGGGATCACCAAGTAATAGGTTATGACTCATTTGTCCAATTCCCTCTCTCATTTATTTACCTTGTTAGAGAACAGTGCAAGGCAGTATGCGGATAAGGAGCAAAATGAGTGCTACAGAGAAGTAAAAAGCCATAGGAATTCAGAGGAAGGGCATTTGAAATTCTTCATTTATGACTGCTTCATAAAATTTTGAGCACTCCTTGTGCAGAAGCCACGCTGAGTTCTCTGGGTCAGTCCAATGTCAGCGCGTGTTGGCAAGGCTAACTTCTCAGTGACCAGCTGCTGGGGCAATTCCCTAACAAGCCACATGCAGCCTTCCAGGTAGACCAGTTAGCTCTGCCACAGACATCTAAGTGTCCAGGGATACCTGGGCTCTGCCCATAAACGCACAGCACTGGGGCCATGTGCCACATCTCCCGACCTGAGAAACAGCTCAAGTTGTGTGTCCCCATGACAGTTGGAGGGGGAGAAGGGGGAAGCATGGCGGACCAGGAGGACACACCACCCAGGTCCTGGGAAACAGCTGGACCCCAGCTCATCAAGGCGAAGATACCTTTTCCTTGCACAGGCACGTGGGTCATTCCTCTCTGAATCTATTCAGAGAGGAATGTATTTATGAATGCTCCTCCTTGACATTGCAAGACTCCCTCCCCACGACCTCTCTTTCCAAGAAAAGAAAGCAAAAGAAAAAAGAAATCAGGGAATTCCCAGAATTCTGCCCTAACACTTTCCACACCAGACAAACAACACGTGCTTCCAGAGACCCAAGAATTAAAGTAAAATTTGGAAAGGGAGAGGGAAAAGAAATGCCCAACCTCCCTGGAGTTCACTCACCCACCACACACCCCCATCAACCAGAAAACGACCCCAGCCCAAGGCTTAAAGCTCAAGGGCCCCGCTTTGCTCAATAAATGCCAAACGACCCCAGAACACCCAGCCCCTGTTCCTACCTCGTCGGTGGTGCTCCCCGGGTCTCCTCTCTCCCTTTGGCGTCACCTGCTACAGCGGATCCATCATCTTTGCTTAGGAAGCCGAGCGCCGCTGGTCTGGGAGGGGTTCCGTGGAAGGAAGGGGAGGGCGGGCTGAGATCACCGACGTGGGGAAGGGTGGGTCTCCGAACCAAACGCTTGGTTCGAGGGAAAAGGATGTTTTGTAAGTTCTGGCTTGAATGTCCAGGGGCAGAACAGGAAATGTCCACTAGGGCTGGGAGCCCCAGGGAGAAATTGGCTGCTGTCTCCCTTCAGAGGGAGCTTCCCGAGGGCTCTCCACTGCGGCCCCGTCTGGAATTTAAAGCTCCGTCTGAATCCTTTTCCCGCTTACTCTTTCCTCCGGCACTTTTTTTTTCTTTCCTTAATGGAACGTCGGCTTCATTCCTGACGTGCTGGAAAAGTTTTCCTCGGCCTAAACTTGGCTCAGGAACACTCTCCCCTTGTGAGAGAATTTCTCCTGTTACACAGTTCAGCTTTAAGAAAAAAAGAGAGACAGAGAGTCCTTTTTGTTTTGCCAACTTTTGTACTAGGGACATTTTTGATGGATTTTTTTTCCCCCTGAACCTCTGGATTCCGAGAAATATACACACCCACATCCCTCTTGACCTGTTTTTGGTTAATGTTGTTTTTTTTTTGGTTGCGCCAGGTCTTAGTTGAAGCACGTGGGCTCCTTAGTTGCGGCATTCATGTGGGATCTAGTTCCCTGTCCAGGGATCAAACCTGGGCCCCCTGCATTGGGAGCGTAGAGTCTTAACCACTAGACCACCAGGGAAGTCCCCTTGACTTTTTTTCCCTCCCCTTCTAATTGAAAAGTAACAATAATAATTGGTGAAAGATGGCAGAGAAAATGTCCTTAGGTTGTGGGCTCATGGGGTCCTGCCTAGGTCAGCCTTCCCCGGGCACACACCTCTGCCCACAGCACAATGTGTGTGCTGTGTGGCAGAGAGGGGTAGAGATCGTCTTCCAGGCCTTCTCTTCGTTCTAGGTATTTCTATGATGGAAGCACAGGAATGGGTTATCTTTCCCAAATGGGGTCTGGTTCCAACTACAAACTCTGCCTCCTCAGCCCCCCAGGGATGAAGTGAGAAGATTCCTAGCTGTGATTCTTGGAGGCACTGGGTAGGAGATGCATGGGGGTGAGAAGGCATCCTGAGATTCAGTTGTTGGCGGTCCCTTGGAGGGCAGCATGTCTGTGAACTGTCAAATGCCACCACAGATTGGGAAGCTTTGGGGTCCTCGTTGACCCCTGCAATAAAACTTGGTGGTTCTCACAAGAACTAGTTGGAGGATTGTTCCACAAACAGGAAATGAGAACGTCCCCTTTGTTCTATTTATTGAAAGAGGGTAGGTAAGAAACAAATGAATAGTGTAAGCAAGATTGTAACAAAAAAACTTTGGGCCGATTGGCTAGGTTAGAAAGTTTCAGATGTTTTGGAAGTCTCCTTGAGTTTACAGAAATTATACGGTCTATACACATAATAGGCTGAGGCTAACAATTTTTAGATCATTGAGTTGATGTACTGATTACATACTATTTTTATCTAGTTAGTGAAGTGAAACTGAGCTAGGTGACATTTTTGTGTTCCAGCTTGAGGCTGGTACCTGAACTTGAAAGGAATTGACATGCATTTATATTCTGAAATTTAGAGAGTATCATTTTGAACATGTTTTACTGCGGAGATAATCATAACAAAATCTAACCCATCATTAAAAGTATTTAATTAGATGCCTATTCTATTTTTAGACATATTTAAGCATGATAGTATCACAAACACAGAACTCCCTCACTTGGTTTTTTATCCCCAAACGATCTCAAGAATGACACTCTGAAGAAAGGTCAACAGATTGAGTCTATTTGATATCTAAATAATAAACAAAGTGTGTTTTTGAAAGATCGATCCTGCCCCCAATTGAGGGCAAAAGTCTAACTCCGTGGACTTGCAGAGCGTGAAGCCAGGTAGGCACAGCTCACCGTGGGGATGTAGGGATGCTGCCAGGCAAGACTGAGGGAATGGCACTTCTGATGCTCTTCCTGAGAGCCAAAGTCACTAGATTAGTCATGTGCTTTTCAACTAGCTGCTTTGCACTATTCACAATAGCCAAAACAAGGAAACAACTTAAATGTCCACCTACAGAGGAATGGATAAAGAAGACGTGGCACATATATACAATGGAATACTACTCAGCCATAAAAAAGAATGAAATAATGCCATTTGCAGGAACATGGATGCAACTAGAGATGATCATACTAAGTGAAGTAAGTCAGAAAGAGAAAGACAAATACCATATGATATCACTTATATGTGGAATCTAAAATATGGCACAAATGAACTTATCTACAAAACAGAAACAGACTCACAGACACAGAGAACAGACTTGTGGTTGCCAAGGGGGGGCAGGGATGGAGTGGGAGTTTGGGATTAGCAGATGTAAACTATTATATATAAGATGGATAAACAGCAGGGTCCCACTGTGTAGCACAGGGAACTATATTCAGTATCCTGTGATGAACCATAACAGAAAAGGATATATAAAAAAAGAATGTCTATGTGTGTATAACTGAGTCACTTTGCTGTACAGCAGAGATGGGCATAAGATTGTAAATCAATTATACTTCAATTAAAAGAATAACATTTTAAAAATAAATTGATATCATGAATGTAGATACAGGTATAATGACCTCACATTGGGCAGCAGAAGACAGAGCTGAAGTGAGATGAAAACCCAGTCTTTTCAAGGTTAAATCTAGTCGATATTTCACAGAAGGTCAAAGCTTAGACGGTTGAGGAGCCATCCTGAATTTAAGTAGCGGCACAGCGTCAGTTGAGTGCCTAGGGTGTGTCTCAGGCCTGTCTGAAGCCTCCCCATATAGAAAGCAATTTGACACAACTCTGAAAGGTGTTGTTACTTTCATTGTACAGAAGGGGAGCTGGTTTCTGAGAACTACGTTTTGCAATTTTACTTGGCAGTGTCAAGATTGTTCGTGATTTGAGTTTTTTCCAAAGATTCATTTTCCTGATGCTGCCTGTCTATTCCTCCAACTCTCTACTATGTTCCATGTTAGAATTGCAAATATCATCCATTCCTTCATTCCAGTCAATAAACATTTACTGAACATTTATGTACAGAGTACTGGGCCAGGAGTTGAATGCCTCAAACTCTGCCCTGGGGGTGTTTGTATTTAGTAGGGGATGGAAATAAACATACCCGTATCATTTGATGCAGCAATTCCCCTCCTAGGTATATACGCAAGAGAACTGAAAACTACATCCTTACAAAAACCTGTACACGAATGTTTGTAGTAGCGGTCTGCACTATAGCTGCTGGTGAAAACAACCAAAGGCCCATTAACTGATGAGCGTATAAACAAAATGTGATAAAGCCATACAATAGACTATTACTCAGCCATGAAAAGAAATGAAGTACCGACGCATACTACAGCATGGATGAACTTTGAATACATCATGCTAAGTGAAAGAAGCTGGTCACAAAACACCACATATGATATGATTCCATTTGTCCTCAAGGTCCAGAATGGGCAACTCCTAAAAGACAGGAAGTAGATTAGTGGTTGCCAAGGGTGACGGTGGAGCAGGGCATGGGAGGTTGTTAGTTAAAGGGGACGGGGTTTCTTTGGGGAATGATGAAAATGTTCTAAAATTGATTGTGGCAATGATTGCACAACTTTGTAAATATACTAAAACTCACTGAATTGTATACTCTAAGTAGGTGACTTTATGGTATGTAAATTATATCTAAATAAAGCTGTTGCAAAAAATAATACACGTACCTGAAAAGATAACTATTTCTTGTTTGTTTTGTGACCTACCCCAAATTCTAAAGTGCCATAGTCTATGTACAGTTTCTTGTTTCCTTGGGTAACTCATTCTGAGGTTTTATTTTGAGAAATTCAAGACATTGAGAAAAGATGATGTGGGAAATTCAAGGAAGGAATCATTTCTTAGAGGAACAATTTATTCTGAATATTATTTGATAATCTTCCTTCTTTAGGGAAATAAATATCCCCAAACTCTCTCCATCCTGCCCTCTACCAAACTTCATATTCAAGAAAGAATTTTGAAAGTAGAATTACCTGAGATTTAGGAGCCTGACAACGATTCCTGTATGTGCATTTAATTGATGAACAAATTTGGGGGTGTTTTAAGTTAATGAAATAAATTCACTCTCATTTTTCATCTCTCAAAAATGATCAAACTCCTACTATATTGCAGGTAGCCTGAAATGTACAGGAGCTATGAGTCTGGCTGAGGAAACAAGCAAACAAAGTAACGTAGTGGGCAGTTCCAGGTGCTATAAGAGAAGATACAGTAGGATAAGGGCCAAGCGAAAGCAGAGAGTGTATGGCGTGGGGAATGGCTGGAGAGGCAGGTGTGGTTAAAAGGAGGCCTATGGAGTCGCTTCTGTAATGGGGACCACTGAAAAGTCTGAAGAAGGAGGGTGTCATGTTTCAGAAGAAGTACTGCAATCACTGAGAACGGTGAAAGCGGTCCAGAATTTCTGGCAATTGGGTGAAACGGGTTTCATTATTATTACTGTTGTGGTTGTTTTGTTTTGTTTTGAAAGAGGGATTACACAGAGGTAATTTAGTGGCAGCTTTCTGCTCCCTGAAATGTGGCATGCATGGTTACAGAGGGAAAGCCAATTCCACTGCCCTTTATAGAGGCCACCACCAGGCCAGTAAACGTCATTCTCTGGGTGAGTCAGATGTCATTCTCAGATACGTCCAGTAGATGGAGGCATTGCTGTTCCAGAAAGAAAACTCTTTTTTCCAAACTTGGTCTCCGAATTACTGGGGCTGCTGAGGATCCACAGGGTCTGCCTTTTACTCCTTTTTGCATTGGGCGGCAGACCAGGCAAGGAGCCCAGAAGGTGCCATAGAACGTGGGTTTTGGAGCTGGACACAGTCGTGTCCCTAATCCTGACTCCCCTTTCTGATTAGAGTGACTCTGGGAATCTCCGTTGCCTCATCCAAAAAGTGAGGATTTCACCGGTCCACACTCTTTTGTCCACATTTCCAAACTCCCACATTCTGAAAACCAGAAGCGTTTTGCAACTCACTTGGCAGCAAGACCTGACCTAAGCTGACTTGAGGTTATGTATTTTACTACTTAATGTGAATTTTCTCATACTACACGGCAGAAAGGGTTTATGTGTTTGATTCTAAGGTGCCCCTCCCACCCACTGAGGGTTTGCTATCATAAAACGTATATTATGTCGTATTACTGTTCCAAAATCTTAGAAAAAAAGAAAAATCAGAATCCTGAAGCACTCCTGGCTTTTGGGTAAAAGATTGTGGATTGGCAGTACTGACAGCAAGGGTGTCGTGAGGATAAAGGTTGGTGACTCGTCTGAAGCATCTAGCACACAAACCCCGCTAGGGCTCTTCTCTCTCCAACCCCAGCCAATCAGAATTGGGGTCTGACACATGAGAGAAAGGGGAAGAGGCACAAAGCAAAGAATCCCACTGATGCATTCATTCATTCATTCATTCATATAACACACACACACACACACACACACACACAAGAAATTAAGCACCTACTAGGTGCCAGATACCTTGTGATTAATGGGCTTAAGGTCTTCTGCTGAGCCTATGCCTTCCACAGGGGTTGTCTTGGTTGGACTCCACGCATGACTCAGGCTGGTGGGAAAGAGAGTCACTGGGGGAGGCAAAGGTAAGATACAGAAGGAGGTGGAGGCACCAGGTGCTCCCAAGAGAGAAGAGGAAGACCCTGTTCCTCGACTCAGCCCGCTCTGGGGCTGCCTTTTCCACCAATCCCTAAACTTTTAATACTATCCTTGCTGTTCACTCCGAAGATTTCTCTTGGTTAAGCTTCCGCCCTGGAGGAGGAGACATTTCTTGGCCCTGGAGCAAATAGCGTGAAGGCCTGGGCATCTCACTCCGCTTCAGATTCAAGCGCCAGTATCGTGGAGTGACAGTCCCTGGCCCTGCCCACTTCTCCATCCCGTCCACACTTCTGCCTCCGCGCTCTGACACCGGGCTCCACGGTATCAAGTACTGGTAATTTTTCGAACGTGCCAAGTTCTGCCTTCCTTCTTGGCCTTTGCACACGCTGTTCCCTTTTCCTGAAACCGCCTTCAGCACTCTTCCCTTCTCTCCTGTTTAACTCCTGTTACTTCCTCCGTACAGCCCAGGGCTCAATACCTACCTTCTTTGCTGTCAGTGTTGGGCCATCCCACGGGACCCTGGGCACACTGCCATCACAGCTCCGAACCGAACGCACTGCATTGGAATTGTCAATGTCAGCATGTCCTCCACCCCCATGCCATCTACCACACACAGATGCTGGCAGCACCTTTATTTTTTAAAAATTTTTAATAGATCTTTATTAGAGTATAATTGCTTCACCATACTGTATCAGTTTCTGTTGTACAACAAAGTGAATCAACCATATGAAGACACGCCCCCGTTCTTCTTTGTATCCTTGGTACCCGCTGAGCTGGCCGCTGGAATGTTGGTCGATTGAATGAATGGCAGTGGAGATCGATGCTACTGTATTTATGAAAAGAGCTTTGAGCTCTTGGGAGGTATGATAAGGTCATATAGAGCAGAAAATGGCGTGAGTCTGCAGTCACTGCAAGAAGAAATCTGAGACCTATTTTGATGCCAGGTCCTCACCCTGCATGACCCCTTTGCTTCATCCCAGGGACAGAGACCCTACTTGTGGGAAGCACCTTGGGCCGGAAGTCCCAGAGCCTGGGCTCGAGGTCCACATCCATCACCAACCAGCTGTGCGATCATATCATGGACCATCACATAGCAGCTTACCCTCCGCTTCCCTTATCAGGGCAACTAAGAGTCAGAGCAGCTGCTCCATAAAGGTTCCTTCTTGTACTCATATTGTATGGCTTTATTTTGAGTGCATAGCACTGTGGGTTCATAAACACGTGGTGACATCTAACCAAATTCATTAATTCAAAAAATTAGCACGTCTGGGTGAATGTGCAACCCCTTGGTGTACAGAGACAAGGATTTGGGGGTGAGGATGCTAGTGTGAGTGGTGGCCAGTTGGAAGTCTGCCCCGCAAACACCTCTACCTTTACAG
This sequence comes from Neophocaena asiaeorientalis asiaeorientalis, assembly GCF_003031525.2. Taxonomy (NCBI): domain Eukaryota; kingdom Metazoa; phylum Chordata; class Mammalia; order Artiodactyla; family Phocoenidae; genus Neophocaena; species Neophocaena asiaeorientalis. The sequence continues at coordinate 4,926,886 of NW_020175192.1, forward strand.
ATTGATTCTTCTTCTGTCTTCGGAAAGTCTCCTTTTAAAATTCGAATACTTTGGGGTCCTACATAGTCACCTTAAAATCATAGAATTTTGAGGTTGGAAAGGAGTTTAGTGGATAATGGCTCCGTTATCCCATCAAAACCTGGGACAGGTTGATGGGACAGGCTCTGACTGGCACCTGGGTCACAAGCCCCAGTGAGACCTGCAAGCTGTTGATAGGAATGTAAGAAGGAACAGTAGTGGGACTTCCCTGGTGGTCCAATGGTTAAGACTCTGTGCTCCCAATGCAGGGGGCACAGATTCGATCCCTGGTCGGGAAACTAATATCCCATATGCTGCATGGTGTGGCCAAAAACAAAAAAAGAAGGTACAGTAGTAAAATTGCCCCTACCTTCTAGGCTTCCCTCCACCACACACCAGTTGCTCAAACCAAAGCCCTAGAAATCATTCCCTCTTTTCTCCACCCCAATACTCGATCCATCAGTAGATTCTATATTTGAATTCCTTCAAATGTATCCCCAGTCTGACCACTCTCACCAACTCCACTGCTGACACGCAAGTCAAAGGCACTCTCATTTGCTAGGACTAATGCAGCAGCCTGCCAGTCAGCGCCCTGCCTCTACTCTCGTTCCCCCAGACATCACTCTCTGTACAGCAGCCAGACACATCTTCTCCCGCTTAAAGCCCTCACCTGGCTTCCCACTGCCAGTATAGGAAGATCCGAACCCCTCACCATGTCATGAGGCCCTGCCGCCCCTCTGATCTCACCTACCAGGCTGCAGCCACACCAGCTTTCTGTCCCTCCAACACCCCACAGGCTCACCCATAATGTTAGAGGGGCCCAGGACAAGGGTACAAATGGAGGCCCACATACCACTAAAAACTGTTACCTAAGGTATGTTCTGTCCTCTTACCATGACAAATGCCTTCATAATGGCAAAGTTGAAAAATATGTGTAAACGTATGTTTTTTATGACTGTATGTTAGTAAAATACAAAACAAAATGGAATTTAGTTACTATTGCACATATTTGAGGGTTCTGCGGGGTGGAGGGTGGCATTTGAATGACCAACAAAACAGACACGCGGTATTCACAACGGATATGTTTATTTCACAGAAATTCATTTTCTGCTTTCATTTAAGTGAAATCACTAATAAAATCATTGTCGAGTAATTTGTGTTCTATTGAGATGAATGATATAAAAGATTTTTTTTAATGTTATGGTCCTCACATGTACAAAATTTGAATATATTATCATTAAAAATGTAACTGAAAGTAAGTATAAAAAACTGAAATGTTTTCACATATGCTTTCAAAGAAGTTATTTTTCTCAAACATTCAAAATTATTTTAAATTACATAAATGCATGTTAAAATTAGTAGGTATGATCATTTTAACTTAGAATTATTTAAATAAAGCTGAAGAACTTTGGACGGAAATTTATCTAAATTGTAGTAAATATCCTTATTACAAAAACAATTCTCATTATGAGTTTTGAATGTCCACGTCGTTGTCAAGGCAAATAATTGGTACGCATCAGGCATCTTGCATCTAGACCAAACTACATACAACTTCAAGAGAAACATGAGTTATTTAACATTGCAAAATGTTCCTCACACACACCACGGGCAAATGTGGCAAATACCCCTCCAATCCATGGGTGTCTCCAGAACACAAAGAATAACAACAACAAAACTGGATGTTAGGAATTCTGGGAAACAATTCCTATGCAATATTCTTTGCACTGATGCAATCTGAGAAGAAGAGTTTAACCAATTAACTCATTCGTCAATTGTCCTTCCTCTTCCCTAAGTGCCCCCGCCATACTAGTCCTCTCAATGCTACCTTGCGTTCCAGCAGCACAGTGGAGAAGCATTGCCCTGGAGTCCAGACAGTGTTAGGGAGTGAGGCTGCACAGGACCCAGGGAAGTGCCAAGTGCCTTGGTCCAAAGGCAGTTTTGCTCATAAGGTCACTTTCTTCTATGTCCCAGACATAGAAAGGCCTTTCCTGAGCACCTGGATTAACTGAAGTGGTGTCCCCTCCCCACCCAAGTCTTACTCTATCCCATCGTCCTAGATGCTTTTCTTCATAGCCATGGACACCACCTGATAATACAATTCTATCTCATTTGTTGGTAGCTTATTATCTTTCTCCCCCACCTGTGGACTCTGTCACGTCTACTTCACATTTTCAGCCCTCACAAGAGAGTGTGGTACACGGTAGGTCCTGAATAACTATTTGTTTATAGTTGAGCATCTCCGACCTTATAATCCTAGAGTTACCATAACCATGTACATTTATTTACGTGATGCATTCATGCCTCCGCAGTGCCTGCTCATCCAGGCTCTGGTGAGATGCCCAGAACCCATCAAGTAAAAGGGTGTAACTGGGGCTAAGAGAGGTTACTTAAGAGGTTTGTCAGTGTGAGCCAGTGATAGAGCTGGGGCTTGAAGCCAGTCTCCTAACCATAAAATTAGGCTTCTTTCTTGGATGCCACTAAAGTGAAGAAGGGTCTTCCAAGGTTTATCCCATTGCCTTGAAATGTACACACGATGGGCAGCTCCATGCATTTCTTCCCCTAGAGGGCAGTGATTGCACACACATAGACATCTCACAGATTTGGTCCACTAGAGGGTAGTGATGGGTGGCCACATCTTCACCTAGACTTTAGAAGACCCTCCAGATATGCTGATCGCACCAGATCTGGACTATAATACCAGTTCCATAGATCTCATTAGCTCTATGTTTCCTGAAAGTCAGGAACTTCCTAGATGGACCCCTTGCCTTTACCCCATCTTTTTCCAAGTAGAAAGTTCGAATTTAAGCCAATCTGTCTCTGCTTCTTTCTGCTTTTGGATGCCTTATTTCTGAGTCTCCGTACTACTGACATTTTGGGCTGGAACACTTTTTGTTGCGCAGGGGCTGTTCTGTGCATTGCAGGATTCTCAGCAGCGTCCCTGGCCTCTCCACACTTGTTGCCAGTAGTGCCCACGACTCAATCCCTGCTCCACACGCACACACAGTTGTGACAATCCAAAGTGTCTACAGACATGCCAAATGACTCCAGGAAGGGAGAGGCGGAATCACCCTCTCACCCTGGTCTGAGAACCACTGCTTCAGGTTGGTAAAGAACCAAAAACCAAACTGCCCTTGGAATAGATGTCCTGGAATCTAGTTGCCAACAGAGACCTCTGAGGAGAAATTCACACACATTCTCAGCACAGGATCTCCCGATTTTCATGTAAGTGTTTCTTCCAGCGACATTTAATTTTTTTTTATCATCTCCAAATGGCAATCTTTTGCAAATTAAGTGGTGTTTATCCTCCTGGCTGTGAACTCTAAAAGGAGTGCAAGGTTGTTTTTTTTTTTTTTTTTTTTTTTGCCCACACAGTTCTTCGTCCCTGGGACTCATTTCTCTCTTTTGTTGTTGTTTTCCTTCACTTGGCCTCCCCCTCACCACACAGGCTTAATGGCTGCAATCATCACATCGCAGGGCAAAGCCGTAGGCAGCCACCCACGCAAAGGGGAATCAGACGGTTCCTCAGAGCCCTTGTTTCTTTTGTTTTCTCAGGCAGACTGCAGTTTTGTCTCTTGGCTCTCGCTGAATGAAAAGAATCTTAAAACATCGTGTGGCCGCAAACGGCTTGGTGAAGGAGCGGTAAACAGGAAGTCAACAGCAAAGGAGAAATAAAAGTGATCGTCAATTAGGCTGCTAGAACGACTTACATCCCCCCAGGCATCTTTGGGGAAAGCTGGGCTGCGATAATCAGGCCAAGCCATCCAGGCCCTGAGCAGAGCTGCAGGGAGACCTGCTGGGAGCCCACCAGTGCCGTGAGCACCAAAGATCTTCCAGGAGAGGCAGAACAATGCCGCCCACATGCCTGTGTGGAGATCATCACAGCCAGGATGCAGACTTTAACATGACCATTCTTTATCCTTCCCTGGACGCAGATGAAAGGCCACGCTGTGAGTGGAGAGTACAGTCACCCTGGCATTCCCGCTCCACATCTGGCTGCTAGAATTTCACATTCAGAAGGAGACAACCCACAATGTTCTTGAGACGGGCGGGCACTGGGATTCCAGCTGTGCCCCGGAGTCCATTTCTTGGGACCCTGGCTGCCCCTCCCGGCTTCTGTGCCCGGTATCCTGACCCCACGGTGCCACTCTAGGACGGGAATCACTGCCACGCTGCTTTAGACCCTGGTTCATCCGTCCCGGGAGTCTTTCCTGAAAATAGCATTACAGAATTTGGGGGATGATACAGTGACTGCTTTGCTGTCACTCTTAAAGGGAAGGGATGCCTCCCAAAAGTGAGAAAGAAAAAGAGAGACGGAGAGATACACAGTTCCTTGTGAAATGAGACACCAGCTTGTGCAGACAGGGAGTTTTCTAAAAAAAGGATATGGGAGGTGGTCGGAAGGGTAAGAACCATATTCTGAGACCAGTTTCTAAGGCTACCTGGAGAAGGCACAGTATGTAACGTATAGAACACTGTGATTATAAAGTAACTCCCTCTCCAGTCAAAATTCCTTTGATCCGTTTATTTTGTCACAGATTTTTCTGCAAATACAAACATGGAAGTAGCCCAGGCTGTGTTACCATGCAAAGGTGCAACTGCGGAGAGCGGGGCCAGTTTTCAAGGAAGCCCCTGAGAAGACTCATATCACCCAGGATGTCAAACAACAGGATGGTGGCAGAGTCTGACCTCAGACCTCCTGAACTAGAGTCTGAAGCGAGTTGCTGTCCAAGAGTTGACACCTTTGTGACTAGATGGAATTGTAGAGATCCTGCCGCGCATGGGAAGGTGCTTGGTCTCCAACTTCTGCTTAAGCAAAGCTTCCCGTCTTCCTGGAAACACTCTTGCTGTCTGGGCCCTAGGCTGCTGTGACAGAACCACTGGCAGGAAGCAGCCATTGCTGCCCTCCTCCGACACTGCCCACAGAGGGACCCCAAGGGGGAGGTTTTATTAGCCTCTCTCAGCCTTCCCTGCAATCAGTCGCAGCAGGAGTCGGACAATCACGAATATATTACTCTGCAGAAACTTGAATGTCTATAGGGTAAACACGGATACAGACTCTGCTGGAGTGAGGAGGGCCTCCTAGCAAAACTCCCATTTCCCAGATTAGCTAAGAGTTAAGACTTGACCCAGCCAATCATCATGGACAATTAATTAGTGAATCAATGGATGAGAGCCTCTGCCATGTGTCTGGGCTGTGTTCAATACTGTGGGTATCAAAGAAACCAAAACACCGTCCGGGCTTCTGTGAGGTTACATCCTAGTTCGACTCACGGAGCTAACAAACTGCAAGGCTGAGACCACATAAGGCCACTTGATCGTTCTGGCCCTCAGTCAGCTCCGGCCCGAACATTTGTGTCATAGAGCTTTGGTACTTTGTTAAATAATACCTCACATTGTTATTTAGTCTGTCCTATTAGGTTATAAACTCCTCCCGGGTAGAAAGCACAACTTACTCTTCTTAGGGTCTCATCACACACACACACACACACACACACACACACACACACACACAGAGTGATATACACACATTAGGTGCTCATTATGCTGGTCCTGAATGCTCCAGTAAGTATAATCGTGTGGAACAGAATATAATTGCAAAGGGAGTTTGTGTAAGGGACAATCTGGGTGGCCTGGGGCAGCTGGAGGGAGATTTCACGGGAGATGCAGGAGGCAACTGACATGCTATGGTTCTCTTTTTTCCTTTCAAGAGTAGTGATTAAAGATAACATTAAGAAATGTATAAAAGCGTACATATCCATCCTAGAAAATTTGTAATAAAATTAAGAATAAAATGCAAATCACAGGTAATTTGACTCCCCAACATTCACAGGCAGAATATATAATTATAAACCGTAACGAGTGCTATGAAGGAACAGATAAATAAGAGAATAAATGACGGAGGACCTGATCTAGAATAGAGGAGGCCTCTCTGAGGATGTGACATTTAAGCTGAGACCTGAGGGTGAGCAGGGTTTAGACAGGTGAGGAGAGAAAAAGAGGGAGAAACAGTCAGGGTTAAAGGATATACATTTTTTAAAAGGTAAATTATGACTCTATAGAAGTATAAAATGAACATGTACCAAAGATTTTATTTAACTCATAAAGTAATGAGGGAACCAGTAAGATGTTACAATTCGTTCAAAGGAGAATTCAAAGTACCACACTTATCGATCAGGAATATTGAAATGAAACACAAATAGACGTCAAACTGGGTGCAAGAAAATTCACTGTCTCTCCCTTGGACAGAATTCACTGGTGTATGGAAAGTAATCATTTGCATTTTTCTCAGTTATCTACAACTTATAGACCTGTAAACTAGCTCAGAGAAAAGGAAAGGTGTAGATAACCAGGATGGTAAACTAGTCAGGACACCCATGAATCCCCCCCTCCCTTCACACATGCACACCATTTCAAAGCATTTTGCAGTTTTTGCTGATATGTGCAAATGCCCTGGGGAAGGAAGGACCTTAGCAGAACTGAAAGAAGAGGAATGTTACTGGAATGTAATGAGCAAGAGAGTGGGTTGAGACAGGGGTCATGTTGTACGTTCTGGGTTGTAGCCTGCTTTTTTCATTTAACAACATAGGATAAACATTTCTCCATATCACTGAACATCCTTTTGAAGCACAGTTTTAATTAGCTGTACCGTGTTCCCTTGTAGTGGACTCACTGCTGTGTATTTACTAACCCCCCCTTTTGTCCATTGAACTGGTTATCACTTAATATTCTCGTTCATGAATCTTTGTTTTCACACATATTCGATTATTTCCTTAGGTTAGATTTCGGTACATAGAATCTCCAGATCAAAGATGATTTTTAAAAGTGTTAATTCACAAAAGTTGCTTTCAAATGAAATGTTTTAGGAAAATACTGAGGCATGGAGAGGTCGAGGCTCCGAGATTAGCTAGAAGACCAGTGTAAGGGGGAGGGGTGAAGTGGGAAGGGTCTGACCCATGCAGAGCAGTGGGGTGGAGAGGTTGTCAGCAGTGGGAAGCGTTGAGAGTCTGGGTTTGTAGAGTCCAAGGGGTGCAGGAGAAGATGACTCCAAGGCTTTGGGGTTGCTTTTGCCTTAGACGCCCTTTGGAAATGGGCATATTTGGAGGAGAAACTAATTTGAGGGAAGAGGACACACTTAATTTTGGACGTGGAGGGTGTGGCATACCCATAGAGCAGCGGTCCCCAACATTTTTGTCACGAGGGACTGGTTTCTTGGAAGACAATTTTTCCACAGACTGGTCCATGGCCCGGGGGTTGGGGACCCCTGCCATACAGCATGCAGGAGCATGAAGAGGTAAGTTTGGGAGCCCTAGAGAGACCCGATGGTTACAACCAGCAGACGGGGGTGGGGCGTGGGAGGGGACCCCCACAAAATCCCCACACTCAGGGGCACCCAGAGAACCTAGCAAATAAGCAAGTGGGCAGGGAGAGAAGATGAGGGGACTTGCCGGGGAGGCAGGTAATTAACATTGTCAAGTATTGCCTGAGGTCAGAAAGGACAAAGACTAGGGGGAAAAAAAAAAAAACCCACATCGTGTTTGGCCAGAAGAAAGTCCCAGTGGTCTTGATGAGACATTTCCATAGAATTGAGGGCAGGGGAGTCAGCGGTTAAGGGCAGAGAAGATGGAGACAGTGAGTGTGGCCACAGTGTGGAGGATTTTGGCAGCAAAATGAACAGGAAAGTCTGGAAATTAGCTAGAACGGAGTTGCATCCAGCATGATTTTGTGAATTTGCGTCTTGTCCATATTCCAACCCAGCATCTTCCGGCCACCTCTCCACATCCCCTGCCACAGTTTCCTCCGCTTATTTTTCAATCCCAAGTATTTTTTCAACCACAGAGGACAGATGTGGCTTCCTGTGATGAACACTTAACACAGAGCGGGCACATAGTAAGTGCTAAATAAGTGTTGGCTATTGTTATTATTTTTATTAACCATGAGCCCTTAGGAAAAAAGATATGCAAACAAAAGGGAAGAAAAGAAGGCCAGGGAGGGGGAGAGGGAGGGGATGAGGTTAAGGAGGGGGTGACATCCTTACCAGGGAATCTTTAGAAACATACTAGGCTGTTTTTCTTTTTTCTAGATATATTGTTGACTTAATTCTAGATATACTGTTTCTGTATAAGATGTCCTATCCTAAGGAGTCTGCACTTTGCCAGTTTGCATGTAGATTTGAGACCCTTCTCAAGGATCTCTTTCTGCAACTCGTTCATAGCCTTGAGGTCAGTCTGAGTCTTAGGTCTGGTCCTTCCCCTCGGAACTGTGGAAGAGAACAAAGGACAGCTCCCCAAGGGATGAGATTCGGGAAGAGAACATGAAGAGGGGAAATAACCAAGTGCCCAATGTGTGAGCAACTTGCAGCAAATGCAAGGGTTAGAGGAACCCAGGAGCCCAAGCCTTTGGGGCTGGACTGAGGGACATCACAGCTTGTCATCAACCAAGAGGATCTGGCCAAGACCAAAAGCTCAGAGGGTTCTGTTTGTAGGTGACAGTGAAGAAACCATGTGGGCCAAGGAGCAAGGGGGCAGGTCCTACTTTTCCTGTAGCAAGATGGCAGAGCTAAGCCACACTGCAGCAGAGATGTGCAGAGAAGATGCAACTCATTTATTTTGTTTATAACTTTGCTGGTCTTCCCCCTGAGCCCTCTTCACCCACTGCTTAGAAGAGGGAAAGTAACTAACTGTCCAACATCATTTAAATCTTCAGTAACTTAAACAGTCCCTTGGGGTAGAGTTCAGTGTTTCAGGGATAAAAACATCCTTCCTCCTCCTTCTCACCTGAAGGTAGCCTCTGGGATGCAAAGGAAGAGCTACGTGTGGCTTACACGAGGGAGGCCCTCAGACGTACCCTCAGCATCCTTGGAGGTCCAGTGAGCTTTCCTGTGTCTTCCTGGTTTGCTACGTGCCCTCCTGGCCTTCTCAGGTGAATCAAAGACAATTTAATATGCAACCTGACCTCTCTCGGCTTGACCAGAGCTCAAAGCACTTCCAAATTTGACCCACATTGATCCCAAAATTGACCCGGCTCTCCTGTTGCTGTGTATCCCTCAGAGGACTGTCTGTGACTGCTATTAGGTCCCAGTGCCCGGATTCCACTCTGCAGCCCTGGCTACAGAGTCACCCTTCCCGGTGATAATTCTTGACTCTCTCCCAGCAATTTCTTTTCAGTAGCCCTGCCATTACAAAAGCTGACTGTCTCATTGCTTGATTTTATAACTGGGCTAAATGTCAGCCTGGGGAAAACAATCCACTCTTAAGGCTACCCTTAATAATGAGAAATGAGGCCCCAAATTCCTCTGCATTGACTGAGGCTTCAGACCAAAGTGTTTGAACTGACCAGTTGTCCTGGCATCTGGTGGAGATGGCTTTGTTGGCCAATCCTGAAAACCTGCGAGGTCTTTTATTTCAAGCCCTCTCAACTCTGCTCTCAATGAGGATGGAAACTGTTGCATGTGGAAATTGCCTGGGCGACTGGGGGAAACGTTGGCAAAAGAGAAACTTTCCAGTTCTTAGCTTTCAAAGTGTGCACTGTGCCATATGTCATGAGGTAATACAGATTCTCTGAATGGGGGCGTCACTGCCAATGAACGCAGTGACTTGACAGTCAGCAAATACAGTTCTAATCACTAATCAGAGGCAGCACAAAATGGAGGGACGGCTGCCCTCGAGCCCAGAACTTCACTTTGTTTAGGAAGAGAAAACAGGCTTGAAAGTGTTCCTGAAGCAGCAGTCTTCATGTGAACAGATACCATCTGGAAATCAACAAAACTCAGGTTTTGTTTTTACAGATTTGAACTGAAAACCAGTTCCAGCTAGGGAATCTCAAATCTCAGAAGGCTCCAACAGGGCACTAAGCTATAAACAATCATTTAGCAAAATCCGCAGTCAAAATGACAGACACAGGCTGTTGTCTTCTTCTCTGCATTTAAATCAAGAGATGAGGTCAGACGTGACCCAGTGTGTGGAGATGTGATAGTCTGCTGATGCATTTTTAGTAATTTTTAACCCATAGACACCAGCCTCAGAGGCAGGCAGACTCTATCTTCAAGACCCTTCATTCCACTTAAGTACCTAACATCCTTGCCCTGGCCCCCTCTTCCCCTCTCTGCCCCCCAAGATCACAGTTCTTGGAGGATAATGATTGAATGGATTTGTTAGTGTTTTTCCTCAACCACCCTGCCTTTTCCCCATATTTGCCTTTTAACAAGTCTTTTTGGAGCTAATAATACCTTTAGGGGAATTCCCTGGTGATCTAGTAGCTAGGACTCTGAGCTTCCACTGCAGGGGGCACAGGTTCCATCTCTGGTCCAGGAAATAAGATCCCACATGTTTTGTGGCACAGCCCAAAAAAAACCCAAAACAAATAAAACAACAACAACAAATACCTCTAAAACAGTTGTCTGAATTGTGGGAATTTTAGGCAGTAAGCTGGCGGGCTTGGGCGGGTGGGGTGAAGAGAGGGGCTGCATTTTAAGAGTTGATACATTTCTCAAATCTCCACTCCACAGACATTCGCCGCCTGCACGTGGCCGTTCTGGCTTGAGGCTGGCTGTAGCTTCCTTTGGCTGGGCCTCTCATCTCCTTCCACATCCTGGCAGGTGTGAGCAGGAATAGCTGTGAAAGTCTTGTTTTCCTGTACAGCACAGAGCATGGCCGAGCCTACATTGGTGGCCGAGAGCAATTAGTACAGATTTCCCTGGGTAACTGGGTGAAAAACAGGCCCCATGTATAATTCCCTGCCTGCATGTGTCTATTATCAAACTAATTTCCCAGCCAGAACACCTCAGCTTCTCAGACAGCCCCATGTCTGGCTTCTGTCTCTGGCCCTGCCCTGAACTGGGATTCAGCGAGATCGCAATTCCATGGCTGCCCAGATGCACTTTGGTGCTTCCTGCTGCTTCACGCTGGACTGTGGGGCATTCCATGCTAGGGCAGGTCACAGGCTTGTTAATTAGATGGAAAGCAAAGACAGACAGGATACAAATTTTCCTAGAGAGACACCAGCATGGTGTGACGTCAGTACTATTTCCAACTTTCAGCGGTGATTATGGCCGCTACGCTTTCCTGCTTCCTGAGGACAACAGTTCAACCTGATTCTCAGCACAATTAGAATGAACTGTTTTAGACAAAGCCAGTATTAAGGGTGGGAGCGGAGGTGGGCCTTAGAGCCACAAGGCACTGATTTTTTCATTGATTTCTCAAGGGGGCGCTCATGCAAAACTGCAATTGGGAACACACAGAATTTCCTGTTTTTGTTTTATTTGTAGGCAGGGTATATTTGCATGATACTTTATTGTTGGCAAGCACTTTCACGTTCATGATCTCATTCGACCAGAATCAGTTGAGGTAGGTATGGTGGGGATCAATCTTTGCCTGGGTTGAGTGAGATAGCTGAAGTTCAGAGAGCTCCCACAGGTAGTAGTGAAAAGGTAGGATGAATTCCAGGTTTCCTGACTCCTAGATCCTATTTCTACTGTATCAGCTTCCCCTCCTTTGGGAATCACCCTGCCCTCAGTTCATTTGGTTTGGCTGTGGTAGAACCCACCATGTCCCTTACTGAAGAGATGGAGCTAAAGCCTGACCAATCAGAGTATTCTATTATCCCAGCCACTATGATTGGCTCAGGTATGAGCACATGACCTAGGCTGGCCAATCACAGTCTTCTCTGGGTCTTTTGTTAAAGCATTTGGGAAAGATGTACTCTCTTTCTCTGGATCCCTGCTGATACAAAGCAAGAGTCTGACTAGGAATGAAGGCAAGCAGAGGGAACCAGAGCTGATGGAGAGAGTCCTATGTTATTATTTAACCCATTCATCAGCTGTGCCTGAAACTCTTCAGTGAGCCAATAAATTCGTTTTTTGCTTAAGCCAGTTGGAGTCGTGTTTATGACACTTGCAAATGAAAGGAGTTATTGACTAATAAAACTGTCGATTCTGTTTTTCCCAGAATTAGGAAATTACCTCTTTAAAACTGTTTATTTGTAGTATGCTTTATTCCTTCCCACACACAAAAGAAATTCTGAAGCAGTTTATAAAAATAAATACGAAAAATAGGCGATTAGACAAAATAAATAAAAGGGAAAGTTTAATACATAAAATACATGTCATATGTGTATGTATAGCACAACCTTTATATGAAGTTGACAAAATTATTTTTAAAACTACAATACCAAGTATTGTTGAGGGTGCTGGGAAGTGGGCACTAATGATAGAAAAATGATAAACTGGTGCGAACTTTCTGGAGAGAAATTTGACAGTGCATATTCATATCCAGTGCTTGTCCATAACAGATAATCAGAATGCATTGGAAGGAAATAATTAAATAAAAAAGAATGCATGCAAATATTTAGCTATAAGAATTATTGTTACTATCACCCAAAATTGGAAAACAGTCTGAATATCCAGTGATAAGTTATGGGTCAAAAAAGAAAAATATGTCCATCCCTTGGAATATCATGTATTTACTAAAATAATGATGTGGACTTTCATTTACTGACCTGGAATAATATTCATGTATTATAGGGTGACTTTGGACTAGCACATCTACATTCCCCCTAGGCCACAGCAAGTTTCAAATAATTGTTCACCCTTAACCCTATGTTTTAAAGTCAAGCAAACAAACAAAAGCCTATTTATTGGTTGGGGTAATTAAAAAGGGAGAAATATAGAAGTGGCAAAAATTGTCCTTCTATTCTCACAGTTTGGGTGTTCTTGCTTGAGTCAAATTCAGCTTTCCAGAGATGTGTGGTTAATTATCCCCTCTTGGACCACGTACTATCTACACACTCTCCATTTTTCAGACACTTGACTAGTATTGGGAGATTATTTATTGTCAGTGAGTTGGGTCTCAAGCATCACCTATTCTAGACCAATGATTGCCAAAATATATATATGCTCAAAACAAACCACTGGGCTATAAGAAGAAACATTTAGAATTTCTATCTATAGCTAATCCCTTTTTATTTTCTATTTCTGATATGTTTTATAATGTATATAATATAACTGGATAGTACATAACAAATAAGAAAACAAAGATTGTTAAAATATTTTTGATGATAAGGATGTGTTCTGGTTATCTATTGCTGTGTAACAAATACACCGGAGAGTTAGTGGCTGAAAACACAATTTAATTTTGTTCACAATCTTGTAGATCAGAAATTTGTGAAGGACTCAACCTGAGCAATTTATCCCTCCCCCAAACAGCACCAGTTGCAGCAGCTCAACTTGATCTAGAAGATCCACTTCCATGATGGTTTATTCACTTGTTTGGCAAGTTGGGAGCTCAGCCAGGGCTGTTGGCAGTAGGGGAGGGGAATGTCTCAGTTCTTTGCTATATGGCTTTCCCGTTGGGCTCCTTGGGGCTCCTCATGAAATGGAGGCTGGATTCCAAGAGGGAATGTTCCAAGAGACAGGAAGTAGAAGTTGTCTGTCTTTTAAGGCCTGAAGCAAGAAAATACCATCATGTCACATCCATTATATTCTATTGGTCAAAGGAGTCCAAGAGTCCATCCAAGATTCAAGGGGTGGAGGCAGAGACTCCATCTCTCAGTGAGTGATCTGGCAAAGCATTTGTGCCCATCTTTAATCCATTACATGGTATGCAATCACAAATGTCTGAAAACCACGAATTTACGTAAATAGACTATGTACCAGCAGCTCTATCCTGAGACTGGGGCTCAGCTCTCTTGTGTAAGAAATTCCTGGCCATCAGAAGCTGGTCTGCTCCTACTGATGCACCTCCCCAAAGCTGTTTCATTAGGCTTTTCTCTTAATGGCTTATTTACTCCAAAGGCATAGTCAGAAGAATATATGCAGGATAATGTAAGGAAAAATAGAACCAACTCTTATTGGCACTACTGCTTTATCTTGCTTAGTGAAAGAGTTTGACTAACAGTAGAAATAAATCAGTTATCTGGTCAGGTGTTGGTGACTTGTAAAAAATTTCTCTTTTAAAATAGTATACTTTAGACCAAATTATATTGAATATTAGGCTAAATATAGTCAGAATGACGTTATGACTTGAAGGGCTATAATTGTAACAGTGTTCTACCAGAAATTCCCCAGTGCACAGGCTAACACCTGGTTTCCTTTCTCATTAATCAAGTAAAACAATTGCAAATAGAACTTTAAGGTTTCCCCTAAATAACATAATATACTCTTGAGGAAGATAAAGTGGCTTACTAAACAGAATAAACCCATTTTGTAAGAAAATGTGTGTGAGAGAGTCAAGAATAAAATTTTTTTTCATTATTTATGATCCTAAATTCTGGAGCTAAGAAGAGCGGATCCTGAGAAGAATCTGTTGCTTTCCTGAGCAGGGTGATGTGGGAGGGTACAAATTAGTAAAAGTGAGATAATAAGAAGGTTTTGTTTTTTTTTTTTTCCATGAGAAAAGGAAGACATGTTGGAAGGAGGCAAAAGCAGAGAGGATGACTTGTTCAAAGGTGTAGGTGGAGGATAATTTTCTTATGTGGGCTGCAGGGAATCTCCTCCAGGTCACCACAAAACCTTCAGTAAAACCTGTGTTATTTGGCAACTCTTTTTTGAAAATTTATTTTTATTGAGGTAACACTGATTTACAATATCATATAAGCTTCATGTGTACAACATTCTAGTTTGACTTCTGTATACAGTACAGTGTGCTCACCATCATAAATTTAGTTTCTATCTGTCACCATACAAGTTGATCCCCTTCACCCATTTCACCCTCTCCTTCACCCCTTCCCCTTTGGTAACCACTATTTTGTCCTCTGTATTTATGTGTTTCTTTTTGTTTGGTTTGGTTTGGTTATTTTTAGTTTGTTTATTCAGTTTTTTCTATTTCATATACAAATGAGGTCATACAGTATTTGTCTTTCTCTGTCTGACTTATTTCACTTAGCATAATACCCTCAAGGTCCAACCATGTTGTTGCAAATGGAAGACTTCATATTTTTTAATGGCTGAGTAATATTTCAGTGTGTGTGTGTGTGTGTGTGTGTGTATCTCACATCTTCTTTATCCATTCATCCACTGATGGGCACTTAGGTTGTTTCCTTATCTTAGCTATTGTAAATAATGCTTCAATGAACATAGAGGTGCATATATCATTTTGAATTAGTGTTTTAATACTCTTTGGATAAATACCCAGAAGTGGAAAAGTTGGATTATATGCTTGTTCTATTCTTAATTTTTTGAGGACTCTCCATAGTGGCTATACCAATTTACATACCCACCAACAGTGTATGAGGATTCCTTTTGCTCCACATCCTTGGCAACTCTTGTTATTTTTTTGTCTTTTTGATAATAGCCAATCTAACAGGAAAGAAGTGATACCTCATTGTGATTTTGATTTGCATTTCCCTGATGGTTAGTGATGTTGAACAACTTTTCACGTGCCTGTTGGCCACCTGTATGTCTTCTTTGGAAAAATATCTATTCAGCTTCTTTGCCCACTTTTTTTTTTAATTTTCCATTTCTTTTCCTTCAAATTTAGTTATTTTATTTATTTATTTTTGGCTGTGTTGGGTCTTCATTGTCGCACATGGTCCTTCTCTAGTTGCGGTGAGTGGGGGCTACTCTTCATTGCAGTGCATGGGCTTCTCATTGCAGTGGCTTCTCTTGTTGCAGAGTATGGGCTCTAGGCATGTGGGCTTCAGTAGTGTGCCGCACGGCTCAGTAGTTGTGGCTCACGGACTCTAGAGCACAGGCTCAGTAGTTGTGGCACATACGCTTAGTTGCTCTGCGGCATGTGGGATCTTCCCAGACCAGGGCTTGAACACGTGTCCCCTGCATTGGCTGGCAGATTCTTAACCACTGCGCCACCAAGGAAACCCTCTTTG
The DNA here is from genome assembly GCF_003031525.2 of Neophocaena asiaeorientalis asiaeorientalis. Lineage (NCBI taxonomy): Eukaryota > Metazoa > Chordata > Mammalia > Artiodactyla > Phocoenidae > Neophocaena > Neophocaena asiaeorientalis. The sequence continues at coordinate 4,942,720 of NW_020175192.1, forward strand.
CCCATTTTAGTACAGAGACTGAAACAGTAATCAAAAAGCTCCTGAAAAATAAAAGTCCAGGATCAGATGGCTTTACAGGTAAATTTTATCAAACACTTAAAGAAGATCTAATACCTATCCTTCTAAAACTTTTCCAAAAAATTGAAGAGGAGGGAATGCTTCTTAACTCATATTAGGAGGCAAACATCACTCTGATGCCAAAACCAAAGACAACACAAAAAAAGAAAATTACAGGCCAATATCTCTGATGAACATAGATGCAAAAATTCTCAACAAACTATTAGCAAACTGAATACAGCAATACCTTAAAAGGATCATACATCATGATCAAGTGGGATTTTATTCCATGGGTTAAGGATGGTTCAGCATCTACAAATCAATCAACATGATACACCACGTGAACAAAATTAAGGATAAAAACCATAAGATCATCTCAATATATGCAGAAAAGGCATTTGGCAAGATTCAACACCCATTTACAATAAAAAAAACTCAATAAAGTGCGTACAGAATAAATGTACTTCAAGATAATAAAGGCCATATATGACAAACCCACAACTAATATCATACTCAATGGTGAAAAACTGAAAGCTATCCCTCTAAGATCAAGAAAAAAACAAGGATGCCCATTCCTGCCACTCTTATTCAATGTAGTATTAGAAGTCCTTGATGAAGCAATTATGCAAGAAAAAGAAATAAAAGGCATCCAAATTGGAAAGGAAGAAGTAAAACTGTCACTATTTGCAGATGACATGATTTTATATATAGAAAATCCCAAAGACTCCACCAAAAAAACCCTATTAGAAACAATAAACAAATATAGAAAAATTGCAGGATACAAAATCAATAAATAAAACTCTGTTGCATTTCTGCATGCTAAAAATGAGCTAGCAGAAAGAGAAATTAAGAAAACAATTCCATTTACAATCGCAACAAAAAGAATGAAACACCTAGGAATAAATTTAACCAAGGAGGTGAAAGACTTGTACACCAAAAACTATAGGACATTATGTACAAAGACTTGTACACCAAAAACTATAGGACATTGTTCTTCAAGAAATTGAAGACACAAATAAATGGAAAGACAGTCTGTGCTCATGGACTGGAAGAATGAACATTATTAAAATGTCCATATTACCTATAGAAATTCTTTTGGGTGTTGGATTGTATTCTCTGGGGAAAATTTGGGGTGATCTTGACATGCACTGAAGGCAGATCCAGACCAAGAACAAGAAGAACCTAAGGAATTTCAAGTCACTTGTGAGTAACATCAGAATAGGAAAAGTCTGAGATATATACATGCACCAAATTATGACAGTTACTATCTCTGGATAGTGGATTATAAATGATATTTATTTCATTCCCTCTTCATTTTTGTATTTTAAAATTTTTCTATGAGTTGGGCTGTGTAGAGGAAGTTATTTTGAAACACACGTGGGCTTTGCAATCAGACAGGCTTATATTAGAACCCAGCTCCACTACTTCTGGAATTTGTGATTCTAGATAAGTTCCTTGAACTTTTAAAGCCTCAGTTCCCTCATTCGTATAACAACTACTCATAGGTAGTTGTGAGGATTAAATAAAATAATCCGTGTAAAGTTCTTCAAACGGTGCCTTTGAACTGAGTGGGCATACAATAAATCGTACAAATTATTATTGTTTTTGGTAGGTAAACTTTGCTGATGGCTCTCAGATCTTGAAAATGATCAGCCTTTCTACTCACTGCCAAGAAGTTAAGGCAGCACCTGGCCTTGTGGCTTCATCATCTAATGAACAAGCAGAAGAAACTCAACCAAGTTTTATCTCTACCATATAAGTCACGCAATCATCACGAAGAAAAACCTTTCTGAGCACCCACTATGTGCAAGTTATTTAAGTTCTCAGACGTTGGACCCCATCCCTATGACCTTCATCTTGTAGCCAGGTCACTTCTGGCCACTAATGCTCAAGTGTCTCAACTCCTAATTAAAAACACTTTCAGAGTAAGCTATACTTAGGATGGGCCCACATGGCTTTAATTCCCAGTGAAGAATACACATCACATTTCAGGACTTCTACACTAGCCAAAGCGTTCTGATGTGGGGTTTGACTCCCTTGGTGCTGTCATGTGACAGGCTTTTTGATGTGGTCTCTGTTCCAGTAAGTTAAACTCTGGCATCTCAGAACTGGCGCAGCCTGCCCGGCTACAGATGAATTCTGAACGCAGACTCAGGCTGAATCTGCATGCCTGTGGGTGGATGGGACCACAAAGGCCATGGGTTAATTATCTGGAGGCTGTTTTAGTGCAGGCCCCACTCTTCAAGTTTTCCTACTTGCTGCTGTGTAGCTTGGCTGTCTAAGACGGTGCTCCTCAAAGCATTTTTGGTTTTTGACCTCTTGGCTGGGAGAAAGAAACCCCTCTGAACCCTGCATGTTCCTGCTTGAGGCTACAGAGGCAAGCTTACTGGGTTTCACGAAACTTTTCACTGCTCTGGATGAGGTCTGCCCTGAAATGCCTGGTGTTTATTCATTATAGTAAGTAAATAAATAAGTCGTGCTTGAAACAAAAGCGCAGGCCTTGTTAGACGTGACATGCTCACACCATCTGGGTCTCCTCTCCTTCCAGGCACGTGGAAGACAAGACTGCCCAGCCCTCTGGGGTTTGGTGGGGCAGTGTGACCAGTTTAGGCCAGCAGGGTGTGAGCTGAGGTGACACCTGTCACTCCTCCGCATTGAAGAGCGGATGAGACGTCCAACCTCTCTCTTCCCTGGAGACCAAAGGAGTCACATGTTCTAGATATTAGAGCTACAGATGGTAAAGCCTCCATCAGCCTGGATTCTTGAGTGACTGATGGAGTGGAATTTTCCCAATACACATACCCACCACCCTTGACTTGGCGACCGACATGTATCATATGCAAGAAATAAATCTTTTTGGGTTCAACATTGGATCTGGGGGCTAATTTGTTATCACAGAACAATGTAGCCTATTCTAACTAATACAATTATCCCATAAACATTAGTAACATAGAAAGTGGTATACAGATCACCTGTTGGACCTGTCATTGGGAGTTGGCCAAGGCTGTCTATGGTGAAAGGTAGAGGACTAAAGGAACACTCTCAAGGATGAGCAGTAGTCCAGATGATGAAGTTCAGGGGACCTGCAGTCTATATTGGGAGGCCTGGAGGAAGGCAAAGGTGACACTCAGTCTCTGGAGGTGCTCATCCCAGGCAGGCCAGACTCCAGGCCAAGGTCAGCCAAGAAGAGCCTCCCAACCCCAAAGAGAGGAAGCATTCCCAGTAGACTTCTTACCCTGCCCTCCTTGGTTCAGAAGCTGTGTTTGTTGGCAGGCTGCCTTTAGGGCCCCAGAAAGTGAAAAAACTTTCATGGGTCACTTTAGATGCACAAGATGTTCGACTGTGATGAGATTTTATTTACTGGTCTGTATTGATTTTCTTTGCATAGGCCCCTGAGGGCCAACTCCCATCCAAGTGGGAGTTAAGACATACTCACACAGACCCCATCTGAGGTTCTTGGAAATGCAACGTGAATGATTAACAATCCCAGTGAAAGGAGGCTGTGGCTGCCCTTTCCATTTCTAAACCTGAAGTTACCCAACTGCCATATCGAAAGCCAGGAACTTTTCAGTAACCTGGATGGAGAGGGACCTGGGAAGTGAATGAGGGGAAGCTTCCGCCCCGCTTTTTTTTTTTAACGGAGACACTGGTGGAAAAATGTTTTTTTGTTTTTTTTTTAATTTTTGAATTTAATTTTATTTATTTTTTTATAAAGCAGGTTCTTATTAGTTATCCATTTTATACATATTAGTGTATTTATGTCAATCTCAATCTCCCAATTTATGCACACCACCACCCTCCCTGCCACTTTCCCCGCTTGGTGTCCATACGTTTGTTCTTTACATCTGTGTCTCTATTTCTGCCCTGCAAACTGGTTCTTCTGTACCATTTTTCTAGGTTCCACATATATGCGTTAATATACGATATTTGTTGTTCTCTTTCTGACTTACTTTACTCTGTATGACAGTCTCTAGATCCATCCATGTCTCTAAAAATGACCCAATTTCGTTCCTTTTTATGGCTGAGTAATATTCCATTGTATATATGTACCACATCTTTATCCATTAATATATTGTGTCATTTAAAGTTTGTGTTTCCTTATTAATTTTCTGTTTGGTTGATCTGTCCGTTGGTATAAGTGAGGTGTTAAAGTCCCCCACTATTATTGTGTTACTGTTGATTTCCTCTTCTATAGCTGTTAGCAGTTGCCTTATGTATTGAGGTGCTCCTATGTTGGGTACATATATATTTATAATTGTTCTATCATCTTCTTGGTTTGATCCCTTGATCATTATGTAGTGTCCTTCCTTGTCTCTTGTAACAGTCTTTATTTTAAAGTCTATTTTATCTGATAAGCTTCTTCTTGGATTGATCCCTTGATCATTATGTAGTGTCCTTCCTTGTCTCTTGTAACATTCTTTATTTTAAAGTCTATTTTTTCTGATATGAGTCTTGCTACTCCAGCTTTCTTTTGATTTTCATTTGTATGGAATATCTTTTTCCATCCCCTCACTTTCAGTTTGTATGTGTCCCTAGGTCTGAAGTGGGTCTCTTGTAGACAGCGTATATATGGGTCTTGTTTATGTATCCATTCAGTGAGCCTGTTTCTTTTGGTTGGAGCATTTAATCCATTCATGTTTAAGGTAATTATCGATATGTATGTTCCTGTTACCATTTTCTATGTGATCTTTTTCTTAATTGTTTTGGGTTTGTTTTTGTAGGTCCTTTTCTTCTCTTGTGTTTCCCACTTAGAGAAGTTCCTTTAGCATTTGTTGTAGAGCTGGTTTGGTGGTGCTGAATTCTCTTAGCTTTTGCTTGTCTATAAAGGTTTTAATTTGTCTAATCTAAATGAGATCCTTGCCGGGTAAAGTAATCTTGGTTGTAGGTTCTTCCCTTTCATCACTTTAAATGTATCATGCCACTCCCTTCTGGCTTGTAGAGTTTCTGCTGAGAAATCAGCTGTTAACCTTATGGGAGTTC
>NW_020175192.1:4948263-4952324 GCF_003031525.2 Neophocaena asiaeorientalis asiaeorientalis
TGTTAAAGTCCCCCACTATTATTGTGTTACTGTTGATTTCCTCTTCTATAGCTGTTAGCAGTTGCCTTATGTATTGAGGTGCTCCTATGTTAGGTGCATATATATTTATAATTGTTATAGCTTCTTCTTGGATTGATCCCTTGATCATTATGTAGTGTCCTTCCTTGTCTCTTGTAACATTCTTTATTTTAAAGTCTATTTTTTCTGATATGAGTCTTGCTACTCCAGCTTTCTTTTGATTTTCATTTGTATGGAATATCTTTTTCCATCCCCTCACTTTCAGTTTGTATGTGTCCCTAGGTCTGAACTGGGTCTCTTGTAGACAGCGTATATATGGGTCTTGTTTATGTATCCATTCAGTGAGCCTGTTTCTTTTGGTTGGAGCATTTAATCCATTCATGTTTAAGGTAATTATCGATATGTATGTTCCTGTTACCATTTTCTTAATTGTTATGGGTTTGTTTTTGTAGGTCCTTTTCTTCTCTTGTGTTTCCCTCTTAGAGAAGTTCCTTTAGCATTTGTTGTAGAGCTGGTTTGGTGGTGCTGAATTCTCTTAGCTTTTGCTTGTCTATAAAGGTTTTAATTTGTCTAATCTAAATGAGATCCTTGCCGGGTAAAGTAATCTTGGTTGTAGGTTCTTCCCTTTCATCACTTTAAATGTATCATGCCACTCCCTTCTGGCTTGTAGAGTTTCTGCTGAGAAATCAGCTGTTAACCTTATGGGAGTTCTCTTGTATGTTATTTGGCTTTTTTCCCTTGTTGCTTTCACTAATTCTTTCTTTGTCTTTAATTTTTGTCAGTTTGATTACTATGTGTCTTGGCGTATTTCTCCTTGGGTTTATCCTACCTAGGACTCTCTGCGCTTCCTGGACTTGGGTGGCTAATTCTTTTCCCATGTTAGGGAAGTTTTTGACTATAATCTCTTCAAATATTTTCTCAGGTCCTTTCTCTCTCTCTTCTCCTTCTGGGACCCCTTTAATGTTAATGTTGTTGCATTTAATGTTGTCCCAGATGTGTCTTAGGCTGTCTTCATTTCTTTTCATTCTTTTTTCTTTATTCTGTTCCATGGCAGTGAATTCCACCTTTCTGTCTTCCAGGTCACTTATCCATTCTTCTACCTCAGTTATTCTTCTATTGATTCCTTCTACTGTATTTTCCATTTCAGTTATTGTATTGATCATCTCTGTTTGCTTGTTCTTTAATTCTTCCAGGTCTTTGTTAAACATTTCTTGCATCTTCTCAATCTTTGCCTCCATTCTTTTTCTGAGGTCCTGGGTCATCTTCACTATCATTATTCTGAATTCTTTGTCTGGAAGGTTTCCTATCTCCACTTCATTTAGTTGCTTTTCTGGGGTTTTATCTTGTTCCTTCATCTGGTACTTAGCCATCTGCCTTTTCATCTTGCCTATCTTTCTGTGAATGTGGTTTTTGTTCCACAGGCTGCAGGATTCTTCTTGCTTCTGGTGTCTGCCCTCTGGTGGATGAGGCTATCTAAGAGGCTTGTGCAAGCTTCCGGATGGGAGGGACTGGTGGTAGGTAGAGCTGGCTGTTGCTCTGGTGGACAGAGCTCAGTAAAACTTTAATCCGCTTGTCTGCTGATAGATGGGACTGGGTTCCCTCCCTGTTGGTTTTTAGGCCTGAGGCAATCCAACACTGGGGCCTACCCTGGCTCTTTGGTGGGGCTAATGGCAGACTCTGGGAGAGCTCATGCCAAGGAGTACTTCCCAGAACTTCTGCTGCCCATGCCCTTGTCCTCACGGTGAGACACAGGCACCCCCCACCTCTGCAGGAGACCCTCCAACACTAGCAAGTAGGTCTGGTTCAGTCTCCTATGGTGTCACTGCTCCTCCCCTAGGTCCTGATGCGCACACTACTTTGTGTGTGCCCTCCAAGAGTGGAGTCTCTGTCTCCCCCAGTCCTGTTGAAGTCCTGCAATCAAATCCCGCTAGCCTTCAATGTCTGATTCTCTAGGAATTCCTCCTCCCATTGCTAGACACCAGGTTGGGAAGCCTGACGTGGGGCTCAGAATCTTCTCTCCAGTGGGTGGACTTCTGTGGTATAACTGTTCTCCAGTTTGTGAGTCACCCACCCAGCAGTTATGGGATTTGATTTTATTGTGGTTGCTCCCCTCCTACCATCTCATTGAAGCTTCTCCTTTGTCTTTGGATGTGAGGTATCTTTTTTGGTGAGTTCCAGTCCCTTCCTGTCGATGATTGTTCAGCAGTTAGTTGTGATTCCAGTGCTCTCACAAGAAGAAGTGAACACACATCCTTCTACTCTGCCATCTTGAACCAGTCTCCTGAAGCTTTCCTCTTGTCATCACTGATGACATGGTTTGTAGTGTCTGAAAGTCATTGTTACCATCCATCTTCTGCTTGACCAGCCTGGAATGAGGTTGTATTCAGCTGACAGCAGGAGAAGGATGCACATAACCACATTCTTCATGGTGCCAAACTGCCTTTTTTTAAAAAATAAATATATTTATTTATTTTATTTATTTTTGGCTGGGTTGGGTCTTTGCTGCTGTGTGTGGGCTTTCTCTAGTTGTGGCGAGCTGGATTAATTGTTATGGGTTTGTTTTTGTAGGTCCTTTTCTTCTCTTGTGTTTCCCACTTAGAGAAGTTCCTTTAGCATTTGTTGTAGAGCTGGTTTGGTGGTGCTGAATTCTCTTAGCTTTTGCTTGTCTATAAAGGTTTTAATTTGTCTAATCTAAATGAGATCCTTGCCGGGTAAAGTAATCTTGGTTGTAGGTTCTTCCCTTTCATCACTTTAAATGTATCATGCCACTCCCTTCTGGCTTGTAGAGTTTCTGCTGAGAAATCAGCTGTTAACCTTATGGGAGTTCTCTTGTATGTTATTTGGCTTTTTTCCCTTGTTGCTTTCACTAATTCTTTCTTTGTCTTTAATTTTTGTCAGTTTGATTACTATGTGTCTTGGCGTATTTCTCCTTGGGTTTATCCTACCTAGGACTCTCTGCGCTTCCTGGACTTGGGTGGCTAATTCTTTTCCCATGTTAGGGAAGTTTTTGACTATAATCTCTTCAAATATTTTCTCAGGTCCTTTCTCTCTCTCTTCTCCTTCTGGGACCCCTTTAATGTTAATGTTGTTGCATTTAATGTTGTCCCAGATGTGTCTTAGGCTGTCTTCATTTCTTTTCATTCTTTTTTCTTTATTCTGTTCCATGGCAGTGAATTCCACCTTTCTGTCTTCCAGGTCACTTATCCATTCTTCTACCTCAGTTATTCTTCTATTGATTCCTTCTACTGTATTTTCCATTTCAGTTATTGTATTGATCATCTCTGTTTGCTTGTTCTTTAATTCTTCCAGGTCTTTGTTAAACATTTCTTGCATCTTCTCAATCTTTGCCTCCATTCTTTTTCTGAGGTCCTGGGTCATCTTCACTATCATTATTCTGAATTCTTTGTCTGGAAGGTTTCCTATCTCCACTTCATTTAGTTGCTTTTCTGGGGTTTTATCTTGTTCCTTCATCTGGTACTTAGCCATCTGCCTTTTCATCTTGCCTATCTTTCTGTGAATGTGGTTTTTGTTCCACAGGCTGCAGGATTCTTCTTGCTTCTGGTGTCTGCCCTCTGGTGGATGAGGCTATCTAAGAGGCTTGTGCAAGTTTCCGGATGGGAGGGACTGGTGGTAGGTAGAGCTGGCTGTTGCTCTGGTGGACAGAGCTCAGTAAAACTTTAATCCGCTTGTCTGCTGATAGATGGGACTGGGTTCCCTCCCTGTTGGTTTTTAGGCCTGAGGCAATCCAACACTGGGGCCTACCCTGGCTCTTTGGTGGGGCTAATGGCAGACTCTGGGAGAGCTCATGCCAAGGAGTACTTCCCAGAACTTCTGCTGCCCATGCCCTTGTCCTCACGGTGAGACACAGGCACCCCCCACCTCTGCAGGAGACCCTCCAACACTAGCAAGTAGGTCTGGTTCAGTCTCCTATGGTGTCACTGCTCCTCCCCTAGGTCCTGATGCGCACACTACTTTGTGTGTGCCCTCCAAGAGTGGAGTCTCTGTCTCCCCCAGTCCTGTTGAAGTCCTGCAATCAAATCCCG
>NW_020175192.1:4952667-4970907 GCF_003031525.2 Neophocaena asiaeorientalis asiaeorientalis
CTCCAGTTTGTGAGTCACCCACCCAGCAGTTATGGGATTTGATTTTATTGTGGTTGCTCCCCTCCTACCATCTCATTGAAGCTTCTCCTTTGTCTTTGGATGTGAGGTATCTTTTTTGGTGAGTTCCAGTCCCTTCCTGTCGATGATTGTTCAGCAGTTAGTTGTGATTCCAGTGCTCTCACAAGAAGAAGTGAACACACATCCTTCTACTCTGCCATCTTGAACCAATCTCCTGAAGCTTTCCTCTTGTCATCACTGATGACATGGTTTGTAGTGTCTGAAAGTCATTGTTACCATCCATCTTCTGCTTGACCAGCCTGGAATGAGGTTGTATTCAGCTGACAGCAGGAGAAGGATGCACATAACCACATTCTTCATGGTGCCAAACTGCCTTTTTTTAAAAAATAAATATATTTATTTATTTTATTTATTTTTGGCTGGGTTGGGTCTTTGCTGCTGTGTGTGGGCTTTCTCTAGTTGTGGCGAGCTGGGCTACTCTTCGTTGTGGTGCATGGACCTCTCATTGTGGGGGCTTCTCTTGTTGTGGGACATGGGCTCTAGGCGTGCGGGCTTCAGTAGTTGCAGTGCATGGGCTCAGTAGTTGTAGCTCGTGGGCTCTAGAGCACAGGTTCAATAGTTGTGGCACACAGGCTTAGTTGCTCCATGGCATGTGGGATCTTCCCAGACCACAGATTGAACCCATGTCCCTTGCTTTGGCAGGCAGATTCTTAACCAGTGTGCCACCAGGGAAGTCCCGAGACTGCCTTCTTATTAGAACTGGAAGAAAGAAGAAAGGATGATGGGTTAGTCCTCTCATGATTCCCTGGGCTGGAATTGCTGAAGAGCTAATATTTCTGTATAAAATTGTCTTTGCAGAAATCAACTTTTCCGAATTCACTGGGAATGCAGAACCAGGGGTCTGGCTGCATTGAGATGAGAGGGTTCATTGGGACAAAAATTGGTTTTTGCCACTTTGCTACTTCGCAGAGCTGTAATGCTAAAGTCTCTCAGGGTTTTTAGTTTTTACAAGGTAATTATTTTCAGAGTCAAAAAGGTGCAGGTTCCCTTACCAAAAACCTCCTGATGCAAGAGAAATGAGATCTTGTTATACATTACTCAGATCACTCTGTTTCCTCTGTCTAAATCCACTCTGCTGGTAGAGTGAAAACCACAGTTTCATTCCCAGGTATACAGAACGACAGTAATCACATCAAATGTTAATGTGATGAATCCATTTAAATAGAGATAAATTCCAAATGCAAATATATTTTTATTTTGAATTAACACACTTACGAAGAAAATGCTTGTGCTTTTAGAATAGAAGGCAGATTTCTGAACCACCTCTCCACAACCCTGATTAAATAAAAGATTTGCTGAGAGCAAATAGTGTCAGTTGAAAAACAGTGGCAAGAACCTACTTAGTGGTTCCTATCTTTTAATCCATATTGACAGCACAAAAAGTGTACTTTAATTATGATTTCCAAATCTCACCTTGATACTCTGTGAAGTAAAAGAGAAAACCCTACATTCTGATATGTACCATAGTTACTTTGTATTTTTCAGGTGCTCTAAGAGCGCTTTATTCCCAAAGGTTGCTGATATAAGGATTCCTCGGAGACAGAGTGGCAGGTAGAGCCCTGCGCTAAGAGCCCCAAGGCCTGAACCAAACTGGAGTCAGATGTATCCACTATTGAAGCCACAGGCCACAGGGAAGGAGACCAAGGGTGGGACTTGGTTTGTGGAGCTGTAAGTTGCACCTTGTGGATAGAAAGCTTCCCCCTGACTTCAGGTTGGTCTTATGGCTGAGGTGTAGCACTATGGCTGCACCAAATGGATATTCAGAGCAAAAGTTAGGAGGTTTAGGCCCTCTTCACCAGCAACAATTGGAATTTTCATCACCTAAATTGAGCCTCTAAGTAAATGAATGTAATCTCTAGAAAACTGAAACTGCACAAGTAAACAATGGAAGGAAAGGAGAAAGGTGGTTTGAATGCAAGGGATATCTTTCTAAAATGCAAGATGAAGGTGATGTCGACTCAGAATCTTTGCCTCAATCTTTCCAAGGCCATCATAAAACTAAGTTCTGTAAAGGAACACAAAGAGACTAAAGAAACAGACTCCTAACTAGCTCACATAATGAACAGCTCATCCTTGCCGCCTCAAGCACCATCCCTGATTGAAGGGCGCTGTGAACTCTGCTCCCAACTTGCCAGCCCGGGCAGCTGAGATTGATGTGTAGACTGGGAACATGAACCCTGGGCTTCAGGAGCAGCTTGAGGTCAAGTCAGAATTTGTTTCTGTCCTGCCTTTCAATGCTTTGTTTTTATATGAACCATCCATACTAAGGACTCAGCATTGCTGGGCCTGGGAGAGCCGGGGGCGGACACCTTCAAGGAGACTCATTCAGGATGTAAATTCACTAGCTATGTGGAGGGCTGGGGCTTTTCCTATAAGGATCAATGAAAGCTGGAAATTCCCAGTTTAACCACTGACCAGGCCCTTCTACCCCACCACCCCCACCAAATCCCGCCCCACCCTGATGGTTGCTCTAACCAAAATAAATCATAAATGTGTAAAGCTCAATAGTCATCCTATCCAGAGTCACTGCCACCCATTTCTAAAGCCCAGACCGACGTAGAGTAACCCCAAATTTCAGTTCTCTTCAAGGGGCTACTGCACATCCTTGGTGACAATTAAATCACAGAACCTGTGTAAGTAAGATTTTATTTTTTTTTACTCTATTTGCTTTATTGTTTGCTGTTTCTCTTCCATATACATCTAGATCGACACGTATTGATGGGATGTGATCATCACACATAAATGAAGGATAGTTCTTTAACATACTAACGCTGACAACAACTAATTAATACCTTTCCTTTGTAAAGCATTTAGAGTTTCCACCAAATATCTTCACATGAATCATCTCTTTTATTTTCAGAACCATATCGTAGGCAGGACATGCATTATTATTGACATTAAGTGAATAAAGAAACTGAGACTTCCTGGAGGTTAATAGGGTTGCCTTGAGTAACAGAAATGACTGGCGTTGGTTGTAGGATTAGGACAGACTCCAAGTCCAATACTTGTTCCAAGCCATCCCACTGTCTCTACAAAGAAATCTTTCCTTCTCTGGAAAGCTTTGAATTTTATAAATTGTTTAAGTGCTTATTATTTTGTTTGATGGAAATGAAATACAGCTAACACTTGTTGAGTCATGACTAAGTCGAGTCATCGTACAGAGTATCAAGTGCTCAACGTGAACTTTCCCATTTATGGGGTGGCTGTTATTATCCCTGCTGTTATAGATGAGGAAACCGAGCACAGAGAGGCTTTTACAATTTGCCCAAATCACACAGCAGGTAAGTAGCAGGGATTTGAAAACAGGCAGCTTGACTCCAGAGCCTCCCAGCCTCATCTGTCTGCTGAGGTAGGCGGGTTTGCAACTTCTCGAATTGATAATCGAAGAACCATAGGTCTAGTTGCTGGTAGGCAGAACTGTCAACATTGCCAAAATGTTTGGGATCGTTTGGGTCTGTGTTGATTGTTCCAGCTAGGAGGCCAAGCTGGAATCAATAGAAATAAACCAAATAACCAAAAGAAACCAGACACTCTGTTGTGAGATGGGGTTCCTCCCCCTGCTACTCTCCCACCCCGCGATAGCTTTCCTTCCCAATCAGTTTTTTCTCCACAGTGGCATCAGTATTACCCCTATTTCTGATACCAAAAATCACTAAGTGCCTTCTCCCTCAGGTCCCATATCCAGTCAGCTATCAGGAATTCCTATTTCGTGGTTGTGTGCGTCTCTAGAACCTGCTTCTTCCCCTTCTCCCCTTCTGCCATGACCACAGTCCAGTTGAATAACTAGACAATAGCCTCTCCAGCTTCAGACACTTCCCACAGTGTAGTCAATGTTGTCCCCAAGCATCCTAAAAACACAGCTGTCCTCACCTCTTCCCATGCTGCGCTCCTACACATGGCACTCCATTGTCTATCGCAAGCCCTGTGGTTTACATCTTCCATTGTCTAGCTCCTCCGTTTTCTGCCCATTTTCCTACCAATCCATTGTCTCTGGCTTCTCCTTTCTTTTTTCTTTTTGGCTGCACCACGTGGCATACAGGATCCTGTTCCCCGACCGGGGATCAAACCTGCGCCCCCTGCAGCGGAAGCGCAGAGTCTTAACCACTGGACCGCCAGGGAAGCCCCCCTTCCTTCTCCTCTTGTCAAGTAGGTCTCACAGTCCCCGGCACATGTCCACGAGCCCATCGCCTCACCTCGTGCCTTCATTGTTATTTTCCCCGTCCTGTTATTTCTCTTCCTTCACGCTTATCCCAATCTAGACATCCCTCCAGTCTGTGAAATCTTCTCATATTCTTCCTTCTTGGATTCCTATTGTTCCTACAGAAAGCGCCACAGATTTTAGAGTGTTTAATTTTGTTTTCTAATTGTCTCACTACTTATCTCCTCTGCTGGACTGTAAGTTTCCTAGGTCAAGGACCCTCTCATATTTTTTTTCATGATCGTCACTGGGCATAATGGAGTATTGGACTCAGAGGAGGCGCTTGTTTGGTGGACTGATTTCACTTGGTGGAGGGACTTGGCATCAGACCAGAAGGCAAATGAGCATTGGCTGATTTAGTAGCTCTGATGAGCAATCCAGTGACCTTGCTCCACACGGGTTACTTCTCTAATACTTGATGCCAACGACATCGAGTGAAGGTCAGGATATTACAAACCAGACAATTTATTTTCTGTAGTAGAGTTGTCTTTTCCCTACCTCTTAAGCATCTGAGGAACCCATCTTTTCTGATTCCTTTCCCAGGTCGCAGTGGCTGTTCTCTAAGGAGGTACGATAATGGGGCGGGGTGGGGGGGGTAAACTGAGTTGTCCAAGTGAAAGACCACCGCAAGTAGAATCTGATTTATAATCTCCAAAGTAATACATTAGAAATGGAAAGTAGCTCAGGGCAGATGTTTCAGAATAATTCATGAAACAGTTTTTTACCAGAAGAGAAGTTGTTGGACACTGCGAAGCCTTTTTCAGAATCAGAATGTTTAATGGCCATTCATCCAAGTTCAAGTTGCCCCAGGCAGATTTCAGAGAGACTAGCACTTTGGAAATCTAATAGCAGAAGTAATCGAGTTAGTATATATGGACACATTTGAAAAGTGTGTCATACTTTCCAAATTGTGTTCTCAAGCACCATCTTAGGAGTTAAATCCTTTTGAGTTGGAAGGAGTTCTGAAGGTTATATGGTTGAAAGAGGTATAACATGTCTGGAATACTATTAACATACTTTTCACTTTTGTATTTCATGGGTCGACCTACCCCTTCACTTTCCCATTTTCTCAGACATATGTCCACCTTTAGATTTCTACAGCATGAATGCAAAAAAAAAATCTAATGTGCAGGTTCTTGCAACCCAAAATGGGAATTTTGTAGGCATAATAGCTGTAAAAACTAGGCTTTGGTGAGAGAGAAATAGGATTTCCTAAATTATTTAGCTCCCATTTGGCATAACTTGCTAAACAGCCAAGCTTGTAGGTAGGACTCAGATCATAGAACTGCTTCCATGCATGCAAGGTCTGGTTCTGTCTATGACAACTGGGCCAGGAGGCTTGAATTGTAGAGGCAGGAAACCTGCCCATTTCTGGTCCCAAAAGACCATGAGAAGGAGAAGGGAGACAGAGGCTGGAGAGATATTCATCTTGATTTTCTGTCTCTGGGATGCCCAGAGGGGGAGGTGTGTTAGATGTTAAAATCAACACAAGGCCTCCCCTTCATCTGAGACTGCATAGAACGCAGGCTCCCCACACCCATGTGGGCGTGGCCACATCAGAGTAAACTCAGCAGTACAGCATGATTAGACAGTGGAAGGGCTAGCATTTAGCTTTCCCAAGCCACTCTCAGTTCCTGTGTGGTGTGGAAGGAACTCAGAATCTCCTGTGTGTCCCTGAAGTGGGTGAGGCACAGATGCTGGTTGGAATCTGGCTAGAGAACATACCAGAGAGGAATGACCATAGTGGGGACAAGATGGCGCTGTGGGCAAGGGTTGCAAAATGAACTGCCTGGACCCTGACCTCACAACCAGACCCAGGGGCTCAACAACAAGGCGGACCCAGGGGCCCACGGTGCCAAGGGAGAGCCAGAGGCCCAGCACCAAGGGGGACCCAGGGGCGGCCAAACTAGGGAAAAAAGAAGCTGGACTCCACCTCAACCACGACAGAAAATGAACCACAAGCTACCCAACCCAGCAACAAACACCAGCCTGAAGCCAAGGAACGGGACAAGCTGAACATTTGTCGTCAACAGTCCAGAGAGCAGCCCAGACCAACCACCCTACAGCAGACATGGGGAGGATCCAGAAAATACCATGTGGACGTGAGCCTGCCCCCCTCCACCCCTGAGAAGACAGTCAGCCCCCCTCACACACCCAGGCAAAGACTGAATTATCTAAAGAAAACTGCTCCTGAGCAGGGGATTGGACTGAGATTAAAGGCTGGAGTAAACCTAGTTTCCCACACCACAGTGGGATGGGGACTCACCGAAAAACTCAGCATTTCCACAAGTCTGGGTGCTTTGGTGACGTTGCTCCCCAGCGTGACGTTCTCCTTCACGTTCGGGAAAAGACGCATAGTGACTGTGGGAGCAGGTGAAGCAGATGTTACCATCTTCATTTTACACGTGCAGAAGCCAAGGTCCAGAGATGAAATGTCTCATCCATGGTCAAGAGGCACTGGGTGCAAAACCACAGCAGGAGTTAGACCTTCTGATTCCAGCTCCACGCTCCTCCCACAGGGCTGAGAGCCCCTCTCGTGACCAGGCAGGAGATGCCCACCTACTCCAGCCCGGGGAACAATGGTGAAAAGTGTTTATGCTCAGAAGCAGCCTTAGGTTTCCCTTTTGGGCCCCAGTCATATCTTCAGTCTTCATTCAGGGGAATGTTACGGCTGAAGATGTACCTTTGGCATATTTGCACCTGGTGGTGGCGTGGCAGTGGCATAATTCTACGTCTGTTCATGATGCCAAATGTTTGGAACCGCACAGAGCTCATAGGACAGTGATGGAACAAAATGTTTCTTTTTCTCCCTTTTCTCCCAAGGATCGCCTAAAATTGAAACCTCTATATTGGCTGCAGTTTCCATCCATCTGCAGAAACACATTAGAAAGAGAAAGAGGTTGGCAACTGACTTCAGGCTTTTCCCCCAGAGTGTTACTTACCTGACTTTAACCAGATGCTGTGCCTGTCTCTCCCCTCCATGCTCAGTGGGCAAAAGACAGAAGAAATACAAGGAATGCTTGTAACGCTCTGGACTCTCTCCCCCTCTCTTTTTCTTTCTGTCTTTCCTTTTTTTCTTTTTTAATCCCAGGACCGGATATACAAGTTCCAGAAGAGGAATATATATCCCCAGAGTCTGAAATCAAATCTGGAATTCATATCCTCTGTAAATGTACTTTATTAAAAGCAGGAATCAAGAAAGGTTTTGGAATTATTATATTGGAGAGGTTGATTGTTTAGAGAGGACTTGGAATTAGGGATAATTTTAGACATGTTTTACAGGCAGCCACCTCCTTGGATGAATGGGAAAACTGGGTACTTTGGCATCAATCCTATCCCAAAGGTCTTAAAACCAGCCCTTAGACTGTTACCAACGCAGGAAGGAAAGCAGGACATTGCGTTAAGACACATTCATCTATAATCACCATAATAGGGTGAATTGAAAATGTCTCAGGAACACGTGGTAGGTAACATGTCCAGGCATCACACTGTCAGTTTGGCACTAATCTTTGTAAAATCCACTTGCTGCCACTTCATGATGGTTAAGTGCAACCCCACGGCTTCCAGGGATGGAAGGCATGTGTGTGTGCATGTCGGTCTGTGTCTGTGTCTCTGTGTGTGTCTGTGTGGGCATGTGCGTGAAGAAGCTGAAACTGTTGTTTGAGGTCCAGAAATGGAGCCAGTGGAGGCTGCAAGGGGAGGAAGGAAGCGGGGCGAATCACATGCACCATCCCGGGACATGCCTGCAGCCTGTACTACCGGCCATTCTCTGGGTGGGGAACCAGGAACTTGTCCGTCGTTCCCAGAAGGCCCAGACGGTTTTATATCAGTAAACTGTCTCTGAACTATTTTTTTCCCCTCGGTTTGAAATCACATTCTTCTGAATACCATTGCAGCTCACGGTATGTCTCTGATGAAAACCATCACTTCACAGGGGTCGGCCAACTCAACAGCGGGAGCAAAGTGATTACGGGATTCACATTCCAGTAATAAAAGAAGAGCTCAGCCCTCTAACTGGTCAGAGAAAGGTGGGAGCCCCTGGTGACCCAGAAGAAACCTCTGGACCCTCAGAGGTCCCAGAAGAACGGAGAGGGAGGTAGCGGTTCTGGGCTAATTTAAAGGAGAGCTTTTGCTGTATTTGATGGAAAGCTTGGAGGAAACGCCACTGTCTAGCTCCAGCACCCACATCCCTGCTTTTCATTCACATCCAGTATCTCCCCTGCTGCTTTATTTAAAAAGTCCCCTCTTTCAGAACATGTGGGAAGGTACAGCGAACATTGGGATGGCTAAGGTCCTTGAATTCTCATGTTGGCTGCCTTGCTATGACTTTTGAGTTCTTGTCTTAATTAGAGCAGCCCTAAAGGGGAATTTGAAATCACCCCTGCAGCCGCTCCCAGGAGAAGCAGCGGTGGACTCCTCTTCCTGTGTTCCTGTCTCCTGGAGGGACCTGGGTTTCCCCCACCTCTTTCTCTCTCCCTCCGCAGGGTTCTGGCCTCCAGAGACAGCGTGGGCCTGGGGCCTCTGCTCCCAGCTTCTCTGCAGAGAGAGAGCCTGTTCAGATTCCACGCTTCCTGCCTGGACCAGGGATGCCTCTGACACCCCCTCAGGGAGATGGTTTGTAATGTTTGTCCTGTAAACTCTTAGGTAACTGTTCTCTTCCACCAGGGGAGGTCACGTGGCTTAGAGGGAAAAGATGTTTTTCTTGTGGGTATCTAAGGACATTGAGCCACGGCCAGGCGGCCACGCCGACAGAACCCCCGCTCTGAACAGAGACCACTGTTCAGGAAGCCAAGGGGAAATGACACTCCCGGTCAAGTGCAAACCACTGTGCCGCAAAAGCTCTGGGCACTGGGCCTGTGACACGCGCCCTTCTTCCAAAACTTCCCTGCAGAAACGCCCCTCTTCAAAAGGCACAGTCCGTGAATGGATACCCGACTGGTGAAGAAAGACTGTCTGGAATTCTCAGGCCCCTAGACCAGAGTGTTCCAGGGCTTTGGTTCTCCTTGTGTTCACTTATTTTTTTTTAAAAAAAATTAATTAATTAATTACTTTTGGTTGTGTTGGGTCTTCGTTGCAGTGCGTGGGCTTTCTCTAGCTGCGGCGAGCGGGGGCTACTGTTCGTTGCGGTGCGCAGGTTTCTCACTGCGGTGGCTTCTCTTGCTGCCGAGCACGGGCTCTAGGTGTGTGAGCTTCAGTAGTTGTGGCTCCCGGGCTCTAGAGCCCTGGCTCAGTAGTTGTGGCTCACGGGCTTAGTTGCTCTGCGGCATGGGGGATCTTCCCAGACCAGGGCTCGAACCCGTGTGCCCTGCATTGGCAGGCGGATTCTTAACCACTGCACCACCAGGGAAGTCCCGTTTGTGTTTACTTATGGCTGCGATTTCCATCATGACTTCAGCCCTGGTTCTGAGTCTCCACCTGCTTCAGCTCAGGCCACCCTGTTGGTCTCTAAGAGTCAAAGGCTTTCCCCCAAATGCATTGAGACGGCGGGTTCTGCATGTTTGGGGACAAGGGAGCTGCAGCCCAGGACTCCCTGGGCCCAGGCTGGGCTCTGCCCAGAGACTTCTCCTGGTGGCCCAGCTGGCTGCTGCACCACAGGTGAAAACAGGGCCAGCCGCTCTCCACTAGGATGTTTTATCTTCTTCTTGGTTTTTTTTTTTTTTAATTGGAGGTATAATTGACGTACAGTAAAATGCACATATATATTTATCAAAATATTCTCCATTTAACCGCCAGCCAAATCAAGCATATAGACCTTCTCCCCTGGAACTCTTCTGGCGCCCATCCTCCTATTGAACACTTGAAGTCATCACGGGAAGGTCCTGTAATGTGATCAAGCTCTCTTCGCACTTGGAGCTTCTTGCCCCACAGCGGGGTGAGGCGGCTGCAGCAGACTCCTATGCCTCCCTTTTAAAACTTGAAGCTCAGAGAGGTCAAGCGATTAGCTCCTGGCCACACAGCCAGTAAGGGATGTTCAGTGGCTGGAACCCAGCTCTGGTCTCTCTTTCCTCCTCCTGGGCTCCCAGAAGAGTACAGACCTATGTGCTACTGGAATGAGAGCAGACCAGGATGCAGACCACATGGAGGCCACAGGAGCAGATGCCAGGAGCCCACCTTTGTCCAGGTTAGACAGTGTGCAGGCTTCAGATTCCAGGCTGCTTCTCATGTGGGGGCCACCCCTGCCTCGCATGTGATGTGTGTTCTCTCCCCGTGCCCCTCTTCCTTTTTCTACCCCAGGTGTAAATGAGTAGTACTCTTGTCCTCAAACCTCAGGAGGCCCAAGAATCCTCTGTAGAACAAATTGTACGTGCCGATTCTCAGACCTGGGGCAGGGCCCAGGAGTCTGCATTTTCACAAGGCTTGCTCTCCTCCTCTCCCTCCCCTCCACCCACCCAGGGGATCTGGGGGACCAACTGCACTTTGACCAACACTGTGTAAGGGGAGCTCTCTCAGTCTCCTCCACTGAGGAAGTAGCATCGGTTGTTACCAAGGTTCCACCCCCATCACACCCAGATCCCGCCCTTCCTGGAGGGTTTCCCCTTTCCTTAATTTCTTCCTTCTTCATCGTCGTCGCTATCTACCTTGTCCCTAGATTATTGAGTTCCTCTTGATCATGATTCTAATTTTCAACCAGCTCATCTAACCTCTCGTCCTTTCCTAAACTGCCCCTTAATCTCTAGAAAGCCTTAATGTCTGTGGTGATTTAAGGCAATCCACACACACCAGATACACAGACAAACACACATTCTACTGAAAACCCTTCTAGAGCATCAAGTCCAGACTCCTTCAAGTAGTCCTTAAGACTCTCCAGTATCTACTGCTTGCCTTCCAGTTCCATTTCCTTCTCTGAAACCCACCCTTCCTCCTTACCACAATTTTCCAGCTACTTTCACACCTTCATGCTCAGGCAAACTTGGCTCCCTTTGCCTGGAAAAGCCCTCCCTTTGGGCCCATCTGTGAACACTTACTCAGTTTTCAGGACAAAGGTTGAAGGAAGAAAGATTCCTTCCTTCAGGAAACATCCCAGCCTCTTCCAACACCCCCCAGGAAAGAATTGCTCCTTCTTTGGGGGCTATGCCTTCTCTCTCTAGTGAATTGGGAGCCATGAATCTTTAGAGCCTGCATGGGGTCTGGGCCCACACAGTGGAGGCTGAGGGTGGAGCCCTAATCCAACACTTTCCTGGACAAAGGGCTGTGGCCATTTTTACATGGTGGTCCTGAGCTAAAATAGCATGAGTGCAAATGTTTATCGTGTCTCCTATGTGCCAGGCACCGTTTTAAGTGCTTTTTTCCTGTTAAGCTTATTTGTATAAAATATGGTTTTCTCTAATGTTGGTAATTAGGGTGACCTCATGTCTGTATAGTGTAATGTCTTAGGTTTCAGAGGGAGCAACTTAACTTTTAACTGTAGCATCTACAAGAATCAATAAAGGCCATTGTCTCCCGTTGATCTGAGGGTTCCACTTCTATGCTGAGCATCTCTGATTCATTCATCCCAGTGGGACGTTTTTTCCTTGTTTTCTTTTTCTTGTAGGCTTAAAAAGATGCTAGTTGAATAATCTGAAGGGTGATTTTATTTATTACATCAATTCCATCCACAGTATATCTAAAAGTTTGAATAAAAGTCAATGGGGGAAAAAAATGATTCAACATACAGACATTTATTTTAAAAGCAGCTCTCCTGACTGTCTGTTCCTGTCCAGACATTTGAGATGCCACAAGGAAGAGGACCATTTCTCTAGACAGAGGCTTCACGCTCCCCTCGATTTATGATTAAGGACAGAGCCGAGGTGGCTCCATGCAGAAAGGAGAAAGCAGTAACGGAACCTTCTAGATGCCTAGTGATCACTGGAATGTGCTGGCATTTCCCAGGAGGCAGTCAGTTTCAAGCCACCAAAATGTGCTTCTCGATTCATTAATCTCTTAGTTAGGGTGGGAGTGGAGACCGGGAAATCTGCTCAAGATAAGCATGAAGTGCAGTATGACTTTGCCTTCTTAGAAAGAGCCATCATTCATATAAATTGCATCCTTCAACCTTTCAAGGGATTAAATGCTACAAGACAGACAGCATCTGGTTCAAACAGCAGCAAATCAAAGGGGGTAACAATACACCGCGTGGTGAATAACAGGCAGGCTCCTATATCCCTAAGAGGCCAACAGCAGAGGGAAAAAGAAACCTGTGAGAGGCACAGTAAGAAAGGGTACACCTGTAGATGTGTCGGGGAAGATAGTGATGACGGCCCAGCATAATAACGCCTTTCTTCCAAAGTGACCCAAAGCGGCCGGCAGCCGCCCTCCTTCAGGAGCTGGAACACAGCTCTCCTTGACCCACGGACCAGAAAAGAGAATAGGGGACAGAGACTCTCCCTTCCAGAAGCCACCAGCCCGGGCCATTAATTAACGTGCAGACTCAAATTGGCTTCTTAGAGAGTCTCTTCAGAGAGCAGAGGGAGAGGCTATTCGTCTGGAATTAGATAAAAAGTAGTTGGAGTTTGACTTCTTTGTTTCAGCCTCCCTTTTCTCCTCCTCCCCTTCATCTCCATCTCAGGCTCTCATTACTCTCATGACCTCTGCCCTTTGACCCTTCCAAGGAAGGATCAGATGCATGCCATTCACACCTCTGTGTAAAGTTAATCCTCTGGCATTTCCCAGGTATTCTGTTTTAGCCATAACCCCATCTGAAAAGCTCTCCTCTGTTAAAGGAATTTCAGGTTGAGATGAGTGTCTTTTTGGGGGACTGGTAAGAACCAAATTCTGGAAGTTTTGAGTGACACCTGCCTTGAGCATCTCAGACCACCCTTTTCTGGGACTTTCCACGACCCCCATTGGGAGTATTAATGTATTGAAGGGTAGAGTGCCCAGAACTATGCTATGTGCTTTATTTATATATTAATCTCTTTTAAAGTTAGCTTTAATTTCTATCAAAGTTATACATGCACCTTTTTTTCAGTGGTTCTCAAACATGGCTGAAACTTAGACTCCTCTGGGAAAATGTTTTAAAATCCTGAAGCCTAGACTTCACTCCAGACCAGCTAAGTAAAACACTATTGGAGGTATGGCCCAGGTCCTGGGGATTCTGAAGAGCCCCAAGTGGTGCAGCCTGGATGTCAGCCATCAACATAGATTTGAGGGAGATAATCTTACAAGACATATTTAAAACCAGACCAAACCAAACAGCAATATCCCCAAGCCTTTCCTGTCCCCACTTATTTTCCATCCTCCAGAAACAACAAATTCAGCTATCTGAGCTGATTCATATTGTCGTTGCCCTCATATTTCTAAATTCCATGATTATATTGCTACTCCTTGATTTTTTTGGCTTTAATCATCTGTTGACTTCCCACCATGGAAAATATGATTCAGTTCTCCTCCACCACCACCACCTACACCTCTAAAAGTCACACGGCCCGGCCCTCACATCATCCCAATACTGTTATCATTTGGTTACATCGATATTCAATTATGTCTATCTTCTCTGTTTCCTGAGTTTTCTCTGTACTCATCATTAATTCAACTCCCAACTCTTCCCAAAATGCTCTCCTCACACTCGGTTGAAATCTCTTGAGGAATTCTCTCTCACTGCCCAGGGACCTCCCATCTGGACCGGCCCCCCTTCGGGCTGCTGCAGGGTGACCCTCCCACCATCAGCCCAGGGATGCCACCCTTTCTCGTGTTGGATCCCTTGTCTTCTTTTTTGGTTTTCTCCTTCTTTTGTGGATTTTATCCTCCGGGAGCTTCTGGGGAGAGAGTACATGGGAGTAAAGGTTTTGAGATCTTGACTGTCTGAAAATTCACTATTCTCTCATGGAGTTTGGCTGAAGATAGAATTTTAGGCCAGAAATAATTTTCCCTCGGAATTTCTAAGGCATTGCTCTGTTGGCTTCTACCTTTCTAGGTTGCTATTGAGAAATCCAGTGCCATCTTGATTCTTGATAATTTAGATGAAACTCTCTCTCTCTCTCTCTCTGAAAACTTGTTGGATCTTCTCCTTGATCCTGAAGTTCTGAAATTCCATGAGGATGTACTTGGGGCTGCTCTATTGTCATCCACTGTGCCAGGTACTCAGAGAGCCCTTTCAATCAAGAAACACAAGCCCTAGAGTCTGAGAAATTGAATTTTTTCATTAATAATTTCCTCCTTCCGTTTACTCTGTTCTCTCTTTTTGGACCTTGTCTTGTTCGAATATTGAACCCCAAGGATTTGCCCTCCAAATTTCTTATATTTTTCTCTACTATTTTCTAATTCTTTGTCTTTTGGTCCTGCTTTCTAGGTGACTTCTTCATTGCTGCTTCCAACTCTTCCATTAAATTTTTTATCTTCTGTTAAATTTCTAAGGTGTCCTGTTTTCAGGACGTCCCTTGTGTAGTGCATCCTGCTGTTTCAAGAGTGCAATATTTTGTGGAGAAGGGAACCCTCCTGCACTGTTGTTGGGAATGTAAATTGGTGCAGCCACTATGGAGAGCAGTATGGAGGTTCCTTTAAAAACTAAAAATAGAGCTACCACATGATCCAGCAATCCCACTCCTGGGCATATATCCAGATAAGACAAAAACTCTAATCGAAATGATACATGCACCCCAGTGTTCATAGCAGCACTATTTACAATAGCTAAGACATGGAAGCAACCTAAATGTCCATCAACAGATGATGAATATATAATGGACTATTATTCAGCCATAAAAAAAAGAATGAAATAATGCCATTTGCAGCAACACGGATGGACCTAGTGATTATCATACTAAGTGAAGTAAGTCAGACAGAGAAAGACAAATACCATATGATATCATTTATATGTGGAATCTAAGAAAAGGCACAAATGAACTTATTTACATAATTGAAACTGACTCACAGACATAGAAAACAAACTTACGGTTACCAAGGGGAAATGTGGAGGGAGGGATAAATTAGGAGTTTGGGATTAACATATACACGCTACTATATATAAAACAGGTAATCAACAAGGACCTACTGTAAGGCACAGGGGACTATATTCAGTATCTTGTAATAACCTATAATGGAAAATAATCTGGAAAAGAATAGATATATATGTATAACTGAATCATTTTGCTGTACACCTGAAACATTGTAAATCAACTAGACTTCAATAAAAGAAAAAAGAGAATGCAATATCTTATCCCATCAAGGACCTTGGCCATTACACAGTGAGAAGGGCAATGTGCGGCCCCGCAGCCCAGATGTAAAACCGCCTCTGGGACTCACCCTGTTACACACCTGGGTGAAGTGAATAGGGGACCATCTCCAAGAGATGGAAGAGAGGTTTCACCAGCATAATATGTGGACAAAATAGTATACAGGCCCAGAAAGACACTGCCTCCTTCTAACCATACGGGAAGTCTTTTGTCCATTACAATTGGCCTTGAGGGTCAGAAAAGAAAGAGTAAATCCTTTTTTGATGGCTTTAGAATAATACAGAAACATTTGTTCTAATTTATAATCCATTTGTTAAAGATGAAAACTACGTAGTGAACGGTATGTCAGTAATAATCCCCTTTCTCGGACTTCCCTGGTGGCACAGTGGTTAGGAATCCGCCTGCCAATGCAGGGGACATGGGTTTGAGCCCTTGTCCGGGAAGATCCCACACGCCGTGGAGCAACTGAGCTGGGATTGTGCTTAGGTGCTGGAGGTATCGAGTTGGATAAGACACAGTTCTTGTCTCCAAATTGCCTACAATTTGGCTGAGAAGACAGATATAAACCAAAAAAGAAGCGGTTTTCTATCATCATATGTGAACATATGCCTTGAAAGACCAACAGACGGTGTTAATTAATTCCACCTGGAGAAGAAAGGCAGGGAAGTTTTCAAAGGCGAAAACCAAATCATCTTTATTGTTTTTTTTAAAATAACAGTAATACATTGTTTCAAGAAAATTCAAACAAAATATGATTCATAGAAAGTGAAGAATCACCATAACTACCTTCCCACCAAGAGATGAGTACTACTAATTTGATGTTTATTGGGAGATGACATTTGATCTATGTTTTAAAGGACCAGCGGAGGTTTGCCTGACATGAAAGGTGGCAGAAGTTGGAAGAAGAGTTCAAGGCAAAGGAGACCTGCAAAAGGGGGGAGCTGGAAGGGTACAGCATGTTTGGGGCACAAGTGAGGGTAAATTGTGATGAAATGGCAGGAAATAAAGCAGGAGAGCAAAGCAGCTCTCAGAACAGAAGGTTCTACCATGCTGAGGATTTTGGACTGCATTCTACAGAAATTGGGGAACCATGGAAGTAGTTTAAGTTGGGAAGTAGTTGAAGTCTGCATTTAATATACCAGTCAGTGGCATCGTGGGACAAGGCAAGACCAGTCAGAGAGACCAGTAAGGAAATCTAGGTGAAAATGGTGAGCTTGAACTAAAGCAGTAGAGTGAAGATAGAAAGGGAGGGGTAGATTGGATAGACTTTAGGAAGGTGGTATTAATAAGAAACAAATTAACTGGAGGTAAAGATAAAGGAATAGAGGAGTCTAGGATGGCTCTTTGATTTCTGGTTGAATAACTAACTGAGCAACTACTTAAACTACTAACAAAGAGGAAAAAAATGCAGGGGGAAGGGCATGATAGGGTTAGGGGATTAAGACGTCCAAACTATTATACATAAAATAAGCTACAAGGGTATATTGAACAACATAGGGAATATAGCCATTATTTTGTAATAACTATAAACAGAGTAAAACCTTTAAAAACTGTGAATCACTATGTTGTACACCTGTAACTTATTGCACATCAACTATCTCTCAATAAAAAATACAGGAAAAGGAACAGGTCTGGGGGAGAGGATAATGCCTAGAAGATGTCTCAGGGAAGCTCTCCAGAAAGTATTGAATATATGAGTCTGGCAGTGTTGAGATCCCAGTCGTCAAACCTAGGCAACTCCCAGGACAAGTACTAGCCAAGGGAGGTTCAGCTGGACCAGAAGATATGTTTACCTGGTAGAGCAGAAAGCAGTGAGAGAGCACTGTTAGGACCAGAGGAATATTATTAAGTGTCTGATCCAAGCTGTGAATGAGAAACCATAATAGGAAATAAGTCCAAGGTCAGGAAGTTAGGGGATGAGACACAGCATCGGAGGCAGAGTATAAATTTATAAAGGCAGGGTACAGGATGTGGGCTGCAAGAGAGACAAATAGGACAGGTCCTTTTTAAATTATTGGTTCTGACTTAGGAGCTGAGAGCCCACCTCCTGGCTGACAGTGCCCTTCCCGGGTCCAGGAATGGCCTGGCCACAGTGTGTTCAGGTTTGCCCAGTGGAAACTCCAAGTCAGTCTGAGATAGGAGGGCCCTTGGAGATACCCTCTCTCTGGTTCTCTCTCTTCCTCTACACCAAGTGCTCGAGCTGGCTTCAGTTCCGGCTTGCAGGATGAAAGGAGTAGGGAAGCTAGAGACAGAAGGTGAAGGGATACGATTTCTGGTTCATTGGAAAGACCTAAGAAATGGAACTGGGGTTTGTATTAGAGTCTTACCCCATTATCACAGGATGCTGGGCCCCCTCGAGGTGGTGTCTCCAGGCTTCAAGGGCAACAATTTCTCACTTCCAAACCAAATGGATGGCCTCAATCAGTACCTGCTTGGCTCTAAATCTTCACCAGAGCCTTCTTTTTATTTCCCAGAGAAGTGGTCATACTTGCTGTATGCTTGATTTAGATGGGCCAGGATTGGGGCAGATGTAGAAAAGCCCTTAAAAGAATCTCGCTGCAGCAGAAGTCCAGACAAAGTCTCATCCTCCTCAGTTGGACTGTATTAATACTGCAAGGGCCTCAGAAGAGTCCAGCCAGTGGGCTCCTATGGGACCAGGTCCCATAAGAATAAAATGTGAACACTCCCGTTTTTATGTCCCAGGGTGTAAAGAGGTTCTACTCACTAGACCAAAGGACTTCGATCAGAGTAACGTATAAACTAAAGAGGATTATTAAGGCTTTGAGTCTTTAAAATGCCCCAGATGAATCAAAAATG
>NW_020175192.1:4970989-5050639 GCF_003031525.2 Neophocaena asiaeorientalis asiaeorientalis
TGGAAGATATCCAGAAAAATCCAAGCACCTGTAGGAAAACAGACTGGTCTGCAGTGCCATCTGCTGTTTGTAGTCTGATGCCCTGGTTTCAGTGGGGTGACAGCACCCCACCCTCACCCCCAGCATTGAGAGCCTCACCAGCATCTCCTCCCGCACTGGCTTCTGCGTCGACAGTTGTGTTGGTCAAACCAAGGCGAGACAACACCTTCCCAGATGTCCTGGACTGCACCCCGACTCAGGTCTGCAGTTGGGACCCCTCACCTTTCCTCTCCTTCTCATCCCACCCCACCAACACAACCCATACCCCAAAGCGGAGACAGATAAGAATAAAGAGAGGGATGGAGGCGGGGAAAGGAGGGAAAGAGGGAAGAAATATGTTCTTTACTTCAGAGGAAAGGAAAAGGAGTTAAGAGAGTTCCCATCTGAAGGCTCCTGTTTCTCTGGGTGGATTAGAAGGAATGATACGATGAAAGGCCAAATCAGTGAGGGCACTGAACCCTTGGGGAGGGTGAGGTGGAACTGACAATGAGGGGGTCTAGTTGCGGGGCAGGGTTGGAGGAGCAGGGGAGTGAACCTAGGGGACCACTGATAACCTGTGAGAACAGGAAGTGAATGAGGACGGGATAATGTGATGCAGCTGAAAAGCACATTCACTGGGAGTAGAAAACTGGGTAGGGAAGCAGGTGTGGAAGGCTGAACAAAGCCCCCGCCCCCCAAAAAGGATATCCATGACCCAATCCCTACTCTAGGGCCTGTGATTGTTACCTTATATGGCTAAAAAAAAAAAAAAAACAACTTTGCCGATGTGATTCAGTTAGGGATCTTGAGATGGAGAGATTATTCTGAGTTATCCAGGTAGGCTGTAAATGCAATCACAAGGGTCCTTACAAAGGGATGTCTGACACACAGAAGAGGAGAAGGCAGAGACTGAAGTGAGGTGGCCACAAGCCAAGGACCGTGTGCAGCCACCAGAAGCTGAAAGAGGCAAGAATTCTCCCCTAGAGCCTCCAGAGGGAGGAAGGTAAGGCCCTGCCAACACCCTGATTTCAGCGCAGTAATACTGCTTTTGGACTTCTAGCCTCTGGAACTGTGAGACAATAAATTTCTGTGGTTTTAAACCACCAAGTTTGCAGTGATTTGTCACAGCAGCCTCAGGAAACTAATACAGCTGGTTACACAGATAAGATCACAGAGTCGTACATCACGAGAGGAGAGTTGTTTGGGGTGAGATTAAAATCCAACTTGTAGCCATGTGATTGCTAAAGCAGAGTGAAGTGAAGTGAAGTTGAAATAATCTTCACAAGCACTTACCCGGTGCTCAGCATCTGAAGTGCATTCAATTCTTACAGCCATTTCTTAAGGTAGGTTTCTTATCTCATCTTCTTTTGTAGGTGAGGAGATTGAAGTGCAGAGTGATTAGGAACATGCTGATGGTGGAAATGGAACTTTGAGGTCCCATATATCCATCTCCAAAGTTGGGGTTCTATTCGCAACACCCAGCAAAGCTGAGACGAATGATTACTAGGTTCCCAGTACAGACACTGAAGGGGATGACAGAAGTTGGAGAGGAGAGGAGGACTAAAGTGTCTTTAATAAATGCTCAACCCCTCCCCTGAATCTCAGATGCACATGTGCTTTGAAAGGCTGGGAGGGGAGTATTGGGCCCTTCGCTTGAGAGGGTTTCAGGGACAATGGCATCATCAGGGCAAAGCCAGCCCAGTTAGGACAAGAAAGCAGAGTGGGCACATTCCAGAAAAGCCTGAGGATGAAGGGAACTTCCTTGTCTGTGAAACTGGTAATTACACAAGGCACAGTGAGAGGCATCAGGAAGGGGACCTTAGAGACCAGCCAGTGGCTGTAGGATAGCATAGAAACCCTCTCATACAAACACTGAGAAAATTCTTATGAAATAAAACTCTTAAAATGCATGACAACAACAACAATAAAATAACCCGATTAAACCATGGGCAAAGGACTTCAATAGACATTTCTCCAAAGAAAATATACAAATGGCCAATAAGCACATGAAAAGATGCTCAACTGGTCATCAGCGAAATGGAAACCAAAACCACAATGAGATACCACTTCTTACTCATTAGCAGGGCTGCTATAAAAACGAAACAGAAAAATAGAAAATAGCAAGTGTTAGCTGGGATGTGGAGAAACTGGAACACTTGTGTACTGTTGGTGGGAATGTAAAATGGTGCAGCTGCTGTGGAGAATGATATAGCAGTTCCTCAAAAAATTAGAACTAGAACTACCATATGATCGGCAATTCCTCTTCCGGGTACATGTCCAAAAGAATTGAAAACGGGGTGTTGAAGAGACATTCCTAGCAGCATTATTCACAATAACCAAAAGGTAGAGGCCACCCCAGTGTCCATCCAGGGACGAATGGGTAAACGAAATGCGCCCTATGCATACAGCAGAGTATTATTCAGCCTTAAAAAAGAAGGCAATTCTAACACATACTACAACGTAGATGAACTTGGAAGACATAAGGCTAAGTGAAATATGCCCGTCACAAAAGGACAGATTGTATGATTCCACTTATAGGAGACAAATTCATAGAGACAGAAAGTAGAATGGTGGGTACCAGGGGTTGGGGAAGGGGCAGATGGGGAGCTATATTGTCTCATGGGTATAAAATGTCAGTTTTGTAAGATGAAAAGAGTTCCGTGGATGGATGGTGGTGATGGTGACGCAACAATGTGAACTGGTTAAGATGGTACATTTTATCCTATGTGTATTTAATCATGATTTTTAAAAATAAATAAAGCATGGACAAAATAGGTAGAACAGGGAATTTTCAGAGTCCAAAGTGAAGAGAAAACCGAAAGCTGGAACAGCGGACTCTGGAACGTATGCTGCAGTGGTCATGGGGAGATGATCTGACGCAGAAATGGCTGTGGACTTGGATTTTAACACCCATGCAGGGACGGGAGATGAGTTCTCAAGTCTGGGTGAAACGAGGGGTTGGAACTGAGTCCCCTACATAAAGCCCAGATGCTTTCAGAGAAGCCAAACATCAACCCAGAAAGACATCAAAGGAAGCTCATCTCTGCCCTGACTCTAAATGGGGAAAAATAGTCCCCCATGAAAATTCAAAACCCCAGTCATGTGCCTGGCGGAAGTTCAGAGTCCAAATATCTACTACCTGCACCACAAGAAAACCCCAAGCCAAGAAATTAACATAAAATTGGTCTTTCACCAGTGATACCCCTAGGATACCTGACAGGAGCAAATACAAAACCACTCTGAAATTAAACTTCAACACTCCAGGCCACAGATAATTCCCACAGGAGAAGAAAGCTCTGCTTGCAATAAAAAATTATAAAAACAGAAGGAAATAATCTACCATGTGTAAGAGTCAGCCGTCAAAAATAAACAGCAGGATTAAACTCTGCAAAACTTTAGATAGTAGATAAACTACTAAATAGAGACAATAAAATTAGTGTTTTTGTATGATTTTACAAATCAAAGAAGGACATTCCTAAGAATAGTATAAGACACTATTTTTAAAAAATAGACCCGAGGGCTTCCCTGGTGGTGCAGTGGTTGAGAGTCCGCCTGCCGATGCAGGGGACATGGGTTTGTGCCCCGGTCCAGGAGGATCCCACATGCCGCGGAGTGGCTAGGCCCGTGGGCCATGGCCGCTGAGCCTGTGCTCTGCAACGGGAGAGGCCACAACAGTGAGAGGCCTGCATACCGCAAAAAAAGAAAAAAAAAAAGATCTGAAATGAGACAGAGGGAACTTTTAGAAATGAAAAATATGGTTACTGAAACTAAAAGTGCAAGGGGTGCTTGAATAGCAGAATAGACACACACAAGAGAGAATTAGTGAAATGGAGGAGAGATCTGCAGAAATATTTCAGAATGCTCCACAGAGAGACAAAGATATTAAATACATAGAAAAAAGCAGGTGAAAAGACAAGGATGAATGAAAAGAGTCAACATATGTCTCCTAGGAGTACAGAAAAAGATAATAGAAAGACGAAATGATATTCAAAATTTAATGTCTGGATTCAAAAACTGGCCTTGCCAATTACTATCTTACCTTGGGCAAATAATTTAACCTCTCTGTGACCCACTTTCCTTGACTGTATAATGGATATAGGACTCTGTTGTGAGAAATAAGATAACATATGTAAAGCAGAGCACATAAGAAATGTATAATATATGCGGCTATTATTGTTATTAATGAGAATTATTCCAGATTGGTAAAAGATTCAAACCACTGTTTAAAGAATACATCCTACTGTAGAGCACATAGAACTATATTCAATCTCCTGTGATAAACCATAATGGAAAAGAATATAAAAAAGAATGTATATACATGTATAGCTGAGTCACTTTGCTGTACAGCAGAAATTAACACATTGTAAATCAACTATAGTTCAATTTTTAAAAAATCAATACCTTAGACTTCAATTTTTTTTAAATTAATTAATTTATTTTTTCATTTTAACATCTTTATTGGAGTATAATTGCTTTACAATGGTATGTTAGTTTCAGCTTCACAGCAAAGTGAATCAGTTACACATATACATATGTTCCCATATCTCTTCCCGCTTGCATCTCCCTCCCTCCCACCCTCCCCATCCCACCCCTCCAGGCGGTCACAAAGCACCGAGCTGATATCCCTGTGCTATGCGGCTGCTTCCCACTAGCTATCTACCTTACGTTTGGTAGTGTATATATGTCCATGCCTCTCTCTCGCTTTGTCACAGTTTACCCTTCCCCCTCCCCATATAGACTTCAAATTTTTAAAAAATTTAAATAAAGAATCACGTGGAAGATAAATAAAAATAAATCCATACATTATATTAAACTGCAGAACACCACAGACAAAGAGAAAAACCTTAAAAGCAACCAGAAAGGAAAGACATATTTCTTACAAAGTGACAATAACTAGACTCACAGTGAGGGTCCTTCTCAACGGCAACAAAAGAGGCCAGAAGAGAAAGGAAAATGCCTTCAACTCACGCAGGGAAAAAACAGTCAACTGAAAATTCAATACCCAGATAAACTGCCATTTCCAATTGAGGGTGAAATAAAGGTACTTTTCAAATTAAAATGGGACTCATTAATTTTTTTTACCACTCACAAACCCTCACCCAAAGAACCACTAAAGGAGGTACTTCAAGAAAGAAATTGTGGAATTCCCTGGCGGTGCAGTGGCTAGGACCCCACACTTTAACTGCCGGGCCTGGGTTCGATCCCTGGTCAGGCAACTAAGATCCTACAAGCTGCGTGGCAAAAAAAAAAAAAAGAAGGAAACTGATTCCAGAGGGAAGACATGGTGTGGAAGAAGCAGTTGTGAGAAAAGAGGAGGATCTTGTTGGGGTACGGGTTGGGGGTGGGAGAAGATTCAAGGAAAAGGGTCTGCCGGAGAGGAAAGGGGGCCAAAGGAGTTGAAGCCCTGATGACCATCACAAGTCACAGAGGAGGCTGCAGTGAGGATTAAGGAATCGTGGACAAGAGAAGAGAATGAAATGGACAAGCTTTGTGCCGCTGATTAGAACCTTGGTGAAGGGACATAGGTCCCCTCCCAGGGGTTTTGAAGGAACCAAGTGGCTTTCTGGACCTCAGTTTCCTCGTCTGTAGTGGGGGGTTGGAGTTAACAATCTCCAATGTCCCTCCCAGCTCTGACGTTCCATAGCATTGGATAAAGTGAGGGACATGGGAAGTTCTTGAGAACAGCTGGGCTAAGTGTATGGAGACTTTGAAAGGTGAGCTCAGCCCATTTCTGAAAGCAAGGCGGCAACCGATATCGGACTAAAGTCCCAGTGAAAAGGGAAAAAAAGGTGCATTGAGATGACCAGAGCAGAGGATGGGCCTGAGCCTGGCCCAGACAAAAATGCAAGAGGTACAGTTAGGACAGGGGAAGTCCTCAAAAGCCACATCCTGACTTCCAAACTGCTTTCCAAAGGCTCTCAGTTTGACAGAAATTCAAACATGTCTTGTCTCAGGCACTTTCCCCTTTAATTTTCAAACTGATGTATATTTTGAGGGAAACTTAATCCATGTGGCTCTGAATCATGTACAACAAACTTCTCTAAGAGACACTTGATGCTGGGAGCTTTTCCAGAACTTGGAGCAGTTCATTACATGATGCTCTTTTTGAACTGATTCTGTTTCCAGACTCTCTCTAGCCCTCCACCCAAGGTCCAAGATTTTGGTCAGATGCTAGGAACCTGCTGGATCAGGGCTCTGCTCTTTTCTTCCTCTTCTTCCTTGGCGGTCAAAGGGAACGCATCCAAGCCATGGGGGCGTAGGGCTTGGCTCTGTCAAAGAAACAGTGTGGTCCTTGATGCTCGCACGAACAGGGCCTGAATTGGCTTCTCCGACACAGTGGCTGCATTTGAGGCAGGGCTGGCAAACAGAACTCCAGTTTCCAAGCCATGTTTCCTTAGGTTTCAATAAGGGCTCCACCCACTCTTGTTAAACAGTGCAAACTCCACATGCTGGTGGTTCCTACCCTTCTGCTAACCAGAGCCTGGTCCCACAACCTCCGGGAGAGGAAGGCATTCAGCCAGGATGGGCTGCACAGTATCTTCCTTTAATCGTTCTCAAGATCCGCTGACTCACTGTGCGTGGTCCCAGCTGACCTCGATGCTTCAGCGGTCCTGTGGTGTACCTCACTTGCAGGAATCCTACACAGCCCGGGGCCGAGAGCCTTGTCACGTCTTTACCCACAGACTGGTTCCAAGATGTAGAATCAAAGCACTGGAAAGAATCCAGTCTGTGACTTTGGACCCCGCAATTTCCACGTTTGCTTTACAACCGGTAATGATATAGGTGTCCCTTTAAAGCGCATCCCGCATACTTTCACGTTCTTACCCATTTAATTTTTTAGCTGACCTTGAGCCGGGCTACACAAACCAATCCAATGGAAGAGTCAAATCTTGCCACTTAAAAAGTGTCATGGGAGCCGAAAACTACCTCGGGGCTGGTTTTCTACATTGTTTTCTTTTTTTCTTGTTTAGGGTTGGAGTTACTCAAAGTAACTGCTTATGTGGCATAATCTTAAGGATGACTTTCCTTCAATAATATCAGTGACATCTGTTATTCCATGATGAACTGTTATTAGCCATCCTGTCTGGGTCAAGACTGTTGGAGGAGAAAAGGAGGGGAATTTGGAATATGCTTGTAAAATGCGTATACTCTTAAAAATGAAGGCACATTGAGTCCAAAACAGCCTGATGTAAATGAGTTAATTAGAGCACGAAGCCCAGCGAGACAATGTGGTTTAGCAGAAAGAACGCTGGGCTTGGAGTCCAAAAAAATAGGGATTGAATTCTGGCTCTGCTGTCTTTCTCTGCCTTAATTTCCTCGTCTGTAAATGGGCGATAGCCATCCCTGTCTCTTTATAAAGGTGTGATCAAGATCTAAGAGAGAGAGAGAGAGAGAGAGAGAGAGAGAGAGAGAGAGAGAGAGAGAGAGAGAGAGAGAGAGAGAGAGAGAGAGAGAGAGAGAGAGAGAGAGAGAGAGAGAGAGAGAGAGAGAGAGAGAGAGAGAGAGAGAGAGAGAGAGAGAGAGAGAGAGAGAGAGAGAGAGAGAGAGAGAGAGAGAGAGAGAGAGAGAGTGTGTGTGTGTGTGTGTGTGTGTGTGTGTGTGTGTCCATGAACATACTCTCTGTAATGACTCTGTGAATGTCGGCACATCACCAGGGCGGGGACCACAGGAAAGGATGGAGGAAGGAGGACGGGGCTACAGGATTTGCTACTCGCTGGTGCAGTACAGGGTCCTAATGAACCCCCCGGGGGCTAGTCTCTGAGCGTGCCAGCTTACCGGTGGACCAGGCTTCCCCACGGTGATGCTCAGGAACTGAAAAAGGACTGGGGTTCCACTCCAACTCACCCCAGAGCCTATCTGAGTTAGCCCGTCAGCCCTGGTTCCCTCCCTCGCCGGATGAGGGTCTGCCCTCCACACTGACCTGTCAGTGGAAGGCTTGGAGAGCAGCCTGGACCACTGGAAGCCCCCGGTGGCATTTTAATGAAGACTGTTGTACCTCAGGTGTAACTTTTACTGACTCCTGGGGAAACCTGCTCACCTCTGCTTGGGGCACCTTTACTCTGGCTTCATAAAAAATTGTGTATAAGGCCAGGCTCAAATAAAGCTAGAATAGCACCGCAGAGCGGTGGGGATGGCTTATGAAAGACTCCAGCCCGTTACACAAGCAGATTCCCTTGTAGCCCCTGGGTCTGGAGGCTGGTGGATCGCTCCCAAGAGTTCTTTTTCTATTCATTTTGGCAGATTTTCCCCCCCAAAGCAGGCCTCTGGAGCTGCCAGACCAGGGTAATGGGGAGAAACGTGGAGCTGGCATGTGAGCCTCAGCAGCAGGGCCAGGGGAGTTGTTTCACCTCCAGGTTTGGAAATGTAGCCTGACTTTTGGGCGGGAGCCTAACTGACTCTACCGGTGGCGGCCGGCACTGTGGTGGAGACCCCTGGGGCCAGGGTACCAGCCCCGACGGCACACACACTTCCTTTAATTAACAGAAGCACGATGCCAACAGACACACCAGCATCTGGGAAGTGAGGGCGGCTAAATGGGAAACCTCTTGACTGCCTCAGGGAGCGGCCTGCCTGCCAGGATTGTCCCCTGTTCCTGTTTCCTCACAAAAAAGCCCCTGTGTTTCTTGAGAGGCCTGCCCAGGTGGTGGCAGAGCCCCAGCCTGGCTGCACTGCCTGGGCTTGTCTGCCCGCCTCCCTGGCAGGGATGTTTTCCTTGAGTAGCTGGTTTGAAGCATTTAGAAAAGCCAAGAGACCTTCCCAGGGTTGTCCCGGCCTTAAACGGTCATCTTCTGCCAATCTCATCCACTCATTTGGCACTTCAGCACTTTGGTTTTTTCTCTTGATCAGCTGCATCTCCTTCTCTCGCCAGGCGTCCCACAGTCGCCACCTCCCCTCGCCCCATGCAGGGTGCGATGCAGTCTCCACGCCCGTGAAGCTGGTCCAGGCAAAGGGCGTGACACAGCCCGTGGCTTTCCTTGCTGACAAGGTCAGGGCCTTTCATTTCCAGAGTAGTCTTTTCAATGCTCTGTGAGTCTCTTTTGATTATTGGGCATTGCCAGCCTGGCCGAGAGACAGTGATTCATTCAACAGGCATATATATCCAGTGTCTGATGTGTGCCAGGCACTGTGCTGGGTGCGGAGGATTCCAGGCACCTGAGGTGGGATTCCGCCCCAGGTAAGGGGCCAGAGGCAGGAACTGAAGCAAGAGCACACTGTGAGGGGCTCCGAACCCGCGTCCCCTGCATCGGCAGGCAGACTCTCAGGGGCCTCCCGGGTGGCGCAGTGGTTGAGAGTCCGCCTGCCGGTGCGGGGGACGCGGGTTCGTGCCCCGGTCCGGGAAGATCCCACATGCCGCGGAGCGGCTGGGCCCGTGAGCCATGGCCGCTGAGCCTGCGCATCCAGAGCCTGTGCTCCGCAACGGGAGGGGCCACAACAGTGAGAGGCCCGCGTACCGCAAAAGAAAAAAAAAAAGAAAGAAAGAGGGTCATTTTGGACCTAGAGTTAATCATACTAAGTGCACTAAGTCAGACAAAGAAAAACGAATATTATATGACATCACTTACGTGTGGAATCTAAAAAAAAAAAAAAATGAGACAAATGAACTTATTTACAAAACAGAAACAGACTCACAGACATAGAAAACAAACTTATGGTTACCAAAGGGGAAAGGGGGGTAGGGATAAATTAGGAGTTTGGGATTGACATATACACACTACTATACCTAAAATAGATAATCAAAAAGGACCTACTGTATAGCACAGGGAACTCTACTCAACATGGTGAGGGAGAAGAAGAAAGAGGGTCATTTAATACACAAATTCACTCTCTCAGCACCACTACCACAGATAAGAGATACGTATATGTTTGTATATAATATAGACACTCATTCAACAATTACTTTTGGCAAGTCTACTATGGGCCAGGCTCTTCTATAAGGCAAGCATTGTTATCTCATTTTACACAAGAGATAACTGAAGCTCAGAGAACTTGATAAGTGGTGGAAAGAGAATTCAAGCCAAGGTCTTTAAGCTATGTGTATAAAGCCCATTTTGACCGACGTGGGGTTTTTTCAGTAACGCAACTAGGAGAACTCTGTCTCTCTGTGTCCCTGAGTTGGGATTAGATCCTGCAGGCAACAGACACTGAGTGTTTTTGAGCAAAGGGATTACATTATCAGATCTTTGTCTTGGAAAGATAACTCTGATCACCAGGTATAATCCAGGCAGGAAATGACAAAGGCAAGAAACGATGGAGGCCACTGCAGTGGGAATAGAGGACAGGAGAAGGGCTGGGAAAATAGAAGGTCCTCGATAAGACTGGGAAGGAGATGGAGATGTGTAAATGCTCCAAAACAATTCTCTCCCGTGGCTTTAGAAAACTGAGTGGGCAGTCCTGCTGCTCCCCGAGGGAGAGAAATCCCAGAAGAAGACAAGTGTGACTGTCATGGGGACACAGTGTCTGAGATACTGGACCACTGCTTCTCTCCCTCCCCCACAGGGCACTGGGGTTTCCCAACCCAGTTCTTTACCGTCTTCCCAATGTCTGACAAGCTTTCGCACAGGGCATGAGAACATCATCACTGCTCAGCTCTGGGCAAGAGAAAACAGTGGTTTTGGTAAGTGCTTTGCCCATGACGGGATTTTACCATGTCTGTGGGTAGCTTCACGATTCCCGATTCAGACAGTTCTCTCAACTGCAAAAGCCACTGAAAGGTCTCTGGGTGAGCATCTCATGCTCTCTGTCGACTGCAGAGAGGTGAGGGATACCATTCATTTGCAGATGTTTTTCTGGTCAGTGGCTTTCACAAACCACACACAAGGCAACAAGTCACATCCGACAAGCAGACCCGAGCTTGCACGGTACTTGGTGGCACTGTTTGATGTACCCACAGCCGGGGGACTCTCTGGCAAACCCAGAGCAGTGACCGAGGCCGAGTCAATCACCGAAAGGAGTTTTCAGAGCCTTGAAATGGAAAGAGCTGGTACCCATTTGGTCCCAGGAAAAAGTGTGTTGCCATCAGATGCCCTGGTTCTGCTGAGCCTGGACAAAGCGCAGGCTGAGCTGAAGGCCAGAGTACAGAGTTGCAGTTGGCCCAGAAGGGGATGGTGTTCAGTGATAGTGGCTGAAAACAACACATATGTGTTTTTTCACAGAGTTCCTGTGGGTCTGGAAGCTAGGAGCAGCTTGGTTGGTGGTTCTGGCTCAGTGACTCTTATGAGGTTGTCATCAAGCTATTGGCTGGGCTAAGTCATCTGAAGACTCGAATGGGGCTGGAGGATCCGTTTCCCAGCTCGTTCACATGGCGGCTTGTGGAAAGTCTCAATTCCTTGCTCTGTGGGCCAGCTTTCATGCCATGGAAGCTGGCTTTGCCCAGTGCACATGGGAGAGAGAGAGAAAGAGAAAGAGAGAGAGAGAAAGAGAGAGGTGGAAGCCACAGTGTTTTTGAAAATCTAATCTCAGAAGTGCATACCATTACTTCTACCATATTCTATTGGTTACCCAGGCCAACCCTGGGACGGTGTGAGAGAGCCACACAAGATTGCGAACACCAGGATGCAGGGATCCCCAGGGCCATGTTGGAGGATGACTACCATACAGTGAAATTTCTGGTGAGCACAGGACACCTGTTAAACGGCCAGAAGGAAAGACAGTTCAACCCATGATACTTTCTCTTCATGTGCTTTACCCAACCTTATTACAACGTAGGAAACTTTGTGAACTTTAAGTTGCCTGCATTTTGACCACAAGCTTTTCCATCCCATTCCCTCCCGTGAACCCTAAGGTACACGAACCCTCTAAACTTCAATTGCATTTTGACTCTATGCTATACAGCTCACACTTTATCATTTTCTTTTTGTTTTACATGTACTTAGCTGGTTTCCCCCACTAGACTGTAGGCTCCTGATGAGAAAGGACCACATCTTTTTAGCTGTAAGGGGTCATAGCAGCAAGCCCGATGCCAGACACAGGGTAGTTGTTCAATCAAGATGATTCACTGACTGATTTAGAGGCTGTCCTCAAATCTTCCTTTTTATGGTTGGGGAAGCTGAAAAGTCAGCATGGAAAACACTTGGTCAGATGAGTCATCCGTCAAGTCCAGAGCAAGACTCCATGAGCAGCTGCTTAGCCCAGCTGGAGCAAGAAGACGGGTTCTCAATCTGGGGCTCAGAGGCTGCCCGCAGCATTTACTGGGGTTAACAATCAAGCCTGTCTTGCCCCGAGCTGCCCAATAACTCACGAGGCTGTCGGAAGCCTCGTTTCTGTACAACCCAGGCTGGTTGTGCGCGGTCTGCAGGGCAAGCAGTGATGCTGCAGAAGGAAATGGTTCCTAACAAGCGGAACTTCCCTCTACATGTCTTGGTGATTTGTTGTTGTTGTTTTATAAATTTATTTATTTATTTATTTTTGGCTGCATTGGGTCTTCATGCGGTGCACGGGCTTCTCACTGCGGTGGATTCTCTTGTTGCAGAGCACGGGCTCTAGGCGCGTGGGCTTCAGTAGTTGTGGCACGTGGGCTCAGTAGTTGCAGCACGTGGGCGCAGTGGTTGTGGCATGTGGGCTCAGTAGTTGTGGCATGTGGGCTCAGTAGTTGTGGCTCGCGGGCTCTAGAGTGCAAGCTCAGTCGTTGCGGTGCATGGGCTTAGTGGCTCTGTGGCATGTGGGATCTTCCCAGACCAAGGCTCGAGCCCGTGTCCCCTGCACTGGCAGATGGATTCTTAACCACTGCGCCACCAGCAAAGTCCCTCTCTCGGTGATTTGTGACAGGGCTCTGAAATGGGAAGCAGGTCTGCTCTGCAGAGCGGAAGAAGGGCACTTGCCTGTGCCATGCCATCAGCACACACCAGTGGGTCCCATGGATCTGATTCCAGTCTGCGCCTCAGCACCAGATCAGACGAGAGTCGGTGATGAGGAAAAGAAGCTGTATTCAGCCCGGTGCTAGTGAAAGAAGACAGTGGTGCCACCAATTGCCATCTGCAGTTGACGTATCTAAGTGGCAGCACCAATATCTTGGACTGAAATCCCAGTGAGGAAAACTAGTCCCCAATCCCCGCCCTGCCTGGGTTCACCTGGTGTAAATGGGTCCCCACCGTGTTGGGTTGTTCAAAATGGCCTTTGGAAAACTGTGCCTTTTGTTCTTTCAGTAAATTTACCTTGGTTCCTGTGTTGTCTGCACCTCAGCTTTCCCTACCAGTGGTTTTGCATCTGTGGTAGGTGAGGGAGAATGCCTGTGAAAAATGCTTTGTTATATTACATTGCCTCCTGGCTCCAATGAATTGCTCCGTAAATCACGTTATTGTTAAAGTGTCCTGGCAAAACCACACCACTTTCAGGGTCTGAGAGAGCACAGGATATTAATCAGAGGCAACCGTTGCAGAAGGGACATTTAAAAAAATAAAACAGAAAAAAACATAAAAAACACAGTTTTTAATGTGTGGAGTCTGGAGAAGAGTATACATTGGGACTGGGGCCAAACCAGACCATCTTGACTCTTTCATAAATACTCCGATATAGGAATGCATTATCGCTGAACACTTTAAGCCCATTTAGTTTTATAGCAAAACAATATTGAATACCTGCTGCATCCTAATGATCTAGTTCAAGCAGCACAGGGTGAGGATGGGGGTGGGTGGGAATGGGGGCTCCATAAATCAGGAAGGACTTTTAATCACGTTCAGCCTGGACCTGCAGCGTTTGCTGAGAGGACGGCAGGCACCAGCATCTCACAGATGTTCCCGGGAGCGCCTGTCCCTGACCATAGCACAACAGCGGCAGTGAACGAAGCTCCTCGAGTCCAAGGCTCTAAGTGCAAACCTTAGGCAGGGGAAATGGGTGCAACAGCGCTATAACAGATTATAACAGATTATTGCTCAGGACAGCTAGTTCGCGGGCCAACAGCCTTTACTGAGAGTCTGTAAACCCCTCGACATTAGGTGTGATGGAAAAACACAAGCGAAAAGAAAGCCAAATTCTGCTGTAGCAAACTCTAAATTCTGGTACTTTGGTCAACAGCACATCGCTCCAAATAAGGGGCACTTCCCTGTCTTGTTACTCGGATTTCTTGTTACAGGCTTTGGTTTCTTCTTTTCTTTTCCCAGCTTTATTGAGATACAGTTGAAACACAACATTGCATGAGTTTAGTTTGTACAATGTGATGATTTTTTTCTTTTACTTAATGGTTATTGGAGTCTAGTTGATTTACAATGTTGTGTTAGTTTTGGGTGTACAGCAAAGCGAATCAGTTATACATATATCCACTCTTTTTTAGATTCTCTTCCCATATAAGTCATTACAGAATTGAGTAGAGATCCCTGTCTTACACAGTACGTTCTTAGTAGTTATCTATTTTATATATGGTAGTGCGTATATGTCAATCTCAATCTCCCAATGTATCCCTCCCCCCACTTCAGCCTTGGTAACCATAAGTTTGTTTTCTACATCTGTGACTCTATTTCTGTTTTGTAAATAGGTTCATTTGTACCAGTTTTTAGATTCCACATATAAGCCACATCATATGATATTTGTCTTTCTGTCTGACTTACTTCGCTCAGTATGACAATCTCTAGGTCCACCCACGTCACTGCAAATGGCATCACTTCATTCTCTTCAACACGATGATTTGAAACACGTAGACACTGTGAGATGTTTGCCACAATGAGGTTAGTTAACACAACCCTCACGCCACATAATTTCCATGTTGTTGTCGTTGCTATGGTGAGAACATTAAACCTCTACTCTTCTTTGTTTAATTGAAGTATAATTGGTATGCAATATTATATAAATTACAGGTGTACGATATGCTGATTCATAATTTTTAAAGTTCATACCCCATTTATAGTTATTATAAAATACTTGCTATATTCCCCATGTTGTACAATATATCCTTGTAGCTTATTTTATACCTAATAGTTTGTACCCCTTAATCCCCTCCCCCTATATTGCCCCTCCCCCTTCCCTCTTAAAGCTCTACTCTTGTGGCATCTTTGAAGTACACAGTACTGTGACTTAAATCCCTAAACTTACTATATAGATATAGATCTACCTCACATATTCTTTTTTATTGAAGTATAGTTGATGTACAATATAATATGACAATTGTACAATGTAGTGAGTCACAATTTTAAAGGTTTTACTCCATGTATAGTTATTATAAAATATTGGGTATATTCCCTGTGTTGTACTATATAGCTTATTTTATACTTAAC
The DNA here is from genome assembly GCF_003031525.2 of Neophocaena asiaeorientalis asiaeorientalis. NCBI lineage: Eukaryota > Metazoa > Chordata > Mammalia > Artiodactyla > Phocoenidae > Neophocaena > Neophocaena asiaeorientalis. Next base: position 4,986,211 of record NW_020175192.1, read on the forward strand.
AGTTTGTATCTCTCAATCCCCTACCCTTACACTACCTCTCGCCTGTTCCTTGTCCCCACTGGTAACCACTAGCTTGTTCTCTCTATCTGTGAGTCTGCTTCTTTTTTGTTATATTCACTAGTTTGTTGTATTTTTTAGACTCCACATATAAGTGACATCATACAGTATCTGTCTTTCTCTGCCTGACTTATTTCACTTAACATACTACCCTCCAAGCCCATCCATGTTGCTGAAAATGCCAACATTTTTTACAGCTGAGTGGTATTCCATTGTACATATATGCCACATCTTCTTTATCCATTCATCTCAATCACATATTCTCTATCCATTCACCCGGTGATGGACACTTAGGTCGTTTCCATGTCTTTGGGAATGATCCCACAGCGAACATGGGGATGCAGATATCTCTTCATGGCAGTGGTTTCATTTCCTTCAGATGTACAAAGAGAAGTGGAACTGCTGGACCATATGCTAGTTCTATTCTTAGTTTTTTGAGGATTCCCCGTATTGTTTTCTGCAGTGGCTGCACCCACCAGCAGTAAAAAAGGGTTCCCTTTCCTCTACATCCTTGCCAACACTTATCTCTTGTCTGTTTTGATGACAGACTTTCTAACAGGTATGAGGCGATATTTCTTTGTGGTTTTGATTTGCTTTTCAGGGTTTGCTTTCTAAGGGAATCTGACTTAAAGTAGGTGGCTTATTCCCTCAGAAGACTTATCATCTAATGATATGTGACAACCACAAAAAAGTACTGCCCCTAAACATAGATTAGAGACAGCTGTTTAAACCCCAGACCTCACAAACAAAATCTAACAAATGGGGAGAGAGGTGATGTTCTACTGATAAATTGCAAAGAAGACATTGCAACGACGGTCAACCTTTTCAAACCTCTTCTTATTGCTTCACCCTCTTCCTCACTCCCTAAACACACAAAGAAAATAAAACCCACTTGACATGACTTCCCCTTTTAATATTTTGATTATGGTCTATAATGATTATGATCAAGCAGACAGACTCTGGGGTCCGCAGGCCTAGGTGTGAATCATGGCTCTATGTGCCCCTGGTCAATTACATAAAGTTTCTAGACCTCAGTTTCTTCATCAGTAAAATAGAAAGAATAATAGCACTAACCTCATACAACTGTTGTGAGAATGAACTAAGACAATCTACATAAGGGACTCAGAACATTCCCAGGCAAGCAGTAAGTGCTCAGTAATACTATTATTATAAGCATTATTATATATACATAGATCATTGCCATATTACTTATGTATACACACATTCACAGACTCTTTTTGTCAAAAAAGGGATCACAGGGGCTTCCCTGGTGGCACAGTGGTTGAGAGTCCGCCTGCCGATGCAGGGGACACGGGTTCGTGCTCCAGTCTGGGAGGATCCCACATGTCGCGGAGCGGCTAGGCCCGTGAGCCATGGCCGCTGAGCCTGCGCGTCCGGAGCCTGTGCTCCGCAACGGGAGAGGCCACAACAGTGACAGGCCCGTGTACCGCAAAAAAAAAAAAAGGGATCATACTTTACATACTGTTTTGGTAATCTTTTTTAAACTTACGATGTAGTATGAACATTTTTATACATCCTTAGTCTCCCACAACATCATTTTTAATGGCTTCCAAGTACGCAATTACATGAATGTACCCCGAAGTGTTTAACCAACCTCCTATTGTCAGACAGTTAGGTTATTTCCATTGTTTGACTTTATAAACACCCTGGGAGGAACCACCTCATAGAACTTTCTTGTACACATTTTTGTTTGTTGCCTTAGGATGAATTCCCAGAACTGGATCAAAAGAAATGCAATTAAAATATTCTAAAAAGAATATAAACACATTACAGAAAACAGGAAAAAGAGGGGAAAAAATACAATTCTACCACACTAATACAACTACTAATATAATTGGGACGGTTAAGATATTCCGAAGTTTTCATTTTTACTTAGAAGAATACAGGCTTCAAATAAAAAGTGGGCAGATGTTTATTATTTCTGCTCCTTTCTGAAATCCACTAGAATGACAAAAAAGAACTAAAAAGAAATTAATAATAAGCATAAACCCACAATGAAAAGGAGAATGGAAATGGATGACAACAACCGGAAGATGTGATCAAGATTCTGAGAACTGAAAAGCAGGCCAGAGGAGTGATAACTGACTTAGTGGATGGGAGGAAACTAAAATCCATGCCATGACTTAAAATCCACGACTGACTTTAGAAGAAGCAGCTCGACCCTCCAGAGCCCCTCCTTGACCCTGAAAGGCAGAAGGTTTACCCTCTAGAGAGGCTGAACCAGATGGGTTCTGGATCAAGGACATCAGGCACTGCTGAGTGAAGGAGGAAGCATCTTAGTGAAAGGAGCGCACTTAAGTGAAAGTGGACATACCTACTGAAAGGTAAGATTCTCGGCCCTTTCCCCAGCTTGGTTCCCAGAATGCCGGCAGCAAAGCTTACGCACTGCCCACCCCCACCCTAGACAGGAGACTGGAAAACTCTTCTGTGAGCAACTTACAGATCTAAGAGAAAAGGCTGGGGAGTTTGCCCCAAGGAAATGTCAGCTACCTGCATAAGCTATGGTGAAGCTTGTCCCTACGTGGAGGGCAAGCACCCTCCCACCACATCGGAAAAGATCAAGAGACATTTGAGAAGGGCCCCTAACATGAAACACCCCAAAACAAACCAGACTAACCAAAAAGAAGAACTCAGAAAAAACAAGGAGGACACAAGAGAATGTCTCTAAAAAAGAGAAAATACTGCATTCTTGAAATAAGAACAAGAGGCTCTAAAAGATTTAGAAAGCAAGAAAATGCTCTGAGCAGTTAAATGTATGAGAAAAAAATATCAACTTTTCTTTTGAAAGATAAAGTTGAGGAAATCTTCCAGAAAGTGGAAAAAAAGAAAAAGTTATAGAAGTCATAAAGGATAGGAAATTTGGAGACAGAGGCTCTAGAAAGCAAGAACCAAGAAAATGAATGGGAGGAAATCATTCAAAAATTAATACTGGGTCTGAACTGAAGGACAGCATAGTGAATGAGGAAAGGCATGCCCAAGCACATCATTCTAAAATTTCATATCATCAAGAATAAAAAAATCATGAAAGTTTCTAAAAAGAAAAAAAATTTTTGATTAATTTTTTTATTAGTTATCCATTTTATACATATTAGTGTATATATGTCAATCCCAATCTCCCAATTCATCCCACCACCACCCGCCACCCACCACTTTCCCCCCTTGGTGTCCATACGTTTGTTCTCTACATCTGTGTCTCTATTTCTGCCCTGCAAACCAATTCATCTGTATCATTTTTCTAGATTCCACATATATGCATTAATATACGATATTTGTTTTTCTCTTTCTGACTTGCTTCACTCTGTATGACAGTCTCTAGGTCCATCCACGTCTCTCTGCAAATGACCCAATTTTGTTCCTTTTTATGGCTGAGTAATATTCCATTGTATATATGTACCACATCTTCTTTAGCCATTCATCTGTCAAAGGGCATTTAGGTTTCTTCCATCACAGGCTCTACAGCACAGGCCCAGTAGTTGTGGCGCATGGGCTTAGTTGCTCCACGACATGTGGGATCTTCCCGGACCAGGGTTCGAACCTGTGTCCCCTGCATTGGCAGGCATATTCTTAACACTGCGCCACCAGGGAAGCCCATATATGTCTTTCTGAATTATGGTTTTCTCAGGGTATATGCCCAGTAGTGGGATTGCTGGGTCATATGGTAATTCTAATTTTAGTTTTTTAAGGAACCTCCATACTATTCTCCATAGTGGCTGTACCAATTTACATTCCCACCAACAGGGCAAGAGGGTTCCCTTTCCTCCACACCCTCTCTAGCTTGTTGTTTATAGATTTTCTGATGATGCCCATTAAGAAAAAAAATTTGTAAAGTCATTTAAAAAGACTGAGAATTAGAATAGCAATTGAAGACAAAGGAGAAATTCTGAGGGAAATGGTTCTAACCCTGAATTCTCTTCCCAGCCAAACTATAAATCAAGTGCACTCATATAAAAACACAGTTTCAGACACTCAACGTCTCAAGAAATTTGCCTTCTTTTCTCAGGAAGCTCTTCATGGATGTGCTTTGATAAAACAGGGGAGTAAGGAAAGGAGAAGAAGAAATGGTGATGGGAAAGCTGACTGGAGATCCAAAAAGAATTTAGTGGCTAATGAAGACATAATTTTTCCCCCCTCACGTAACAGTCAAAGGTAAGTGCTCCAGGTCTGCAGGGTAAATCTGCTCCATTTAGTCATTCAGGGAACCAGATTCCTTCTATCTTGCTTCTCTGCCGCCCCTTACAGCAGTGGTGCTCGCAGAGTGATCCTACCAGCATCACTTGAGAACCTGTTAGAAATGCACGTTTTCAGGTCCCAACATCAGGTCTAAAGAATCGGAAACTCTGGGATGGATCCCAGAAATGTGTTTTAACAAGGCTTCCTTGTAATTTTGATAGATGCTAAAGTTTGAGAATGACTATTTTAGGGCATTGTCCTTTTCTATATGATCAAAGTTCGATTGCAGGCACTTTCATGTTCCAGTTCACTAGAGGGAAAAGTGTGGAGGTTTTTATGGAAAGGCCAGGAAGTGGCATACCTTGCTTCCACTTGCATCCACAGGCAAAACCTAGTCACGTGGTAAAGCCTAGCTTCAAGGGTGAGTTGGGAAGTGTAGTCTTCAGCTGGGTAGCCACATATTAGATACAATTCCGTTCCTGTGGAAGAAGGAAAGAATGGATTTGGGAGGATAAACAGCAGTTTCTACCATGTATATGATCCAGGCAACCAGGACTCCAGTACAGGAGAGCAGAAAAGATAAATGCCAGGATGATGTTTTAGGGACCTCCCAGAATGTCCCAGTCACAAACCAGAGCTGTGACTCAGGCCACAGAGCAACCAGTCCAGATGAACAGGAGAGCTGCAAAAGCTCCAGGAGGGTTGCCAAGGAAAATAATGAACCCAAGAGAATACCTGTATTTGAATGTATTGACAGGAGATTTTGAGGATGAATTAATAGTAGGTACATAGAACACTAAACAGAATACAAAAAAAAAAAGAAAAGTATTAATTCCAGGGAAAACAAAAAGTTGAGTGAGAAAGGAAACATAATTACATGATTCTATGTGGCTTAGCTGGGAATAATATTTACATAGTCATAACGTAAATACTTAATATTGAGCTAACCAAAAATGGTGATGTAACTATACTGGTAGAATGAGCAGAGGGAAAATGTGTGCAGGCCAGGTTAGCGATGATAAACAACATTTATATAGCTGCGTATATTATACTGTGTGCCAGAAATTATTCTAAGCTCTTTATATATTCAACTTTTAATCTTTATAAACATTCTAGGAGGTAAATACTATTACCATCCATATTACACATGGGGAAACTGAGGCACACAGCAGTTAAGCAACTTGCATAAATTCACAAAATTAATAAGTATTAGACTTGGGATTTAAACCAGGTAATTTCTCTCCAGACTCCACGCTCTCAGTTACTATGCCACCTAGTCTCACTTTCCGTGGTAGAAGTCAAGAGACAAGACTTGGGCTTCCCTAGTGGCGCAGTGGTTGAGAGAGTCCGCCTGCTGATGCAGGCTACACGGATTCGTGCCCCGGTCCGGGAAGATCCCACATGCCGCGGAGCGGCTGGGCCCGTGAGCCATGGCCGCTGAGCCTGCGCGTCCGGAGCCTGTGCTCCGCAACGGGAGAGGCCACAAAGGGGAGAGGCCCGCAAACCGCAAAAAAAAAAAAAAAAAAAAAAAGACAAGACCTAAAAAAATCAATAAACTGAGAAATACAAGCTAAGCATGTTATTTACAAGGACATAAATCCTGAGAAGAAACAGATAAGTTTAAAGTGATTGCTTCTGATCAGGAGGTAACTGGAAGTGGTCCAGGAATTGCTGTTTCTCTTGTTATGGTCGTTACAGGCCCAGTAGTCATGTTTGTTTGGCTTTTTAAATCTTTTAAACAGCACTTTGATCAAAATAAATTTTTAAAAAGAGAGATGACAGAAAGAATGGGGCTGGCTAAGTTACCTTAGAGAATGGAGAGAGTGACCCAGAAGAGAAGGTCAAAAAGTCCCTAATGGGTAAAATAGGCAAGGGAGCTATGAACTGGGAAAGTTACAGAAAAAGAGAGAAGTTTCCACAAGAAGTGGAAGCAAAAGGATGGTATTCTTGGAGAAATGACAAGCAGAAAGTAAGAGAGCCAGACAGAATGAGAAGGGGAGAGATTGAATAAGACGGGGCAGAGACATTTGTCCTGGGCTGTACACCCAAAATGGGAGCAGCAAATTCCATGGAAATTCTGTGGGCTAAATCCAGGGAATCTTCTGAGGTAGCATTCCAGGGGCTTGTAGAGCAGTTTTGACGTGTGCCTCTATCATGAGACTCCTTCCTCAGCTGAAATAAACAACTCTGGCCTTAAAACTGAAGGTGGCAGGAAGGATGAACTGCAAAGCCATACTGAGGTGACTGATTAAAAGCCAATTACGTGTCAATCTAAGCCAAACCAAAGTAAGTAAGAAAACGTTAGTTGCCTACTCTGTGGCCTTGGGGCAGGCAGGTAAGTCAGTTTCTCCCAGCCTGGTGTTTCTGTTGCAAAAAAAATTCGCTATGTAACAAATCCTGCATACGTATAGTACTCATAACTTTCAGAGTCATTTTTCATTTTCCATTCCCCTGAGCCAGTTTTTCCGGAGATAAAATTGAGGGGGGGGAGGTGTGGAGGGGTGGGAGGGGGTGAGGAATGAGATGTGTTGCATAAAATCACATAACTAGTTAATAGTGGAACCCAAATTCTAGTCCCACACATAGTTCACTTTTGTTTGTAAACGTTGTCTCAACTGAGTCAGTAAAAAAACAAGCAAACAACAACAAAAATATATATGTATGTATGTATATATGATTCCAATTTATAAAGGAGGAAACCAAGATATAGCTCACATCAGCTGGCTGGCTGGCATCAGAACCAGGACACAAACCCAAGTGTTTTGGTGCTAAATTAAGAGCTTTTCAAATACACAATATCTGTTGTGAGTAAATAAGACAGTCAATTATAATTACGGGGCGGGAGGAGAGAAGCAGCGGCTCCCAGCCTCCGGGTTGGGGACCAGCAGACATGGGCGTGGGCACCAGTCTCCCCAGGAAGGCCAGATTTTAAACTCGGTCCTGTTTTCAGAACATCCATTTGCCCGATGTTTGTTTTTTTTGTTTTGTTTTGTTTTGTTCTTTGCGGTACGCGGGCCTCTCACCGCTGTGACCTCTCCCGTTGCGGAGCCCAGGATCCGGACGCGCAGGCTCAGCGGCCATGGCTCACGGGCCCAGCCGCTCCGCGGCATGTGGGATCCTCCCAGATCGGGGCACGAACCCGCGTCCCCCGCATCGGCAGGCGGACTCTCAACCACTGCGCCACCAGGGAAGCCCCTGCCCGATGTTTTGATTTAGAAAATACGATCATAGAAATAGTGACAGCTAAGATTTACTCATGGGCCGTGACTGTGGTGAGTCCAGGTCACGGATTCAGGAGACACAGCTGAGCGAAGCTAGAGGCGGGAGGGCCGAGGGCATAACCCCTGCATTTCCTCCGGTTCTGGGCCCTGGGCCACAGCATCCCTCCCGGAGCAGCCCCGCTCGCAGCCCCGTCGGCCCCGCGCTCACATCAGGAGGCCGCTCCGCCCTCCCCACCGGGCCGCGAGCCGGAATCCGGGCCCTAGGCCGGCGCTTCAGGCCCAGCTCGGCCCACGTGGCCGGTCCCAGACACTCCCTCCTGGTCTGCGTTCCGGTCTCCAGGCCTGGCCCGCAGTGACCGCGACAGGAACGAGCCGCCGGGCCCTCGGCCACCGCGGAGCCGGGAAGCTTGCGCGGCCTGCCCTGCCAGGCTCCCCGAGGAGGCACGGCAGCGGCCACGGAGGGGCGATCGGAGAGCCGGGCCCCGCGGCCCACCGTCCCGGAGACCCTCCTCTCTGGGAGGGGCAGCTGGGCTTCCAGGGCCACGCCTCCCGGTGGACGCCGAGGCTCGGCGTCCCAGACCAGCAAAGCAAAGATTTACCCGGCTGCCCGGGGCCCGCACCCCAGCCCGCGGCCGTGCGCCCCACCCCACCGCCTTTTAACGGGGAATGCTGACAAGTCGAATACAGCGGGAATAACAGCCATTTGTTCTGGTTATCGCTGCCGGTATTGAAGCCAGATGTGTGTGTTGCTGACATTGACATGGTACATCTGGCTGGGTTTTTGGTTTCCATCGCGGAGTCTACCACATCCACCCTGGTCTGCGGGAAGAGAGGACGCGACCATCTGGAAGTCATTGCAGCTGTCACGCTTCAAGGGGACCCTGTACCACAGAGAAGAGAATTCAATACGTAACTGAGCGAAATTATCCAGCTCGTCTTGTCAGTCCAGATTTCAAACACATGCAGGAAAACAGCACCCGCGTTCTGGGGCCCTCCCTCCGCCGGTGGTGCCCGCGGGCACCTTCACCCACCGCGCCAGGGGCCTGAAGGGTCCCTGTGGGAAGACACTGGCTGCGAGGTCGCGTTCATCACTGCCAGAATCTTTTGTTGCTCTTGGGTAGGCGGGGCTAAAAAGGCTCTTTCTTCTTCCTTTTGATCGCAGTTTGCTGGACGTTTTAAATTAAACATTGCTTAGTCTTTCCCCCCCACTTCCGCTTATAACCCCCTCCTTCTCATGGCATTCAAGGCTCTAGCCCTACCCTACCTATTCAATTTCGTCTCCCTTCCTTTCCCAAGGCAAATACTACTCATCATCAAGGCTGAAATGGGTCATGCTTATTCTGATCCCAACCTTGCCTTTTGTCTGAAATCCCTTTCTCTGTTCTCTTCATGCCAATCCAAATCTTTTTTTTTTTTTGATGTGGACAGTTTTAAAAGTTTTTGTTGAATTTATTGCAATATTGCTTCTGTTTTATTTTTTGGGTTTTTTTGGCCGCAAGGCATGTGGGATCTTAGCTCCCCAACCAGGAATCGAACCTGCACCCCGCTGCATTAACCACTGGACCGCCAGGGAAGTCCCAATCCAAATCTTCTTAAGGCTTCAAGATCTACCTCAAGTTTATTTTCATCGTTGAAGCCCTTCCTGACCACTCAAGCCTCCACTGATCTTTCCTTCTGTGTGTTTTAATGAAGTATAAACACTTGGAGAGGAAATACTAGTTTACATTTTTCTTCTATCTCCTTCAGCAGCCAGCATTGCATCCTAAAGTATAGTAAGTATAGTAAAGTATAGTAAGCCCTCCATAAACACCTGTCAAATAAAAGCACAAGTTAGTGTTTTCTTTCCTCATAATTTCCTTGCCTTCTACTTTACCTTTCATGACAAGACTCAATGTCTATGTAAAATGTGTCTTGAACTATTTGGAAAGATGGGTTTAAAAAGCTAGCAAATGAGTAATATTAATATTTGAAGAGGGACTTCCCTGGCAGTCCAGTGGCTGAGACTTCGCCTCCCAAGGCAGGGGGTGCGGGTTGGATCCCTAGTCGGGGAGCTAGGATCCCACATGCCTCGTGGCCAAGAAGCCAGAACATAGAACAGAAGCAATGTTGTAACAAATTCAATAAAGACTTTAAAAGATGGACCACATTAAAAATATATATATTTAAAAACAAAAATACTTGAAGAATTCTATCAGTTGGAGAGTCCATTAATTTGGAGTCTTCCTGCTACAGTGCACTGATAATTGATTTTTTTTTTTTTTAAGTGAAGTGCATTGGAAACAGAGCAAGATCACAAGTCAGGGGGTCTGAATCCTATTCCCGAGAGTGTCCCTGACTTGCTTGGTGACCTTGGACAGTCACTTACCTTCCTTATACCTCAAATCTCCCTCTGTAAAAAGGGTGGGATGTAGCCTCTTCCTGGTAATGAACAGAGCTGGGGCCGCTTTCCTGTGAAGAGGTAGATTCCTCACAGAACAGCTTTTCTCCACCAGTTCTGGAACTATTCTGGAGTTAGAGCGCAGCAATCTTCATCATTTAGTGTTTCACCTGCCCAGCACCAAAACAACATGGATACATAAATGACGTGGAGGAAATGCAGAGTAAGGAATCAGGCACGTGGAAGAGTGGGATTTAACCTTTGTGAGGGTCCAACATTTTCCAAATCAAGACAAGCCATTGCAGCAAGTGTTGGGAAAGACTGGGCATTCCAGCCATAGATAAAGTCTCTTGGGGGGTGTTCCTCTTTGTGCATTGACAAGGACGCGAAGCACCCTGATCTAGCCTTGCTATAGAGGATGGATAAGAGCACAGGAGGATAAGTAGAATCTAGAAATAAAGGGGAGGGATGGAGAGAGGGGAATACTAAAGAAGAAAGAGAAAACACCTCCCTCTCTTTGGTGGGTATTCTCACCCAGCCAAAGAGGATGTTTAACTTGCTGGGAGGAAGCCACGTTACAGGAAAAGAAGGGAATCGGCAGACCGAGGTTCCAGTAGGTCTCAGCTCTGTGGGTGAGCAGGTGCATTTTCCTCTCTGACCCTCATCTGTAAAATGAGACACTTAGATGAATTATAACTAAGGTCTGTTAGCTCTTACATTATATAATTCATTTAGAAACCATCTCTGAGCCCAAACCAGCATTTCCTTCTGACTAAACTCCAAATCCCAGCCCTAGTCTGTCCTGAACTCATGGGGCTCTAAGACGTAGAAGGGAGTTTCAGGCATCAAATTCCTGAAATCTCTTTACTCCATTCCTTCAAATTTCTTCAAATGGAAGAAGAAACTTTCTTCCCTTCTCCCAGACAAGTTACAGTAGGAAGATTGCAGATTAATGACCTAGAAAAATCTTCCTCGAGTGGAATGATAATTAAGCTCCATTAAATCATAACTCCTGGCTTCTGCTTTTGGCTCTTGCTACTAAGTCCAGAATTGAATAATTCCTCCTCACCGGGGCTGTTGGATTAAAAGTGCATAAGCTCTAGGGAACAATCTGCTCACTTCCACTATATCCGCAGTCACCCTCCTTCCTGTCTGAACACTCAAAAAAAAAAAAAATCACTAGGCATGTCTGACTCCAGGAACTAGGATGGTCATTTCTAATTTGTCTCGGTTTATGGACAACTTGACAATCTGACTAACTACTAAAGATCCAGGACTGTATCATCCTCTCATAAAAAGCCAATAAAAAAGCCTATTAATGCAGCCCATTAGTTGGCAAAAAATGAGAGGTTATGCAATCACTGTCTTAGCTGAGAGGAACTAAGCTCTCCAGGAAGAGTTCACTCCACACCCAGAGGCATCAAAAGGGAAGTTCATGTCTCTCTGCTGCCATTTGCTTGGCTTAGATATTTAAGCATGTGACCCTTTCTTCTCTCCCTGAACTATTCTTCTGTCTAAGTGGACCTCTTGCTTTCCTTGTAAAATGCCTTTCTCCAAATCTACTCCCTCTCCAGGACACTTCCTTTCACCTTTCTCTGCTGTGCTGTCTTGTGGGTGAAGCCCTACAAGTCTCCATTCTTAGGCTTTCCTTACATCATCACGCAATTTGAGGGGTTCCAGGAAAGCCTTCAAAAAATGCTCTCCTCAATTCTGCTCTTAGATTCCTCAGGACCCTTGAAAGCCCCCTGGATGGGATTATGGGTGCCACATCCTTTTATCCTGAGCAAAGGGTTCTCTCCTTTTCTAAACTCCTAGAATTCTGAGTGATTTCTCCGGCACTCTTCATCCGGCGATTTGCTCTAGGACCTTGGGCAGATCACTTTCCTTTCTAGACCACAGTTTCCCCTTTGTAGAATGACTACAAGAAGAGACACCGTAACTCGTAGCAGGAAACTCTGGCGCAGCCCAAAGACAAGCTCTGGCTGGAAAGATGGTAGAAGAACCAAGTCTCAACAATCTTTCATTCTGACCACATAGGGCCAAACCACCTTGACATGCAGTCTCATCTCTGTGGGCATCTTGTCACACGTGTGTGTATTAAAAGGATGATGTGTGGACCATGTTAGGTCCCCTCCACTTGCCTAGCATTGTCTAGAACATGAAAATTAATATGTGATTGATTTCATCTTGTGCTCAACTTAACTTTCAATATAACTCAAGGTACCTCTGAAGAAGGATATAGTTCAGGATCCATCTAAATGGAATCCATCTGAAGGAATCAGAAGGAATTGATACTTTCTGGCACGGAGAATGTTCTGCTTCTGATATTTTAGCAATAAATTCGGACTTTGTTTTTCTGGCAGCCAAGGCATAAGGGGTCATGCTTGCTGGACAAATAGTGAGTTCAATAAATATTTTTTTTCATTGACTCTCGACCACCTTTTAGATGGGAAGGAAAAATACTGATTGAGAAGTCCTAGAAGAATGGAGAATAGGATAAGTGGCTAGAGAGGTCTTCAGCAAAGGAAGACCCCTAAAAACAAGCTTCAAACTCCCCTGTTTCCACCCTGTTGCCAAGGGTGGACCCTTCTGAGAAAGTCCCATGATGCATGCGGGCCACCGGCATGGCCCCGGGGTGTGCGGCATGTCCATGACTCCACGGCCAATGGGCGCAGGCCCCGTGGCTCCCCACAGCAGTTCCCTTCTAGGAAGGAAGCTCCATCTTGATCTGAAGGTCCGATGATTCTTTGAGGAGAATATACTATTTTCTCTCTTACCCAATCACACATCTTTGGAAGGGAGAAAAAGCAACCCTCTACCATAGATCCTTAAGCCTGAGAGCCCACCAGCTGCAGAGCTGTCCCAGAGAACCCCTCATTACATAAAGCCTCTGCCACTGACTAGGGGATGAACGCGGCAACCCACCCCCCGCCCCCTGCCCCACCGGCACTCAGCTGTTGCCCCTCAGATTCCCAAAGCCTGCCCCTGGGATCCATTGTCAAGCCCAAGCTCAGCCCCAATCGTCCTTGTGTGAAAGATTGCTTAGTTAGATCCCTGAAATTCTCTGGCTTTCCCAACAGATGGGGAAGTCCTCTTTATCCTTACTTCTCCTCAGCTGCCACACTGCTGCCCAGCTGCCACTCTGAAAAGCACTTTCTCTGCTGCTCTCTCCCAGATGCACGCTCTTTCTACCATGGGATCCTCAAAGTTATTTCTGTTTGCTCCAGTGGGGAGCTAGGCGCGTAAGTCCCCCCAACCCTGTATCTGGCATCCTTACGGCCCTCTCCACCAACTCAGTCGCATTTGGAGACCTAATTGGCCTTGCTCCACGGTGCCCCAACCCCGGACTCTTAAGACCAATAAGACAGGGTTGGAAATGACCTTACGAGGCCATGGGGTCCAGCCTCTTGGACAGGTGAACATGCAAATCATATTGAGACAATGATTCTACCCCATCTCCCGCTGAACCACCCTTGCAGGTGATGAGTTCTTCCTTAAATAAACCTGACTTTTTCCTGCCCTAATTGAGGCTCCAATTCTCATCTCGTCCATTGGGTCCGTGACAAATCCCTAACTAATGTTTTCTTTCTGTCCTTGGCTTTCTCCTCAGCAGGGAAAGTTTCCCCAGAAATAAAACTCTGATTCTTCTGCTCCTTCCTTCCCACCCGCCTCCTCTAAGCACCCTCTAAATCAGACCCAAGGCTCCAGAGGGACTAATATCCTTTCTCTCGCAGCTGGTCTGAGTTCTGCCGTCTGGGAGACTGGGCTTAGAACAGCTTGAAGTTAGCACAGAGGCGAAAGAAGCTTTAAATCTCCAGCACTTAACAGCTTCTCTGCAGCCTCGGAGGTAACCGGATTTTGTTGCCTGCTTCCTCTCATCTCTCGGTGTATCTATGTAATCTCTGTTCACTGGAACCTGACTCCAGCTCTCTGTCTGCAGTGCTGAAAGAGAGAAGGTGGGAGAAGAAAAATTAATAGACACGGACCCATAAAAATAACAGGCTCTCTAGAGCACACATGAAGAAATAATTAAACAGATTAAATTTGGAGGGTGGGGAGAGGGGCAGAGGGCTGAGCAGGCTGAGACTGGTGCCTCTGACTTCCACTCTTGGAGGGACTATGGCTCAGCGGAGAGGGATTTGGGGGCTTTTTTCCTTTGTTCTGTTGGGTTGGACTCTCTAAGCTCTTTAAAGGCTGGGAGGGTGCCTTATACTTCTTTGTATTCCCCCATAGGTTTCTCAAACCATGCCCCACCCCAGTGAGAAAAGGAAATTTGATATTTATTGAGGGTTCATTGTGTGCCAGGTACAGTGTCGGATGCTTTACGTCCTGGCTGATGATCAGTGCGTGTGTTTCAGACTTCAGAGATGCCTGCAATCTCTTTCCAGTGCCGCGGGATCAATCCCACATCCCTACTACTTCAAGAGCTTGTGATGCCGAGGCCAAAGAATACCTTCTCACACCTTACCTGGACTACCTTCTTCCTTTCCTCCCTTCAGTTGGCAGAAGCTTTTGCTGTGATGGCAAGGGAAGAAAGGAGGCTAGTATTTAGAGATCACTTAAATACCTAAAAATGTGTAAGTCAGGACTTCCCTGGTGGTCCAGTGGTTAAGACTCTGCACTTCCACGGCAGGGGTCGTGGGTTGGATCCCTGGTCGGGGACCTAAGATCCCACATGCATGCGGCGTGGGCAAAAAAACAGAAATAAAACAAAAAACTACACTTCAATATTTTTTAATTAATTAGAAAATAAAAATGTGCAGGTGAGTGAGCTTCTAATAATGGCCTAGGATAGGGAGAGGACTGAGGGATGGATACGGCGTCCTCCCTTTCTCACAAGTCTGTCCATCCCTCTTGCCTCCATCATTTTTTTTTTTTTTTGCCTCCATCATTTTGACTAAAGGAAAATACCTTGAAGAGGAACAATCCTCCGCTGCTATGACTTTCCATCAATACTCTGTGATCATTACTTTCTAATTTTTCAACAATTTGAGGATAAATATTTGTGATGTGATTTATAATAAGAAATATGTGTTTGGTCTTCATCCCTGTGTGAGACTAGGAGTTCTTCAGTCCTTGGAACTGCCTAAGTGAGGAGAGCCTTGAAGGTGTCTTTAGTTATGTTAAGGAGGTGACTTTGGGAAAGCCTTTAGGTCACCTAGGATGGGAGCTGGTCACTAGGGAAACCAACCGTGTGTTTAGAGGTTTGAAACTCCAAGTCCCGCCCCCACCCCTCCTCACAGACACCTTCAGGGGCGGGGGAAGGAGCTGGAGACTGAGTTCAATCACCAATGGCCAATGTGTTAATCAATCATGCATGTGTGACAAAGCCTCCGTAACACCCAGAAGGTTGGGGTTCAGAGAGCTTCCGGGTTGTGGAGATGTGAAGCGAATGGCTCCCCTGGAGGGGGCGTGGAAACTCCGCAACCCTTCCCACATAACTTGCTCTGCACATCTCTTGCATCGGGCTGTTCCTGAATTGCATCCTTTTATAATAAACTGGTGATCTAGTAAGTAAAACTTTCTTAGTTCTGTGAGTCACTCCAGCAAAGTAACCGAACCCAAGGTCATAGGAATCTCCAATCTGTAGTTGGTGGGAGGTAATAATGTGGACTTGCAGTTGACATCTGAAGGGGAGGGGGGTGGGGGCTGGAGGTAGTCTCGTGGGACTAAGCCCTTAACCTGTGGGATCGGATGCTCTCTCCGGGTCAATAGTGGCAGAGTTGGGTTCAATTGTAGGACACCCAGCTGGTGTCTGAGAACTGCCTGGTGTAGAAAAGCCCCCCAATATCATAATTTTTTTTTTTTTTTTGGCGGTACGCGAGCCTCTCACTGTTGTGGCCTCTCCCGTTGCGGAGCACAGGCTCCGGACCCGCAGGCTCAGCGGCCATGGCTCACGGGCCCAGCCACTCCGCAGCATGTGGGATCTTCCCGGACCAGGGCACGAACCCGTGTCCCCTGCATCGGCAGGCGGACTCTCAACCACCGCGCCACCTGGGAAGCCCCAATATCATAATATTAAATGAGAAGTTTCAGAATACAGAGAAGGCAGACCTGGATGAGCACCCGGAACAGCAACTGGCAGTGAGAACGCTGAGCATTGGGAATAAGACAGACTGGATTCACCTCCTGATTCCTTCGTTTCCCATCTGTGGAAATGTTACTTCACTTCTCTGGATGCCTCTCTCACTCTTTTGCTCTATTTTTAATTAATAGACTATATTTTTAAAAAATGGTCACGAAGAACCTAGGGGCAGGATGGGAATAAATACGCAGACCTACTAGAGAATGGACTTGAGGACATGGGGGGGGGAAGGGTAAGCTGTGACAAAGTGAGAGAGTGGCATGGACATATATACACTACCAAACATAAAATAGATAATTAGTGGGAAGCAGCTGCATGGCACAGGGAGGTCAGCTCGGTGCTTTGTGACCACCTAGAGGGGTGGGAGGGAGAGAGACGCAAGAGGGAAGAGATGTGGGGATATATGTATATGTATAGCTGATTCACTTCATTATAAAGCAGAAACTAACACACCACTGTAAAGCAATTATACTCCAATAAAGATGTTAAAGAAAAGTAGACCATATTTTTGAGCAGTTTCAGGTTTACAGAAAAATTGAGCAGAAAGTAGAGTTCCCTTAAACCCTCGCATCTGCCACCCTCAGTTTCCCCTGTCATTAATACCTTCACTCTCGGTGGTGTACATTCTAGGGGTTTTGACAAATGTATAATGACATGTATCCGCATTGCAGTAACATATAGACTCATTTCGCTGCCTAAAAGTCCTCTGTGCTCCACCTATTCATCCTTCCCCTACCCCAACCCAGGCAACCAATCATCTTTTGACTGTCTCTATAGTTTTGCCTTTCCCAGAACATCATATTGTTGGCGTCATATAGTATGCAGCCTCGTCAGATCGGCTTCTCTCATTGAGCAATGGGCATTTAAGGGTCTCTTGTGTCTTTTTGTGGCTTGGTAGCTCATTTGTCTTTATCACTGAATCTAATTTTTTTTATTGAAGCATAACACATATACATTAAATCCCAATGAATTTTTACAAAGTGAGCACCCAAATACATTAGGATAGTTACCAGCACCCCAGCACTCATTTCCCCTAGAGCCCCCTCCCAGTTATTACCAACCCCCCCAAAAAATTACCACATTAGCCCTTCTAGAATCATAAATTAATTCAGCCAGTCACTGAAGTTCATTTAAATGCAATCATAAAGTAAGTACTCTTTTGTGCCTGGTTTCTTTTCTTTGATATTTAGGTTCATCTGATCATAGTAATTTGTCCTTTTTTTAATTGCATGGTATACCACAATTCATCTCTCCATTTTACTGTTTACTGGGAAAATCTCTCTCTCTCTCTCTCTCTCTCTCTCTCTCTCTTGTTTTTTTTGGCTGCACTGCAGGGCTTGCGGGATCTTAGTTCCCAGACCTTGGATTGAACCCGGGCCCTCGGCAGTGAAAGCCTGGAGTCCTAACCACTGGACTGCCGGGGAATTACCGCTGCATTTTACTGTAGATGAGCATTTGTGTTACTTCCAGCTTGGGATTATTACAATACTGCTGCTATGAATATTCTTATACAGGTCTTTCAGTGAACATATGCTCACATTCCATTTGGGAATACACCCAAGAGTGGAATTTCCTGGGTATCTGTATTTTTAACTCTAATAGATAATGCCAGTTTACCAAAGCACCTGGATCAGTTTACACTCCCACAGTTTTTCAACCTCGCCAACACTTTGTATTGTCAATATTTTCTTTTCAGCCATTTTAGTCACGTGGTAGCTTGAGTTTGTATTATCCTGATGACTAATCAAATTGAGGACTGTCTCAGGTCAGGTCCTTGAGAAGCAGACGGAGATGGAGATTTACATGCAGGAAGCTGGTTGGAGAACGCCCCTCAGAAGAGAGGAGGCAGCAGGACTGACATCCCACTGAAATCGGCTTCTGCAGATCCATGGGCAGCTCTGGAGCTGGCAGGACCTTCAGGATTGTCCTGCCTTGAGACGGAGGCCAGATCTTCATACCAGTACTGACCAATCGCTGGGACGTGGGCTGTCCCTGGGGAGGAGTATGACTTGGGGTAAAACGTTCTCTTTTGCCAAAGGCAATTCTCAGAGAGGGACACAGCTGAGAGCAACTCGCCCAGAAGCTAAGGGATTGAGTGCTTTAGTCCTGAAGGACATCTGAGCTGCAGACTGTAGCCCCATCTATAAGCACCTCTTCACATGCTCATTGGTTACTTAGAGATCCTCTCTTGTGAATTACCTATACTGGCCATTTGACAAATTCATTGTTTATTGGGTTGTCTTTTTTTTTTTTTCTTTTACTGAGTTGTATGAGTTCTTTGTATATTTTGAAGAAGAGTCCTTTGTCAGATATATGTAGTACAAAAACATATGGACTTTTCACTCATTGTGGTCTTTTTTAATGAATGGAAAGTCTTAAACAAAGTTTTCTCCTTTTTGATGAGTTGGTTTGTGTGTGTGTGTGTGTGTGTGTGTACGTGGTCTTTTTTAATGAATGGAAAGTCTTAATTTAAACAAAGTTTTCTCCTTTTTGATGAGTTGGTTTGTGTGTGTGTGTGTGTGTGTGTGTGTGTGTGTGTGTGTGTGTGTGTGTGTGAGACCTGTTTATAAATCTTTACACACCATAAGGTCATGAAAATGTTCACATGTTATCTTCTAGAAATTTTATTGTTTTACCCTTCACATTTGTCTTTGATCCACCCAGAATTGTGTATAGCTGTGTGGTAGGGATCTAATGTTTTTATCCAGTTGGACATGTATTTAATCTAGTAACATTTATTAAAATGATTATCCTTATCTCACTACATTTTAGTGATACCTTTGCCATGAGCCAGTGACTGCATGTATGAGGATCTGTTTCTGAATCCTATTCTGTTCTATTGGTCTGTATGTCTATTTTTGCACCAATTCCACACAGTTTTAATTATGGTAAATCTATGTCTTATATCTGATAATATAACTCATGGGGCCTCGTTTCTTTTCTTCAAGGTGGTCTTTGCTTTCCATTTCCACACAGATTTTAGAATCAGCTTGTCACTCCACCAAAGAAACAACTCTGCTTGGATTTCTGTTGGAATTGTATTGAGTCTATTGATAAATTTGGGGGGAACTGACTCTTCACAGTACTGACGTTTCCAGTCTTTGAACATGGTATCTTCCATGGTGTATTTAATTACCTCTTCTTTACTATCTTTCAATAATGTTTTGTAATTTTCAGTGAAGAGATCTTACATATCTTTTGTTAGATTTAGCCCTAAATATTTGACTTTTTATGTTGTTATAAATGGTATCATTTAAAAGTTTTCATTTCCTAAGTGTTTATTGCTAGAATATAGAAATACAATTGATTTTTGCATATTGCTTTTTTTTAATTGAAGTGTAGTTGATTTACAATGTTGTGTTAGTTTCAGGTATACAGCAAAGTGATTCAGTTTTACATACATATATTTTTTTCAGATTCTTTTCCCTTATAGGTTATCACAAAATATTGAGTATAGTTCCCTGTGCTATACAGTAGCTCCTTGTTAGTTATCTATTTTATATATAGTAGTGTGTATATCTCAATCTCAAACTCCTAATTTATCCTTCCCGCCACCTTTACCCTTTGGCAACCATAAGTTTGTTTTCTATGTCTGTGGGTGTATTTCTGC
Source organism: Neophocaena asiaeorientalis asiaeorientalis (assembly GCF_003031525.2). Taxonomy (NCBI): domain Eukaryota; kingdom Metazoa; phylum Chordata; class Mammalia; order Artiodactyla; family Phocoenidae; genus Neophocaena; species Neophocaena asiaeorientalis. The sequence continues at coordinate 5,005,752 of NW_020175192.1, forward strand.
TTTGTATATAAGTTCATTTGTATCTTTTTTTTCTTTATATCTAGTGACCTTGTTAAAATCACTTATTAATTCTGAGTTTATCTGAGGATTCTTTCAGATTTCCCAAGTATACAGTCATGTAACCTGTGAGCAATGACAATTTTGTTTCTTCCTCTCTAATCCTTTTACTTTTTATTTCTCTTTATTGCCCTTAAAAGTGAAAATTAAAACAAATATCTATAAAACACCTAATATTGATACATAGTTCCAGGTTTGTTGAATGAATATATGAATAATCTATCCCTAGGCAAAAACCCATTTATCAGTATATAATTCATTTACACTTATAGGTTCCTATGCTGGATTAGGGAAGGGCTAGAATAAAATAAAAAGAAGAACAGAACATGGGGGAAGAGATGAAAAAGTGAGATGGGGAACTTCCCTGGTGGTGCAGTGGTTAAGAATCCGCCTGCCAATGCAGGGGACATGGGTTCAAGCCCTGGTCCGGGAAGATCCCACATGTCGCGGAGCAACTAAGCCCATGCGCCACAACTACTGAGCCTGCACTCTAGAGCCCGTGAGCCACAACTACTGAGCCCACACGCCACAACTACTGAAGCCCATGTGCCTAGAGCCCATGCTCCGCAACAAGAGAAGCCACTGCAGTGAGAAGCCCATGCGCCACAACACAGAGTAGCCCCCACTCGCCACAACTAGAGAAAGCCCGTGTGCAGCAACGAAGACCAAATGCAGCCAAAAAAAAAAAATTAATTAATTAGTTAATTTTAAAAAAAGTGAGATGGAAGGCCATACCATTCATTCATATTCATTCACTTAAATGAATATTTGTTAAGTGCCTACTTGGTGCCAGGCTCCATCTCTGGACAGAATCTGCCTCTCATGGATTTACAGGCAAACAATTTAAAAATGAAAAACAAGATAATTTAATTTTATGATTTGTCTCTGAAGGAATCAGGAAGTCCCAGATCTTGAGCACATTAGTGGGGGTTTGACTATCTCAGGAGTCAGTGGGGCATTCACCCCAAGGCTTTCAGGGCATCTGGCCTTGACAGTGACCTGGTCTTATACACTGTTTCAAAACTCTGCCTCTTTGTAATTTGCTGGAATGTCAGTGAGGGTTGTTCCCACCCCCAGATGTGAGCTCTCTTCCTTTCTGCCTCCAAAGGCTCTGGAAGACAGAGCTCAGATTTAGCTTGTCTAGAGCAGACCTCAGATGCTCTCATCAGTGTTCTCATCCAGGAAAACTCTGGAGGCCCTTGGAGTGGAAGGAGCTCACTGAACAAACCCTGGACAGTCTCCTCCCCTTGATGAGGCTTCTTCTAACTCTGGGTGGGCTATCTGATGTCCTAGATCCTGCCAGCCCCCGGGACTGGGACAGGACAAGCCTCCTTGTGGACAGACCTAACCGCTAGCCCCAAAGATGTCTTCTCCACTTCTGACTCATAAAATAGTCCTGGGAGCCAGACCTGATTAACCAGATTTCATGAGGTCCCCCTTCACTATGACACTCACTAAGTTTGAACTCTACCCACAATATATAAATTTCTTATTTATTGATTCCTTATTTATAAAGCACTTTGACTCACATGATCTCATAAAATCACAACTATCTGAATATAGAGATGAGGAACCTGAGGTTCACAAAGGCCAACAGGCCTTCCCAAGGTCACGCTTCTGGTGAACAGGCAGGACAGAATTCAAGGCAAAATCTCCTGACTTTACAATGGGCTTGCTGGGCTGACAGGAAGAGAAACCTGGCAGGCCTGTCTGCAAATGGTGAGACTTCCCAGGTCCCCATGGAGATCTCCTCCAGCTCTGAATAAAGCCATCTCCTAAGGCTCTTGTTCTTGTCCAAGGGGACAGAATCTCAACCTCCATCCAGGCTCTTCCCCTTCCTATCTCTTCTGCTTTTCCACTGGGTGGTTGGAAGCCAAGAGTGTGAAAACTGGAGGCATTTCAGGGCTGAGGTGCCCATCATCCTGATGAATGGCTGTCTCCTTCATCCCCAGGCTGGGTGAGGAGCCAGCTGCCAGGGCCACCCCATCTGTAGGCACCCCTCCCCAGCTGGCAGCAGAAGTCGGGGCACCCTCTGCCCAGGGTGCAAGGCTGTCTGTACTGAAGCATCTGACTTGAGCTAATGAGCTCTTGGCGTGGACGGCCAATTATTTGAGCTCTTTATAAACCTGCCAAACTCTCTTTTTTTCACCATGGCATTCCCTTAATGACTGAAGACTGAAATCAAATCCTGTGTCAAAGGCATCAGCCCTGGCCTAGGACACTCTCCACCCCTTTTACTGCCTCAGACCATGGGCCCAAAAGTAGAGTGGAGCCAGCATGTTTTCCCCTGGAGCCTAACTCACTTCAACTCCCCACACCTCAGAGGCCAGAATCCAAGGAGGGGCTCGGAAGCCTTGCTCCATTGCAGGAGGCCCCAGCGTATTCCTGGACCAGAACAGAGGCCAAGGCCTCTCACCTGAGTCCTGGAGCCCCAGTGAGCTCCTGCCTCCATAGGGACCAGAGACCTTCAGGATGGGTGTGTGGTGGACCTGGACTGCAGCTCCCGACACAACTCCAGCTCCCCTGGCCTCCCACTCCCCACAATGTGGTGCCCTAGTGGCTCTTTCCCCAGCCTGTAAGCTGCTCCCAATAGAGAGCCTGACAAGCCACGTCTCCAACCTCAAGTACTTGTATCAAAGAAGACACACCCGTTGGAGTGGGTGCCGTGGAGCACATTCTCCAAATGGCATCATTTCATACTTTTTTTTTTTAAAAGAAGATGTTGGGGGTAGGAGTTTATTAATTAATTAATTTATTTTGGCTGTGTTGGGTCTTCATTTCTGGGCGAGGGCTTTCTCTAGTTGTGGCAATTGGGGGCCACTCTTCATCGCGGTGCGCGGGCCTCTCAGTATCGCGGCCTCTCTAGTTGCCAAGCACAGGCTCCAGACGCGCAGGTTCAGTAGTTGTGGCTCACAGGCCTAATTGCTCCGCGGCATGTGGATCTTCCCAGACCAGGGCTCGAACCCGTGTCCCCTACATTGGCAGGCGGATTCTCAACCACTGCGCCACCAGGGAAGCCCCCATTTCACACTTTTTAAAGGTAGCTACTAGATATGATGACTGTAAGACCCCTCTGAGCACATAGTGGATGGGGCCGTGTGAAAGCAGGCCTGGGTGGGGCAGAGACAAGGCTGTCCAAGGCTAGGCCCCTGTTAGGAACTCGCTCTCCATGGGCTGGACGCCCGGGCTCTGCCTGGCCGCCGTCAACTCCGGGGTCTGCGCAGAGCACCGCGGGCTTTGCAGGATGGAGAAGCCCCCTTGCTGCTTCCCAGGGAAAGTCATCAGCCTCCTTTCTGCCCAATAGTGCAGCAGGGTAGCAGGGTAGCCAGAGGGAGATGCTCACTCCTTCTGCGCCTGGCGCAGCAGCCCATCCGGGAACCACAACCCAGGGGCCCAAGGGAGCGCTCTCCTCTTCCCCCTCTCGGCCCAGCTCTTTGTCCCTCCCTCTCTCCTCCCCATCATTTTCCCCCTGCTCCTCCCCCACAGAGACCGTTTCTCTGGCAGTGTCCTTCTTCATGGAGAGCTCTTAGAACCCAGGCACACGCGGTCCCTCCCAGAGATGGGCCGGCCTCTCCTGCCTGATTTGTGCCGCCCACTCCTTGCACACAGCAGGGCTCACGGTCTCCACAGCAGGCGAGGCTGTGGTGTCTTGTTCTTTCCCGGCCTTAAAGAAGGGGTCCAGATAACAGGTGGAAGAAGGTACAGGTGTGCAGCCATTCATCCGGATTGATTTCTCCGGGTCTCTCTGTCCACCCAGTGAGGACTGTTTATTGCGCATGGCTCTGGGCTGGGGTCCCGGAAGCGGAGGTGAGTGATGGGACGGAGGCCGTATCCATCCGCGGTGAAGAGCTCCAGCCTTCGCCACGTGGAACCCCCCAGGAATCGTTCTGTCTCTGTGACTCAGACAAGTTATTCCAAGCCTCTCTTGGCTTCTTTGTAAAATTAAACTTCGATTTCATTAAATGACGTAGTGCACTTAGCGTAGTGCTGTCCATGTAAGCTCTCAAGATGTGTCAGCAAAGATGGTGGTGATGATGCAGGGATGCAGGTTCAGAATCTTTCCCTCAGGTAACTTTCGTCTAGAGAGGGAGAGAAGACAGCAACTCAAGGTGGACAAGGAAATCAGGAAGGCACAGGTGAAGAACTCCGGGGGGTGAGGGAGAAAACCCCTCTCCTTGCAGTGATGAAGGAAGACTTTGCGGAGAAGGCAGCCCTCAGCAGAACACGGGAGGGCGCGAGTTAGATGTGCCACAGCCAGGGAGACATTCCCGGTGGAGGAGGCTCCATAAGCAAAGGTCCAGCAACAGGAAAGTGGGTGGCTCATTCAGGGAAGGGAGATAGTATCTCTAAAATTGATATGTGTGTGAAATAAAGAGGGGCAGTGAGAGAGAGTCTGGAAAGCCAGTTTAGGATTACTAGAACTTTTGCAGTCACAGGGTAGAGCGGTACTTTGCTGCACTTGTGCACTGGATCACATCCCCTCTTGTCTGTTCAAGGACATCCCTCCAGCAATTTCCCTTCCTCTCCTGCATCACAGCTTCTCCTTTCCTGTATCATTCCCATCACCATACAAACATACTGTTATTTCACCTACATTAACTTAACAACATAAAACAAAACAAATAAACCTCCTTGACACCACTTCTCTGCTCCCCTTTGAGCAAAGCTCCTAGACAGGCAGCTACACTCGCCCCAGTTCTTTTCCACTCCATCTCTCTCAACCCATTCATTCCAGCTTTTGTTCCCACCGTTCCACTGAAATTGTTCTTGCCAAGGTCATCAGTGGCCCCCACATTGCTCAATCCAATGTTTATCTTTCTTGACCCTCAAGAGCCTTTGACACAGTGAATCAACCCCTTCACCGTGGGGCACTTTCTCCACTTGGCTTCCAGACACCACCCTCCTCCCACCTCATTAGATGCTGCTTGTCATCAGGCTCTTCTACGTTCTCCCCAGCTCCCTGACCTCCTCTTGTTGGAGTACCCCAGGGCTCTGATTTGGACCTCATCACTTTTTTGGGAAGCCAGTGTTTGTTTATTTTAACTTTAAAAATTATTTTAACTATGGTAAAATATATATAACATGAAATTCACCATCTTACTCTTTCTTTTCTTTTTTCACCATGCCACGTGGCTTGCGGGGATCTTACTTCCCTGACCAGGGATTGAACCCATGCCCTCGGCAGTGAAAGTGCAGAGTCCTAACCACTGGACCACCAGGGAATTCCCAGATGCCCCCATCTTACTCATTTTTAAGCTACCTCCAGAACTCTTTTCATCTTGGAAACCTGAAACTCCATACCCACTAAACATCAACTCCCCTGTCTCCCCTCCCCCAGCCCCTGGCAACCACCATTCTATTTTCTGTCTCTATGAATGGGACGACTCTAGGTACCCCTTATACGTAAAATCATACAGTGTTTGTCTCTTTGTGACTGGTTCACTTCACTTAGCATGATGCCCTCTGGGTTCATCCATGTTGTAGATGTGACAGGATCTCTTTCTCTTTTTAGGTTGAATAATATTCCACCGTATGTACAGACCCTATTTTGTTTATGCATTCATCCATCGATGGACACGTGGGTTGCTTCTGCCTCTTGGCTATTGTGAATAATGCTGCTGTGGACATGGGTGTGCAGATATCTCTCTGAGACCCTGTTTTCAACTCTTTTGGGTATTTACCCGGAGGTGGAGTTGCTAATCACACGGTGGACTTCTTCACTTCTCTCCACGCCATGGTGAGCTCATCCAGTCCCATGGATTGAAATATACTTGCTGATGACTTCCAAATTTACCTCTCCAGCTCAGACCTTTCCCCTGATCTCTCGACTTGTATATCCAACAGTCTACCTACATCTCCATTTGGATATCCAGTAGGCATCTAGAACTGAATTTGTAATTCTCTCACCATAACCTGATCTTCCCCTAGTCTTCTTCTCATTTGATAGCAACCCCATCCTTCCACATGCTCCATCAAAAAATGTGGGGTCATCCTTGCTTCCCTCTTTCTCTCACATCTTACGCCCAGTCCATCAGAAAATCCTGTTGGCTCTATTTCACAATAAATTCAGATTCTAACCACTTCCCATCACCTGGACTGCTACTCCCATGGTCCAAGCCAGCATCATCTCATCTGGATTATTGCAATAGCCTGCGAACAGGTCTCCCTGCTTCCATAACTGCCCCCTTTTCTAAATCTCTTCTCCAGGCAACAATCAAAATAATCTTTTCGAAGATTTTAAAGTCCGATTACATCCCATCCCACTTCTCCTTTAAACCCTCTGATGGCTCCTGCCTCACCCAGGAAAATGCCAAAGGGCTTTCATAAACAACAAACTCGACAGGTCCGGATCCCATTAGGTCTGTGATCTCATCTCTTACTAGTCTCCCCTTGGGCGTGACTTATCTATGACTGCATAACAAATTACCCCCAAGCTTAGTGACCTACAACAGCAAACATTTCTTACCTCAGTTTCCTGGCAGGAGACAGGGTGTGGCGGCATAGATGTGTCCTAGGGCTCTGCGCGTCTCTCACGAGGCTGCCATCATGGTGTGACTTGGAACCGAGGTCATCTAAAGGCTCAACACTTCCAAGCTCACCCACCTGATTGTTGGCAGGACTCAGAGCCTCGTGGGCTCTGGGACTGAGGGCCTCAGCCGCTCACTGGCTGTAGGCGGCAGGCCATGGGGTCTCTCCAGAAGGAGCTCACAACATGGCAGGCACTTCCATCAGAGCAAGTGAGCAAACAAGAGGAGGAAGGCGAGGCAGAAGCCAGAGTCTTTTAGTGACTTTTTGCCAGAAATGGCACGCCATCATCTTTGCCATGTTATATTTGTTGGAAGCAAACCTCTAGGTCCAGCCCACACTCAAGGGCAGGGGATTATATAAAAGCATGGCCCCGGGCTTCCCTGGTGGCGCAGTTGTTGAGAGTCCGCTTGCCGATGAAGGGGACACGGGTTCGTGCCCCGGTGCGGGAAGATCCCACATGCCGCGGAGCGGCTGGGCCCGTGAGCCATGGCCGCTGAGCCCGCGCGTCCGGAGCCTGTGCTCCGCAACGGGAGAGGCCACAACAGTGAGAGGCCCGCGTACCGCAAAAAAAAAAAAGCATGGCCCCCAGGCAGCAGGGGGCAGCGGAGCCATTGTAGCAATGGCGGCGTCTTCATCTGCCCTGGCCTCCTGTCCTTCCTTCCACACAGGAGGTGCTCCAACCTTGGCCCTTTGTCCCAGTGGGTCCCCCGCCTGGACCACGTTTCCCACGTGGCTCCCTCAAGTCTCTGCTCAAGCGTTACCTCTTCAGTGAGGCTTTCCCTGGCTCCTAATCCTCCACACTCTATTCCTTCTCCCGCCTTTACTTTTCTCCATAACACTTAACGCCTTCAAACATCCCACAGTGTTGTCTTGTCTGTTTGTCTGTCTCTGTTAGCACACAAGCTCCGGAGGGCAGGGCTTTTTGTCTGTTTCACTGCTGTATCCCCAGTACTTAGAACAATGTCTGGTACATAGTAGGTGCTCAATAAATGAACGAAGCCTGTAGGCCAGGGACTTTCAACTTCCCAGTGCGTAGCCCTCTCTTCAAAAAATATTGTAAGGGACTCCCATACATCAGACAAATAAAAGCAAAGGGGACGCACAGCCCTACTCCAGCTCCCACCCCCCACCCTGTTACTCCCCTTTGTGGTGTTTGAGGGGCTCACAGACCCCAGGCTCTCGGACACCGTGAGACATTCCATTCAAAGCTCACGGCTCCAGCCCCTGTGTGAGTACTGGATGCTGCTGGAAACTGGCCTGGGAATTTGAGCTATAATAAAGGAGCCCTGTAGCCCCGTCCAATTCCTACCACAGCCATTAATGACTCAGTGTGTGTACCCAGCTCTCTCCCATTCAAAACTGCTCTGTTCCTGGCCTCTGAAAAGCGAGAAAACACTCAGAGACTCCCAGAGAGTCACTGTTGGAAAAGACCTTAGCCGTCACTTAACACTACCTTCTGCCCTATGGTTTTTTTTTGTTTGTTTGCGGTACGCGGGCCTCTCACTGCTGCGGAGCACAGGTTCTGGACACGCAGGCCCGGCGGCCATGGCTCACGGCCCCAGCCACTCCGCGACATGTGGGATCCTCCCGGACCGGGGCACGAACCCGCGTCCCCTGCATCGGCAGGCAGACTCCCAACCACTGCGCCACCAGGGAAGCTTGCCCTATGGTTTTTAATCATTAATTCATTCAGCAAACATTGAGTACCTGCTATGTACATGCCGGGCACTCTCTAGAGACATAAAAAGCAGAGTACCTCCCTTCCAGAAGCACATGAGGAGACGGCAGATACTGAGATGCCCCTCTCCAAATTCCCTCTGTTTGAATGCCTCCAGTGCTGGGGAACTCACTATCTCCCAAGGCTACACATTCCACTGCCCGATGCCACCAGCAGCAAAACTGTTCTTCTTTTTATTGAGCCCTACATCTGCTTTCTTATAACTTCTACCTTTGGTCTTAATTTTCTCCTCTGGCTCCACACCAAATAAATGTATCTCTCTTCCAAATGATAGCCTGTTAAGTACTTGAAAACAGTAATCAAATCCCACAGAGAGTTCTCCATAGACCTGTGGCCACTTTGGGGGGGGCCTGTGTTTGGCGGCTGCCCCTAACGACCTGGGATTTTGGAACCAGACGGAGCTCAGTTGCTCCTGATCATGGAACAGGGCTCTAGTGCTGGGAACTCCCTCTCAGAGTTGGGGTCCCACCCCACCCTAGCACGAGGGAGTTCCAAAATGCTTTCACTAGAGGGGTGAAGGGTTCAAGCAAGAATCCAGCCCTGGACCACAGGTTTCCTGCTGTCTCCGTACTGCCCTTTCTAGTGGGGCAGCTTCTCCTCCGGGTGCAGGGTTTCAACCTGCTTGTTTGATTTCAAAGCAGCCAAGTCCCAGTTCTCTGGGGTGAGCGGGGCACAGTGAGGGAAAACATCGGTGACACGGGAAAGCATAGCCATAGTTGGGGGAGACAGCAACAAGGAATTCCATGATTTTTTTGGTCTGTTCTTCGTTTCCACAAAACATAGTTTTCCAAGTAATTGTTTGCCTGATGCAATAGGGCCCGCTGGGCCTCCGGTGTAAATCTTCCCAACAAGGGGGCAGAGTTCTGCTTTTCCTGCAAGGCCAAAGCCCTGCTCTCTCTCTGGGCCAGCCCAGCAGGTCTTGCATTCATTAGTTCAGGCCACTGGGCTATACTGTCTCTGGCATTTCTGCCAGAGCTGTGGGCACCTCTGCACACTCCTGTCTACCCTTGAATGCAAGAGGCCAGGCTCACCCAGGAGAGAAGAGGGAGGTTAGCTCGGTGGAGGAGAGAAAGGAGGGGGATGGGAGGAGGGCCCAGTTGGGGAGGGGCGGGGAGAGGGGAGAGAGCCTTCACTATTTGCTGCCTAGCTAGGAAACCTCAGCGGGAGGAGAAAAAGCCTCACAAAATATTCGCAGTCTCAGAAGAAGAGCCAGGATGTTTTTCAGGATACGTGTGCATCTACCCTGCACCACTGCCCAAGGAAGCATGTTCCTGAGAAATATCTTGGGTCCTGGCTGCAGGGAGAGTAAAGGGATAAGAGGCCATTTTTTTTTTTTTTTTTTTTTTTGCGGTACGCGGGCCTCTCATTGCTGTGGCCTCTCCCGTTGCGGAGCACAGGCTCCGGACACGCAGGCTCAGCGGCCATGGCTCACGGGCCCAGCCGCTCCGCGGCATGTGGGATCTTCCCGGACCGGGGCACGAACCCGTGTCCCCTGCATCGGCGGGCGGACTCTCAACCACTGCGCCACCAGGGAAGCCCAAGAGGCCCATTTTGGAGGGACTGAAAAGCCTCTGGACTGCACTTCCCTTGCCTCCCTCCCCTGGCCTTCTCTTTTTCCCATGCATTTGTTTCCACGTAGAATGTAAAGAAAGACCATTCTGAGCTTCTTTTCCTTCCTCCTCCTTCCCCTTCTTCACCCCCAACTCCCTGCCCATCTCACATTCCATCCTAGCCCCACTTCTTCAACACTCACAAGTGCCGGAGGAAATGGGACTCTTCGCTGCTTCCCAACAGCGTCCCTCTCTCAGTGGCACCTGCTTCCCCTTTCCCATTAAGTCACCTGTGATTACACGAAGTGGAGTCTTGGCATCCTTGGGGACATCAAAGCATCTTAAATGAACAGAGAAGAGAAAAGTTCTGTCCTTCAAAGTTCATTAGAACATGAGCTCGTTGAGGGCAGGAATACATCGGGAATCCACAAGCTCCCATCACATGGCGTCACCCAGATTCCACCCATCGATCCACCTCTACCAACCCCACCCCCCTGACTTCCAATAGAACAGGGCCGTTCTGGTCTACAAAGGCCTGTAACCCATGATCCTAAGTCAAGGCTTTGGGCAGAACGGTTCATTGGGTACCAGTTCCACTCCTTTGCAAACCCGTCCCTACCAAGTTTGTAAAACCTAGGGCCCAGCAAAACATGCCCTTAGGAAAATACTTTGAGCTCAATCCTTTAGACTTATGTGTGAATTTAAAACCCTGGTTAGGTCAACCTAGAGATATTTGCTTTTCAATCATCCCTAATCATGGAATTAAAGGTTTTAAATGACCTCAGGCAGCATCGATCAAGGGAAAGGAATTTAAGGGAGCAACGGTGCTCTTTCATTTTCCTCATGTAGACTCTGTAGGCAGCTGCATCCTCATTGCCCTCTGAGGCCAGCCTAGAACCCAATCCTGGAAACCAAGTTAAGAGGCTTCTCGTCCTCACTTCTGGGCTAGAGAAGGACTATGAAATGCCACCAGCAATGAACGAGGGCACTTGTGAAATCATCCCTCCCGTCCCACCAGTCTGAAGAGACACAGCTCAGCATACTCATTATAATTAGGTGAACCTAGATACGTTCCTGCCCGGACACAGAATCCTGGGCTGGAGGTTCTGGGAGCCCCGTTTTCATGGGCTCTCTACGGGCACAGCCCATGGTTTCTACCCGAGCTGGACACAGCAAGAAACCCCACGTCTCACTCTAGGGCTTGGATCAAAACAGCAGCACCGCCTGGTGTGTGGTTATACAGGGGGAGAACATTTGTCTGGGACTTTGATGTGCATCTTGCCCAAGAGTTCTTTGGGGAGCGATGCTATCACACCAACATCGTCATCAAATGGCACTTTTTCCCAGAGTGTCCAGATGTGCATGACACCGTGATGGGCCAATTAAGTGGCTCACTCTGCAGTGTTTGGAGTTTTCAGCATCAAGAGCTGTTGCTTATTATACACCCATACGATTGTGCTCTACACCCAGCCTCTCCTCTCTGTGTTAGTCTGAAAGTAGAAGGCGAGCAAACTTATCTTCTCCAAAAAGGCTGCAGAGGTCTTTGGGGATCTTGCGGAGGCTAAACCACAACGCTTATTTGATTTGGTTAGTGGTCTGGGCCACAGAGCTAATGAGCTGCAAATACTCCCCTTCAAAAGGACGGGCTGAGCCTTTGAAGCCTGGGGACCCGCCCAGAAAGAACACCATAGCCTCCAGCCGCAGCCAGCACTTGGAGAGCTCCTTGGGATGGCAATCAGAGGGCCTCCTCCAGCCACCCTCCAGGGCACACCCAGCCTCGCCTCCCCATTGGAAAAATGGAGCTGTTTTGCTTTGCACCCTGCATTTTGGGCTTGACAGGAAGAGTATAACAAGCACCATTTGTTGAGTAATTAATTCCATGCCAGCCCCTGTGCGGAGCACTGTCCATGTGTCATTTTCTCTGTTTCTCCCACAGGTCTTATTTTAAAGATACAGAAACTGGGGCACAGAGAGGTGCCATAATTAGACCAAGGTCACACAGCTAGTAGGTGACAGATCCAGAACTCGATCCCAAGTCTGGCTGACTTCCAAGACCATACATTTCAACACGTGGCAACTGGTTTTCTTTCTATAAAATCCTAGAAATAAGCCTTGATCTACATGTGTCTGGGAGTCATGTGATTAAGACCAAATAGAACTTGGTCTACGGTTGAAAGAAAACGTGCCATTGGGCCAATGACCATCTCTGCGAGAACATGGGGAAAAGCTCTCTCATTCAGAGCACCCTCCCCGCTCTTCAGCTAAGCATCTGTTTGGTGAGAAGATTTTGAGTATATACACTGTCAACGCTAGTGAACTGAGTGGTTGTAATTGGGCAGCCAGATAGGATCTCAGCTTCCTAAGGATTTCTGAGAACTGGCTGGAGGTTACCTGCCTGATCCCTGCACAGGAGCGGCCAGCACTGGGACAAGAAGGCAGAGAGTCAGGCAGAATGAAAGAAAAGCAAGTCGTGGAAGTAGAAAAAGAGCACCGGAAAACTAACAAGACTGTATTGGGTCAGCCAAAACGTTCATTCGGTTTTAAGTAAAAATAAAAGACGCATATTTCATTTTCACCAAGAACTTTATTGAACAACGTATTCATTAACCAAACGAACTTTTTGGCCAACCCAGTACCTAATGCTTAAAACTCATAGCAGTATGTGTGCGTGTATCTGTGTGTGTGTGTCTGTTGGGTCAGAGAGGATGGGGAAGGGGAGAAACTTTTGCAAACGAGTTGAAAAGTGACCAATATTATATATAAAATAACAGTCCAGAGTGGTTTGCATCGCTCCGTGTGTAAGTGCGAGATGATTCAGTACCGACTATAACAGCAGTCGGGGGCCGGAGAACAGTCAGCAGGGGCTTCTTGGAGTACGAAGGGGACGTCAGCTGGCCAAGAAGGCGGAGTGAGAGGCAATCGGGGGCCGAGGACAGGAGGGCTTTCCTGCCGAGGAGCACACATAGGAAGACTGGACATAAAAGCTCAAATCACATCTGCACTGTACTTAAAATCACAAGCTGTTAGGGCTCAAAGGGATCTCAGAGGCCATGGAGTTCAGCCTTTCCCTTTGCCGACAAGAGGACAGAGGCCAGGAGAAAACAAGTTGCGGTGGATGAGCCATTAACCTCCTTGGGCTCAGTGCATGTTGGTCTCCACAGAAGCGGGATTGCTTGGCAGGCAAGATCTCCGTTAACCCAGTAATGTCCTTGGGAACCGGCCAGACACAGAGATGGTGACCAGAGCAGTGGTGGAGATTTGATCCCTTGTGATGTAGTGAGTTGGAAAAGAACCAGGTCCCCCAACTGTGCTGTGTCAGACTCCCCAGCTGCAAAGCCATTGGAAAGGGGGTGCTGTGTGAAAGATGGGGGATGAGGGCAACATTAGCCTCCTACTGGTCTCCTAGCATCCACTTCTCCTCCCTTCCCATCTGTTCAGCACACTGCAGCCAGGTATGATTTTGTACAGTAAAACTCACCCGTTTCAAGTGTAAAGTTCGATAAAGTTTTAGTGACTGCATATACTCCTGGACACATGACCACACTCAAGATACAGATGTTTCCATCACCATAAAAACTTTACCCGAGCAACCATTGTGTCGATCCTTCCACCGACCCGTGCCCCAGGTGGCCACTGATCTGTTTTCTGTCACTATAACTCTGCCTTTTCTAAAATTCCATGTAAATGGACTCAGGCAGTATGTAGTCATTTGTTTTGACTTCGTTCACTTAGCAAGGTGTTTTTGAGATTCATTCATGTTGCCTGCGTTAATATTTCATTCCCTTTTATTGCCAAGTGGTGGATGGATATTCCACAATCTGATTATCTATTCTGCAATAGATAGACATTTGAATTCTTTCCCATTTTTAGATATTTTAAATAAAGCTTCTAGGAACATTCATGTACAGGTCTTTGTGTGGACATTTTTCATTTCTCTTGGGTAAATATCTAGGAGTGGGATTGCTGGGTCACAGTGTGAGTATATGTTTAATGTTGTAAGACACTGCCAAACTGTTTTCTAAAGTGGTTGTATAATTTTGCATTCCCTCGAGCAATGTGGAAGAGTTCTGGTTGCTCCACATCCTTGTCAACACTTGGTTTTATCAGTCTTTGTAACTTTACCCACTTAGTGGGTATGTAGTAATATTTCATTGGAGGGTTAATATGCATTTACCTCATAACTAGTGATGTTGGCATTTTTTTATATGTTTACTGGTCATTCTTTTTTTTAATGTTTATTTATTTATTTATCTTTGGCCACACTGGGTCTTCATTGCTGTGCGCGGGCTTTCTCTAGTTGCAGCGAGTGGGGGCTACTCTTCATTGCGGTGTGTGGGCTTCTCATTGTGGTGGCTTCTCTTGTTGCAGAGCACGGGCTCTAGGCATGCAGGCTCCAGTAGTTGTGGCATGCGGGCTCAGTAGTTGTGGCACACAGGCTTAGTTGCTCCGTGGCATGTGGGATCTTCCTGGACTGGGCTCGAACCTGTGTTCTCTGCATTGGCAGGAGGATTCTTAACCACTGTGCCACCAGGGAAGCCCTACTGGTCATTCTTATATCTTCTGTATCTATTCAAACTGTTTGCCCTTTTTTTTTTTGGCCGTGCTGCACAGCTTGCAGGATCTTAGTTCCCTGACCAGGGATCGAACCCAGGCCCATGGCAGTGAAAGCACAGAGTCCTAACCACTGGACTTCCAGGGAATTCCTGCCCATTTGTTTTTAACCTGTTGCTTGTCTTATTATTGAGCTGTAAGAGTTCTCCATATGTTCTGAATACATATCCTTTGTCATAAATATGCTTTGCAAATACTTTTTCTCAGTCAGAGACGTGTTTTTGTTTTCTTAACTGTATCTTTTGAAGAGCAAAAGTCTTTAATTTTGATGAAGCTGATTTTATCAACTGATTTGTACCCTCTGTATCTTTATGAAATGTTTGCTTAACCTAATGTAACAGAGATACTTATTTGATATTTTCTTCCAGATTTAGTTCTCACCTTTAGGTCTATAATTCATTTTGAGTTAATTTTTCTGCATGGTTTAAGGTAAGGAACAAGGTTTAATATTTTTCATACACTTATTCAGTGGTCCCAGCACCATATGTTGAAAAGTCTATTTTTTTCTAAGTGAATTGCCTTGGCACTTTTGTCAAAAATCAGTTGTTGGGCTTCCCTGGTGGCACAGTGGTTAAGAATCCGCCTACTAATGCAGGGGACACGGGTTCGAGCCCTGGGCCAGGAAGATCCCACATGCTACAGAGCAACTAAGCCCATGCGCCACAACTACTAAGCCCACACACCTAGAGCCCTTGAGCCACAACTACTGAGCCCATGTGCCACAACTACTGAAGCCAACACGCTGAGGGCCACGAGTGGGGGCTACTCTTCATTGCGGTGTGTGGGCTTCTCATTGTGGTGGCTTCTCTTGTTGCAGAGCACGGGCTCTAGGCATGCAGGCTCCAGTAGTTGTGGCATGCGGGCTCAGTAGTTGTGGCACACAGGCTTAGTTGCTCCGTGGCATGTGGGATCTTCCTGGACTGGGCTCGAACCTGTGTTCTCTGCATTGGCAGGAGGATTCTTAACCACTGTGCCACCAGGGAAGCCCTACTGGTCATTCTTATATCTTCTGTATCTATTCAAACTGTTTGCCCTTTTTTTTTTTGGCCGTGCTGCACAGCTTGCAGGATCTTAGTTCCCTGACCAGGGATCGAACCCAGGCCCATGGCAGTGAAAGCACAGAGTCCTAACCACTGGACTTCCAGGGAATTCCTGCCCATTTGTTTTTAACCTGTTGCTTGTCTTATTATTGAGCTGTAAGAGTTCTCCATATGTTCTGAATACATATCCTTTGTCATAAATATGCTTTGCAAATACTTTTTCTCAGTCAGAGACGTGTTTTTGTTTTCTTAACTGTATCTTTTGAAGAGCAAAAGTCTTTAATTTTGATGAAGCTGATTTTATCAACTGATTTGTACCCTCTGTATCTTTATGAAATGTTTGCTTAACCTAATGTAACAGAGATACTTATTTGATATTTTCTTCCAGATTTAGTTCTCACCTTTAGGTCTATAATTCATTTTGAGTTAATTTTTCTGCATGGTTTAAGGTAAGGAACAAGGTTTAATATTTTTCATACACTTATTCAGTGGTCCCAGCACCATATGTTGAAAAGTCTATTTTTTTCTAAGTGAATTGCCTTGGCACTTTTGTCAAAAATCAGTTGTTGGGCTTCCCTGGTGGCACAGTGGTTAAGAATCCGCCTACTAATGCAGGGGACACGGGTTCGAGCCCTGGGCCAGGAAGATCCCACATGCTACAGAGCAACTAAGCCCATGCGCCACAACTACTAAGCCCACACACCTAGAGCCCTTGAGCCACAACTACTGAGCCCATGTGCCACAACTACTGAAGCCAACACGCTGAGGGCCCTTGCTCCACAAGAGAAGCCACCGCAATGAGAAGCCCGCACACCCCAACAAAGAGTAACTCCCGCTCGCCACAACTAGAGAAAGTCCGCGCACAGCAACGATGACCCACGCACAGCAAAGCAGCCAAAAATAAATAAAAATTTAAATAAATAAATAAATAAATAAAAGTAATGCGTCCTATTAATTGAATGCCCACCGTGAAAAGTAGCCCTTTCCTTTATTTGTCCTAGAATTACTTCTTTCAAGTGTTGGAGGCTGTCCTGAACCCCAAGTTGGGGATTTTCAGATGAGGTAGCCATGTCTGTGTTCACCTTTCTACCATGTTTTTGCAGCCTTTTCTTCTCTTAAAACGCATTTGATTTTCCAGTCAAGAAGGGCTTCCTCTCTGGAGTCTCTTTATACTTGGCCAGACTTCAGCCCCTAGAATACGTTATTCCTTTCTTCTAGAATCTGTCAAACTCTATCATGGATTATTGGTCAGCCAAGATCAGAAATGCCCATAGAACTGTGTTCAACGGCTAGGTTCTTGCATCAAAGAAGGATGGCGCTTCCTCCTTCTTTCCAGTCCTTGTCCTGATGAGCAAGTCAATCAAATCTTTGGAGAGTCAGTGTCTTCATCTGTAAAACAGCAGCAGTGTCTGATGTACTAGTTATACGTTGCTGAGTAACAAAACACCCCCAAATTTAGTGCCTTAAAACAATCATTTTATTTGCTCATGACTATTGTGAGTCAACTATTTGGGTTGGGTTCAGTTGGCAGTTCTTCTGCTGGACGCTGACCCCCAGGGTCACTCATGCAGCTACAGTCAGCTATCAGGTCATCTGGAGGCTGGTTGGTTTAGGGAGCCTCAACTGGGACAGTCTTCTCTGCCCCTTGAAGTCTCATTCTCTGTAGGCCAGTCCAGGCTTCTTCACGTGATAGCAGAAGAGTTCCCAGCAACAAGAGAAGGCGAACCCCCATTATCTAAGCACCTTTCGAGCCTATACTTGTATTACACTTACCAATATTCCATTGTCCAAAGCAAGTCATCAAGCCAAGCCCAGAATCATTGTCAAAGGGGCTACACAAAGAAAAGACGTAGATACGGGAAGAATGATTGATTCATTAAGGACCATCATTGTAACAACCTACCACATCTGTTTCCTCCAGAGACCCATGGCAAGGATCAAAGGAGATGGTGTTTGCACACCACAAGGTACAATGCAAGTTATTATTTTGTAATGTATGTAAGTCCATCACTTTCATCTTATTTGCAATGTATCTGAGGTCTTTCAATGTCCCCTCTGAAATTCAAGTTCCTTTGGGATAGTATTTGGGTAAAAAAAAAATTGTATTCCCCCCAAAAGACAAGTTGACCTTATTTGGAAATAAGGTCAGTACAGTTGTAATCAGTTAAGATGAGGTCATACTAGTGCAGGGTGGGTCCTTAATCCAGTATGACTGGTGTCTTTATAAGAAGATGGCCATGGAAAGACATGGAAATACACAGGGAGAGCGCCATGTAAAAACCAAGTGGAGACTGGAGTTATGCTGCCGTAAACCAAGGAACATCTTGGACTACCAGAAGCTAGAAGAAGCAAGGAAGGATCCTCCCCCGAAGGGTTCAGAAGGAGCATGGCCCCCTTGATTTTGGACTTCTAGCCTCCAGAACCATGAGAGCAAATATTTCTATTATTTTAAGCCATCCAGTTTGTGATACATTTTTACTGCCTCCCTAGGAAACTAATACAGGTGGTAAGTATCTTTAACCCGCTTCATCTAAAGAGGTATGAGATAGAATGGACCGCGAGTCTTTGATTGAGAGTCAAGAGTGCAGGCCGTCACCATTGGTGGAACTTGAGCAAGTCACTCAACCACTCTGGGCCTTAGTCTTCATATCTGTTCAGGAAGAGGGTTGCAGGAAATCCACGTTGCCAAAAGCATGGTGTGGAGGTACCACAGTAAGGTACTTGGGATCATTTTACATGGGTACATGGGAAAACATTTTTAAATTTTAATGGTTAATATTGATCATGGTTATCTTAAATGAGTGGCAGGTAAGGCTGGTTTTCCGTTTATGTTGGTAATATAAAAAATGCAGGTTTTTGAAAAGTCTCAATTTAAATAAAGCTATGAGTAAATAATAGAACAGTTGGCATATGTATACGGCAAAAACTGTGAAAGTGGTGTGTGAAAGACTGACATTTGGGGAAATGCTGAATTACGTATTCTCAAAGGATTCTTCCAGATGGGAAATGCTAGGATTCTGTGGATCCATAAATATGACCACTAAAGTAGAAGACAGGCGAGGCTCTAGGGGAAGACAGGTGGGCAGTTAATGAGAGGTGAGAGAGGCTCCGGCAGCTCTGCCAGAATCCAAGAGGGGCAGTGAGTCCCTTGTCACTCTTGGGAAGTGTCGTCTGATTCAGTACCTGTTTGCTCTGTATCCATCATATATCCTTACCCCCAAAGCCGCCGTCTCACTATGTGTCTTTGCCAGGATATGTCTTACCCTGTTTAAGCTTCCATGAATGGAAGTCCCAGGTCCTGAGACACAAACCACCTCTCCAATCAAGAGGCAAATGGAGGTAACTGTCAAGGTGTTTAGTTGGAGAACCTTACAGTTAGGCTTTGTGCTGTGGTCTGGTTTTCACAGTTGGATGTAATATGGGGTCACATTTTACTGTAAGTGGCTAATGGTGGCTGAAGAAAGGGCGAGGAGTATAAAGAGGTATGACTCATAGCCTCATAGAGGTCCCTAAGTGCAGGGGGAGACTGTGGAAGTCATCTAGCCTCCAGTGCATCCCCACTGGATGTCTCCCAGCTCCACAGAAACATATCCATTGACGAGATAACCATTCCATTGTCAAATGGCACTTAGGGTAAGAAATGTTCTTCTCTATGATGGGCTACAGTCTCCCTTCTATTAACTAACATTAGTGGATCTCTGAGCTGGAAGGACCCTCAAGCAATCATCTTGTTGGCCCCTGCCTTTGCACAGGGCAGGTGTTTTTATTTTTCATAGGAGACAGCTGAGACCCAGAGGGGTTAATGGCAGAGGGAGGCTCCCCTCTTCCAGTTCCATAATTTCCAGCTATGCCACAGTGTTTCATGCACATTCTGATTGACCTCTTAGAGTTGACTGGACCAAAAGGACATCAGTCCTTCTTTCCTCCCATGCAGGCCTGGCTCCTACAGCATGTTTGATGTGTGACCATGTTTATCACCTTCCCTCCAAACCCTGTGCTTGCTCTCACCATCCTCCACCAGTCCCAGGAGAAAATCTAAAGCCTAGTTATCAAATATACTTGTCTGGTTTCTGTTCCATTGTTGGCACTGACTCGGTTTTTGTATTATTACCCCTTGGTCCCTGTTCTGCACTCAGTATCTCTATGCAGTAAGCCCTTCTTCCAGCTAGCAGCCCTCCACGTACTTGATAAGATCCCTCTCACATCCATGTAAATCTTGCCTTCTGTAGACTAGCATTGCCAATTCCCCCACTGTTTCCCAAGGTCACAGTTTCCAAGTCTCCGGACACTTTTGCTGTGGTCTTCTCGAGTGTTCCAACCCGTGATGCGCAGAACTGAATTCAATAGTCTAGATACAGCACAGTTGTAATGTCACCACTATTATCTGGCCGCTAAGCTTCTGTTAATGCAACATTGGCTTTTGGGCAACCACAGGACCCTCAGGACTCTTGGTGAACTCGCAGTCAACTAAATCCCTAAATTATGAACCATTGTTAGACTAGGGTTTCCATACCTTTTGTTTGTACAATGGATATTTTTAACCTAATTTTTAAAAAAATCTCAGATATTCATGTGGATTACTTGCTCATCTCCTTCAGGTCTTTGCATAAATGTCATCTTCTTGGTGAGGTCTTCTGGACAAGCCCATCAGGCTTTGCCTAAACACAGCTTTTCTAGCGTTTCCTATCTCCTCTGCTTTATTTTTCTCTATAGCAGTGGTCCCCAACCTTTTTGGCACCGGGGACCATTTTTGTGGAAGACAATTTTTCCACAGATGGAGGGGGGTGGGGGAGGGATGGATTCAGGTGGTAATGTGAGCGATGGGGAGCGATGGGGAGCGGCAGATGAAGCTTCTCTCACTCGCCCGCCGCTCACCTCCTGCTGTGCGGCCCGGTTCCTAACAGGCCACAGACCGGTACCGGTCCACGGCCCGCGGGGTTGGAGACCCCTGCTCTATAGTACTGATCGCCGTT
Organism: Neophocaena asiaeorientalis asiaeorientalis; assembly: GCF_003031525.2. Taxonomy (NCBI): domain Eukaryota; kingdom Metazoa; phylum Chordata; class Mammalia; order Artiodactyla; family Phocoenidae; genus Neophocaena; species Neophocaena asiaeorientalis. The sequence goes on from NW_020175192.1 coordinate 5,026,249, forward strand.
TAACATTTACTGTACTTATTTAACATATTTACTGTACTTATTCATTCTTCTTTTCTGTCTGTCTTTCCCCCATTAGAACGTAAGCTCCACGGGGAAGGAACTTTTTTTTTTTTTTTTTTTTTTTTTTTCTAATTCACCACCACCCCATAGAGATAGTAGTTCCTGACGCAGTAAACACTCATTAAATACTGGTTGTATCAGTAGGTGAATACAACGTAGCTGTGTTAGGCAGCTGGGGCTGCTATCACAAATATCATAGACTGGGTGGCTTAAACAAAAGAGATTTTTTTCTCACAGTTCTAGAAGCTGGGAAGTCCAAGATCAGCGTCCAGCAGGGTTTGACTTCTGGTGAGGGCTCTTGTCTGCAGATGGCTGCCTTCTCACTGGGCCAAACATGGCCTTTACTCGGTGTGTGTGCATGGAGATCTCTCTCTCTCTCTCTTTCTCTTTTATTATAAGGCCACTAATACTATGGGATTAGAACCCCACCCTTAGGACCTCAGTTAACCTTAATTACCTCCCCAAAGCCCTAGATCCGAAAACAGTCAACTCAGGAGTTGAGGGGGGACACAATCCAGCCATAGCGGCAGGACACTGGAGACAACCTACTAAACCATTCATACAGTAAGGAAACTAGGGCCCTGAGATGCTGAGGCAACATCTTGCGTGTTCACCTGCCAACAAGCCCTCATGTAAGGGCTACCGAAGGGGCCTTGGGATTGAAGTGGGCTCCATCCAGAAATCATATGTGAATCTAGTGGCTCAGTTCTCCTTCTTGCTGCAGCCTCATCTCCAAATTTCAGGACCAAAGACCCTCCTTCCAATCTACCCTACGGAAGATGGTCACAGTGAACAACCCTCACCCACTGGAAGAACTTGCCATCTTTCCAAGAACCCATCCGTCAACCTGTACTTACTGAGTCCATCCCAGTCTGCAACCGGTCTGGGCTCTCTAAGTGATGACAACAAGCTGGTAAGACAGAGCTAATTTTCATGAAGCTGTTAGAGAAAAATCAAGTGCTAAAAGCATGTGTGGGACCAACTCCAGGATGTCAAGAGTTCCAAGAAGAGAGGAATTACAGTGAGCGGCAGGGAGCCTCATGGAAGCCGTGGGACTTGAGTCAGGTCTGGAAGGATGTGTGGGACCTGGACAAGCAGAGGGAGGAAGGAGGACATTGCAGATGACGGAAAGAGTGGGGTTGGTGACAGTTCGTTATGAACTATGAACGAAGGGCTGAATGGGGTTGGGAGGGGGATGAGAGGTCCAGTGTTCATGTTGAGGATGTGGGAGAAAAGCACTGGGAGAGACAACCTCTTTTGCCAAGGTGAATTATTTTATTCTTTTTTTTCCTTCTCCCCACCTGGGTCGGCCAAGGCAGAGAGGCCCAGAGCTTCTCTAACAGGGTTTGTAGGGAGCTTCCCAAGAATGTTTATCAACAACACATCTTTTATTTTGCCATCAGCACTGGCAGCTCCTCGGATTTCTTTGCTGTCCATTGTTACCCAGATTTTTCCTCCACCAGCAGCCAGTTTGGGGGCTGGGGAGCTTCAACTCACTCACTTGAGCAGAGTCCAAGTTCCCTGGGGTCTGAGGTACAGCGGGGTAAAGGGTTTGGCCCATAGGTCCCTTCCTTCTTGGGTTAGACAAGAAGTGGGAAGGTCAGAGGCAGCTGTGCTGAGTATTTATGTTACGCAGAAGGCCGACTCAGCCCTCCTTCCTGCCAAGGTCAGCAAGCTGTGTTCCGGGCAGTTTGGGTGTGTGGGTGTCTTCTGGACAAGCAGGAACGTGGGCCAGGAGCCCAGGCCTTCGCCTGTGGGGCCCCACGGAGCCTGGGGGGTTTCTGTGCCCACGAGGAGCGCCAGGGACCTCTTGGATCTCTTCTTTCACCCCAACCTTCCACCCTTTCTTCTCTAGGCTTCTCTGTTCACCCGTGGAAACAGGGACCCAGGCTCCCGTGGGGGGGCTAAGGGTTGCGAAGAGGGGGCCCTGGAGAGGCTGTGGCAGGGTGTGGTGCAGAGAGACTGCAGTCATGCGTCCGCTGACACAGCTTCCGTCAAAGCCCCGGGGGGGGGGGTCGCCTCCCCAGCCCCACCAAGGTCATCTGCAGCCACATCCACACACATTCTCAGCCCCTCAGGGTTCACCTCCAGGTCCAGCTTCTCCGGAAAGCCCCCCATCCCTCATCCATCTCCCATGAACCAGGGACCCTGAGGTTCAGAATACATCTAAGTAAACCTCCGCCCACTGAGCTCTTGGAGAAGACTGGACGATGTGATTCTACCACCTCGAATTTCCCTGGGTCCTTAAAGACCTAAGCCACCCCAATTCGCTGTCAAGAAAGACATAAAGAGCAGGAAGAGTGGGCTGGCAAGAGAAACACCAGAAGAGAGGCCATCAAGTGTTTTCCCTAGAGATGTGTTTGAATTAAAGCTCAAGGCCTCTTCCCAGCATCATCTGGTGCTGAGCTCTCTGTAAGCGAGACCCAGGAGCCCCAGTTTAATTAGAATTCCTGCCCGGGATGAAGGCTTACGGCTGCCAGCCCAGGCCTTGAGCCATTAGTCATGGCCCATAAAGGCCACACATGAGACATGGATCCAGGGCGGGGCCTGCTTCCCTGGAGGGGGCAGCCTCAGAAGTTTCTGTGATCCCTGCCTGCTACCCCAAGCTCCCCAGGACTCCATCACAAAGCCCCCTCTCTTTAGGTCACATGTGTAATGACACCCGAGGAGGACTTGGAGCTCTCTTCTGGGCCACTCAGGGGGGTTTCTGTGCTCTCCCCATGCCTTCCAAGAGGCCATTCCAGTCGCCAGCATCCCAGCTGCGGGGACTGCCGTTCAAAGCCCCATGTGTCCAAGACGGCTGCGGGGTTGGCACGAGGACCAAGCCGACCTGCCCCAGGAGGGTGAGTAGTTCGAGAAGATTTACATCAAAAGCACACTTTTAAAACTGTGAAATATGCTATAAACTTCATACCAGGTTTGCTAACGACGGAGTTGGTGGTGGCTGGCAGCTGCTATGCTCCGCAATGTTCCCCAGCAGAGCCAGCAGAGACCATGAACACGGGTCTGCAGGCAGCGTGGGGCAAGGCTGAGGCTCCGCCCAGCTCCATCCTCCTGGCAGCCAGGTCCCCAAACAATGGGAGCCCACCGGTCTGCAGAGTGTGACCCCGAAGGGTCCAAATCCCACTCACAACACACATTCCAGAAGTTACTTCAGATTCCACCTTTAATAAAGCTTCATCCCTTCGGTTTATCATTCCAGATCCTGCCAAAACGTTTTCCAGGGAGGGGTATCCCTCTAAGGGATTCTCAGTCCTTTACACTTTAGTGTGAATGAAGGCTCCAAGACCAGATTAATTTAGAAAATTACGAGGTGGGAGCCTAGGGTACCAGGGTTCTGAGGGGAAGGGATGTACCCAACTGAGCCAAAGACAGACGAAGTCATTTAAGTCAGGGCAAGTTCTGCTCCTTCATCAATGATGCAGTGGCTGAGGGTGTTATCGAGGCCAGATCGCTGAGGCTCTGAGTCCTAGAGCTGCCACGTATTCGCCACTAACTGTGTGCCTGTTTCCTCAGCTGTAAAAGGGAACTCTTAGCACCATACTGTAACATTGTGGTAAGGATTTAGCAAGTCAATGCATGTGCAAAGCATCTTGAGAACAGAGTGTGGCACAGAAGCTGTAAGTAAGCACCACATCAGTGTTGCCATTATTATCTACAAAACGAAGGACCAAGATGGGACAGTCTTGGCATCCTGTTGTCAGGTGTGCAGTGCTGCTGAAAGCCATCTTTGCGAATGGTCTCCTGCTTGGAAAGGGACTACCTCTTTGCTCGCCTGAGAAAGGCTCCTGGAGTGGCTGGGCAGGGAAAAGTTCAAAGAAATCCCTGCGGAGGCTACCGCAGTGGCCCCAAACCCTCCATCCCTCTGCCTGCAAAATCCCACTCTGGGTTATTACCAACTTTCTGTCTTGCATGCAAATGTGGTGTCGTGCTAATAAATCAATTCCCAGCCATTAGAAGCCTGTAATAATCCCTTTCTCTCGGCCCTTCAAGCCTTTTTCCCCCAGCACCTAATTAACAAATAGCTAAGACTTGGGGCTTCTTTGTCCTGGGTAACTTGTCACCGTCACCGAATCCCTCCCCGCAGAGTGCTCCCCTGTTCCCTTAGGTTGTCTTGGTGTCAGAACCCATCTCACAGGGTGGATTGGCCCAGCCAGGAGATGATCAAGCAATTAGAATGTGGGAAGATGGGGCCACTATACTAATGGAGATGAGGGATAAATGAAAACATTTAATTTAATTAACCAAGCAATCAATCATGACTCAAATGTTATATCCTCCCCGTAAGGTCCTATCTTAATGTTTCTACTAAGAAAAGCCAATAAATCATAATGTTAATCTTTGAGGGAGGCCTCAGTTTGCTCCCTCTCCACACTTACTTATTTTCAAAATAGTCATATTCTTCAAAATCGAGCTCTAACTCATTCGTTATTCATCTGTCCCATACCTACTGCATGTCAGGCCCTGAGCGAGGCATGGGGGGGTACAAACATGCACTGAGAGCAGTGGTCTCCCAAAGGGCTACACACACCCTGGGGAGGGGCACCAGGTGAGTTAGGGGTCGGTAGGAAAATATTGGAAGTTCCATTTCTATCTATTTTTAAGCGTGCCTTCTATTAATTTTTATTTTTGTGCTTCCTTTATTATGACTGTAATATATGAATACAGAAGTACATGGATGTCATTTTTAAATTAATAAATACCCAAATATTGAGGGTACATGCTTAAAGATTTTAATCCACAGGTACCCAATCCAAAAAGTTTAGAGACAACAGGAGTAGAGCAGTGGTTCTCCAAGAGGAAAGTGGGAAGTGGGTGAGAGAACCAGAATCCTCTGGAGAGGGCTTCCCTGGTGGCGCAGTGGTTGAGAATCTGCCTGTTAATGCAGGGGACACGGGTTCGAGTCCTGGTCTGGGAAGATCCCACATGCCGTGGAGCAACTAGGCCCGTGAGCCACAACTACTGAGCCTGCGCGTCTGGAGCTTGCGCTCCGCAACTGGAGAGGCCGCGACAGAGAGAACCGCACACCGCGATGAAGCGTGGCCCCCGCTCGCCGCAACTAGAGAAAGCCCGTGCACAGAAACGAAGACCCAACACAGCAAACATAAATAAATAAATAAATAGAATTTTAAAAAAAGAATCCTCTGGAGAGAACCTTTCCAAAATGCTCTTGCCCATCCCCCTGCCAAAAGCCCTAAGAATCACAGGAGAAAGATGGAAACAGTATGCAATTTTTAAAATCTCCAGGTGGTTCTGATACTAATCCTACCCTTGCCTAGTCCCTGGCGAGAATTGTCCAATCACTGACTTCTTTGGGGAAGTTCTCCTCCACCCGCTCCCCAGCCTGCACTGGACGGTCCTGGGGTGTCCAGGTCTGAGGGTAGGCTCAGTGCCAGATACCACACTGCTGGGGTGCCTCTTTCCAGAAGGTAGGAGAAGGGGAAGACATTGCATTAAAACACACACGTCATGGGGCAGGGCTGGAAGGGGGATTTCTGGGACTTGGTCACCTTGCGAGTCCCTGAGGTCTCACCCCTCCAGGCAGGACACAGAGAGCCAGGCTGCTCGACACACGGCCTCACCACCCTTTCTGTGGACCTTTTCTCCCGACTTTCAGCACCCCTCCTCTCCAGCAGCACCCACTGCCCTCCTGTTGACTCTCTTGTCCCAGAGGAATTGACACTGAGGGAAGGTATAGACTTAGCCCGTCCAGAGGGCTGATTTGGGAAGAGAAGACGTTGGGAAGAGACTGAAGGTTCGCTGTGAAGCAAGCGCTCCAACCAGACCTGTCAGTTACGAAGCTGCCCCGCCCAGAACTCTGCCGGAGGGGGCGGCGCCAAGAGGCTCTGCCCGGGGCTGGCCCGAGTGGGAGACCCCAGGGCATCCCGCCCACAGGCCGGCTGGCATCCCTCGAGGTGGCCTGACGGGAAGAATTCGGCCCATCTGACTGCATGTGTGACGTAGACAGAGAAGATGGGGAAGCTGGTCAGAAATGGGACACCCGGAGAGAAGGAGTGTGCCGGGCCGGGGAGACCACGTGGCCAGAGCGAGCTCTGGGGCGAGCGAGCGGGCTCCAGAGCCGCCTTGGCGCGGCTGCAACTCCTGCTTCTGGTTCCGGGGCAGCGCTGCCCCTTGCTCTCCAGGGGGTCTGGGAGCATCGGGTCCTTGCACCAGCCAGAGCCAGGCAAAGCCAAACCTCGGTTAATTGACCCCTTCCCAGGCGGGGCCTCCAGGTATGGAAGGGGAAACAGACACGTGGGCAAGGCCACCCCACGTCCCCCCACCTCACAGCAGCCACCCTGGCCTGCTCCGGTCCCCACAGGACATCTTCGGAGGGACCCAGGCAAGAGAGCCATCTGGGGCTCCGCAAACCGCTGGCCCAACTCTGACAAGCAGGCAGCCCCAGCCAGGAATCTGCAGAGGACATGAGCTAAGAACTGGGTCCGCTGAGGACCCATGCCTCCTCCTTCACTAGAACCAAGGCAAGGCTTGAGGCTGGACTCCCCGTCTGCACACCCACCTTGGATTTCAGGCTGAACTGTGACCTTTCCACCTTCAGGTCAGCCCTGGACAGTCACAGCAGCGGGATTCCCCCACTAAAAAACACTGACTGGGAAAGAAACCTACTGAGGTTCCCCTTTCCCCTCAGGGATTGTCCGAAACCCAGCCCTCCCTGGAGGTAGCCCGAAGGCTAGGTGAGCTTCTTTCTGAGGCAGCTTGGACCTTGGGGACTTGTCTCCACCTTCACGTGGTCTCTTCTAGGAGGACATCAGTCCTACTGGGTTAGGGGTCCCCTGCCCCAGGAGTCTGCTCTCTCTTACCTTAGAGAATCGGGACCAGGTGGTCACACGTCACAGCCTGTTCAGGATCCTCTGGCGAAGCAGAGGGTCTGCTCTAAAGGAGGGAACCAGGTGATGGATGGGACTCTGCTGGTTGCCCAGGATAATGGCCAGGACCCAGGATGAGGGCAAGAGAGGCAAACTACAGTCAGACCTCACTGTTCTATGTTCAGTGCTACCAACCAGGTCACCTAGGACAGGTGAAGAGGAGCCAGAAACAGCAGGGCTGCCACCAGCCCAGGCCATAGGAGGTGGATCTGAGGACAAGAAACAGGGGCACTGGTCTGAAGAACACCGTGGTGATCATGAGGGTGCTTTCTGTGACCCAAAGAGGAGTGAGGGGGACTCCAAGAGAACCACTAATCAAGGTTAGAAATGCCTGAAAGAAGGAAAGACTGGCATCTCATCCCCCACTAGACAATGACAGAGCTGCAGAACTTACTGGGATGGAAGGTGACAAGAAACTCTTGAAAGAACCTTCTGGAAGCCTAAGCGCATGGGGCAATGGAGTTTCAGCCTCCCTCCTCCACCCATGGGCACCAAAAAGAGGGTGCTTGTCATGTGTTCCTTTACATTTGTGAGCAGAGGTACTATCTCAGTTTCCCAGGGCTGCCATAACAAAGAACCACAGATAGGGTGGCATAAGACAACAGATATTTATTGTCTCTCAGTTCTGGAGATCAGAAGTCCGAAATCAAGGTGTGGGCAGTGCCATGCTCCCTCTGAAGCCTGCAGGGGAGAATCCCTCCCTGCCTCTCCCTGGCTTCTGGTGGCTTGCCAGCAAGCCTTAGGGTTCCTTGGCTTGTAGCTGCAACGCTTCAATCTCTGCCTCTGTCATCATATGGCATCCTCCCTGTGTCTGCCTTCACATGGTCCCTTCTTACAAGGACATCAGTCACCTTAGATTAGGAGTCCACCCTCCTCCAGACCTCATCCTAACCAATTATATCTACAGTGACCCTGTTTCCAAATAAGGTCACATTCTGGGGTACCAGAGTTTAAGATTCAACATAGCTTTTGGGGGGGACACAATTCCACCCATAACAGATACTGTTATGGACCATTTCTGGGCCAAAGAATTTCTGAAGGTGGAAGGCTCACTGGACTGGCCAGTGCCAGCTGAACATGAAGGGTCGGAAGCATAGAGCACCTAAAAGGAAGGCCGGCCGGTAACTCCCATCTATTCCAGTGCTCTGTGGGTGCTGGAGGATATAGAGATGAGCCCGGGGACTCCTATGGTTGTGTGTGAAGGGGTCTGTGGTTAGCAGACAGGACCAGCGGCTCTGGGGCAGCCATAGAGCCAGGTAGTAGGGCATCCAAACCAGAAGCGGTGCACGCTCCACACAGGACCAAGAGGAGCTTCTGCTGTCCCTGCAACGCCAAAGGTGTTCCTCACCTTGAAGGAGGCCAGGGTGAAGCTGAACATCACCCCCAAGAAAGCCAGGCTGGAACACCTCCCCACATTGACACAGGGCTGGTCCGGGAAAGAAATCTCTACCTCCTGTACCCGTCCTTCCTGCCCCGCAACCCCTTCCAGGAGAGACAAAAGGAGCAAGGGTCTCAGAAACAGACTGTACCCTCTTCCCGCTCTGTAAGCAGCTGGGAGTCAACACTCTCGCCAGCCCAAGAGGAGGGAGGGGACAAGCCTTGTTTTGTGTTTAAGACTGAAGTCTTAAATTCTGGAATGAGACAGGGCAGATGACTCAAAGTGACAGGAAATTCAGCACCCAGCCAAGAAGTCATTAAGGAATGCACTAACCAGTGGGACAGAGCGTCTACACTGTATAAATAAAAGCAGTGACTGGAAAAAAAATCATGCCGTTTCAAGATCACACTCCAACAAATTGAGATTCCTCCATCTACTAGCTACAATGAGTTTCTCTGAAACTGATTTATAAAAGTGTCACATGCAGGCTGCTGCCCCCACCAGATAGGCTGTGCCCTTCATCATGCGCTTGGGACCTGAGCTCAGACAGCCGTCTTCCTGTCCAGGTGAGAACAGGTCCCAGCCCCCATCACTCCAAAACCAGACCCTAAACAACACATAGAGGCCTTTGTCAGCATTCATCCTCGGAGGATCTCAATATTCCTCCCATCAGATTGCAAGTGTCAGAAAGCAAGGAACTTTCTCCAAGGAGGTACAGCTAAGTAAGGGCGGTTGGACTACCAAGAAGCCAGCTCTACCATGTATTTCACAGAACCAAGCTTTTCAGAGTGACACAGACCAGGGAGAAAAATGCTACGGGCAACTGACTTCTTCTTGAGCTTGTTACTGCTCCAGGGCAAGGTATGAAGAAAGCATTCTGACAGATGCTGCACTGTGGAAATAAGGTGTAAGGAGTAGGAGAACCTTGCTCACTGCTAACAGGTAACAACGGCAAAACGAAAGAGCAGGAGAACATGGCCAAACAATTCAGTTAGACTAAATCCATCAAATACTTATCAGGAACCCAATGTTGTAAGGCATAGTTAGGAATACAAACGTGGGTAGGGCAGGGTCCTTGCTCTCAAGCTTGAAATCCAGGAGGAAGGGCCTAGGAAAAGTCCACAAGTAACTGTAAATCAGGACAGGATATAATATGTGCCACAAGGGATCAAAATTAATGGCATGGGATTTTCAAGAAAAGGAGCGATCATCTGGTGGGGAGAATCAGGAAATGCTTTAGGAAGAAGGTAGTATTTGGACAATGGATAATAAAATTCATTTTTTAATTGCACGTGATTTTTTTTAATTCCAAAAGAATCATACTCAATGGTGAGAAACTCAAAGCCTTCCCTTTAGGATCAGGTACAAAGCAGGATTTTCCCTCTCACCACTCCTTTTCAACATTGTATTGGAAGTTCTAGCTAATGCAAAAGACAAGAAAATAAATAAAGGGTATACAGGAACTTCCCTGGTGGTGCAGTGGTTAAGAATCCTCTTGCCAATGCAGGAGATACGGGTTCGAGCCCTGGTCTGGGAAGATCCTACGTGCCGCGGAGCAACAAAGCCCGTGAGCCACAACTACTGAGCCTGCACTCTAGAGCCCATGAGCTACAACTACTGAGCCTGTGTGTCATAACTACTAAAGCCTGTGCGCCTAGAGCCCATGCTCCATGACAAGGGAAGCCACTGCAATGAGAACCCTGTGCACTGCAACGAAGAGTAGCCCCCACTCACCGCAACTAGAGAAAGCCCTCGCGCAGCAACAAAGACCCAACACAGCCAAAAAATAAATAAATAAGTAAAATTAAAAAAAAAAAAAAAGGTATACAGATTGGGATGGAAGAAATAAAACTGAGATCTAAAAAAAAAAAAAAAAAGTGTTCATGGACCTCCGCTCACGTTCTGTGTAAATTATGAGACTCAGTTACCCTTCACATGCCTATTTCTCCCTGGATCTAGATGATTCTCCTCCTTGATTTCCACACAGATCAATTTTTCTAAAAATTTTATGTGTTTTTTATTGGGTACAGGGCTCTCTAAATCTCCATTAGATCAAGCTTAAAAATTGTATTACTCAAGTCTTCTGTACTCTTACTAATTTTTTGGCCTAATTGACCTATTAATTATTAAGAGAGAAATATAAAAATTTACCACTGTGATTATAAAACTACCAATTTCTTCTTCTAAGTCAGTCCACTTTTGTTTATACTTTTTTTTTCTTTTTATTTTTTGCAGTACGCGGGCCTCTCACCGCTGTGGCCTCTTCTGTTGCGGAACACAAGCTCCGGACGTGCAGGCTCAGCAGCCATGGCTCACGGGCCCAGCCGCTCCACGGCCTGTGGGATCCTCCCGGACCGGGGCACGAACCCGTGTCCCCTGCATCGGCAGGTGGACTCTCAACCACTGCGCCACCAGGGAAGCCCTGTTTATACTTTTTGAGGCTATATTATTGATATATACATGTTCATAATTGTTGTCCTAAGGGTTTGTACCTTATATTGTGTATCTTCACCCTAATAATCCTTTTTATCGTGAATCTATTTTGTCAGTTATTAGTATAGCTACACCAGCTTTTTTTTAGCTGGTATTGTTTTTTTTACATTCAGTTTTTCCTGTAGACTGATGTTTTAGGTGTGCATGTTCAGAGCTTATTTTGCTTTTTTGTTCCTTAAAACAATCTGGCAATCTGTATTTTAACTGGCAAGCTAATCCAGTTACATTCATTATGATTACTGATATATTTAGATTTATTTCTACCATGTTATATTTATATCTACCATGTTATGTTTCACCGATTTTTTTTCCATACCAATTCAATTTTCTTCTTCTCTTGTTTTAGAAATTATATTTTATACTTCAATTTTGAGGAGTTGTTCTCTAAACTTTTTTTTTGGCTGTGTTGGGTCTTTGCTGCTGTGCTCAGGCTTTCTCTAGTTGTGTTGAGTGGGAGCTACTCTTTGTTGTGGTGAGTGGGCTTCTCATTGGGGTGGCTTCTCTTGTTGCGGAGCATGGGCTCTAGGCACACAGGCTTCAGTAGTTGTGGTGTGCAGGCTCAGTAGTTGTGACTCACAGGCTCTAGAGTGCAGGCTCAGCAGTTGTGGCGCATGGGCTTAGTTGCTCTGCGGCACGTGGGATCTTCCCAGACCAGGGCTCGAACCCGTGTCCCATGCATTGGCAGGTGGATTCTTAACCATTGCACCACCAGGGAAGCCCCGTGTTCCCTAAGCTTTTTAACCTGTATCACAAGTTCAGGTTCTTCTGGAAACAAATGCTGAGATGGAAGTATTTGTGCAAAGGGATTTTGGGGGAGTAACACTGTGAAAGAGAAAAGAAGCAGGCGGAATTGAGCAAGGGGGAGCTTTCAGACTATGGTGCAGGTTCAACAAAGTCTCTGCTGGTCCCACAGGAAGCTGTGAAGTCCCACATCAGATAGAAATAGCCAGGCCCTTGTTCCACAACCTTAGCTACCATCACCTTGCTCAGTCATTGGCCAGAGGCTGCTCCGAGAATAACATGACCTTGACTTGGAAGCCAAGGTAGATTCTGATGAAACTAGAAACTGGAGGCTGCCAGGTATCCTTGAAGCTGGGCTACAAGTCTTTTCTGGAAGGAAGCATTAGGCTGTACATTTCCATGTCTGCCATAGCATGTATATTTGCCTTCATCAATATCTCTAGCCCCTTTCTAAATAATAATAGAATTTTAGCATTCTAACTCCAATCATTTCTGCCCATCTTTTATGTAGTTGTCTAGTACCTACCTCTTGTTACACCTTCCAAATTAATCATCATTATCATTATTTTGTAAAATCAGTACTTGTTCAGATTTTTGTATATTTACTAATTTCTTTGTTCATCATTCCTACTTACACCTCAATCCTTCCCTTTGCTTTCAGTCTTACTCTTTCTTAAGAACATCTTCTACTTCTTTCAATAAGGGTGTGTTAGAGCCTCGCAGTCTTCATTCTGAAAATGTTTTTATTTAGCCCTCACTCTTGAATGATAGTTTAGCCAGGTATAAAAATTTTTGTCAGCCTTCTGAAATTTTACTACATGATTTTCAGGCTTCTGTTATTACTGTTGAGAAATCTGGTAATTATCTAATTGCTCTTTCTTTGTGGATCGCTCTGTTTTGAAGACTTCCTTTTAGTCTCTGCTGTTCTGACTTTTTACCACAATGTGTCTAGTTATGGATTTAGTTTAATTTATTCTGCCATGAATCTACAACCCATGTCTGTCATCAACTCTGGAAAATTATTAGTCATTACCCCTTTAAATATTGACTCTCCTTCATTCTTTTATTTATTTTTCTTTCTGGAACTTCTATTAGCTATATATTGAAACATTTTACTCTATCCCCCATGTCTCTTAACATTTCTTTAATATTTCATGTCTCTTTAACCCTTGGCAATAAATTCTGGACAATGTCTTCAGCTCTAGCTTTCAGTCTGTTTATTCTTTTTTGTGTATCAATTTGCTGTTTCATACAATTATTAGGTTTTCATTTCATATGCCCACTATGTTTCCATTATATCTTTCTCTTTTCTTGCATTTTTATTACTTCATTTATGTCTTTAATCATTTTAAGCATCTATTTTTAAGAATTCATATCTCTTATATTTTCCAAAATTCTTAGTCATATCCATGGACACATATTCATTATGGATTGTTTCCTTGTGAGTTTTAAGTTTTGAGCCCATATTCGGCAGAACTCCATCTGTGAGAATCCTGTGTCAGGGTGTGTCCTTCTAGTGGGATTTTGTGTTTGCTTTTTCCAGTCTCCCTGGAGGTTTCATCAGCCTTGGGCCATGTGTATGTTAATGTCTTAGCCTGAGGATTCCTGGACCACATGGATAGTATAAATTAGAACCAAACTCAGGCAAGGAACAGGCTGTGACTACAAGTTCTCAGGGAGTACTCTCCCCCATCCAGACCCAAGCCAAAGCAGACAAGTGTCTTTGCTGGCTCCTTCTGCTGATGAGTGGATATCTTTTTAGCCCATGATTTTACTGAGCATGTAGCCCATAAGTGACTCTAGCTTTAGGCAAGAGCCTCAGTTCCAACCCCCCTGCTTGATGCAGGTCCAAGGCTTTGTCTCCTAGGGGTGTCAGACCGAATCCCTATCCGTTACCAAGTCCGAGAACAAGCTGGCCTCCTCCCAGGGCTGCCACAGTCTTTGATCACATATTGTATTTACCAGTCTGGTTTTCAGTTTGCTCTTCATTTTGGGCCCCAGGGATTTCTTTTACTTTTTTATAAGCTCAGCTATGTATTGAAAAGGGTATTTGTTCTATCGTATCCAAGACTTTTAGGTGTTGTGTAGCAAAAGAGTTCCCCAAATCATATTGGTTCACCATACTGACGAAGTCTGAACCTCCTCATAGTTGCTGCCTTCTCATGGTTTGCTGATTCAGATACTTTATTACTCCCATACTAATAATGTTATTGCCTCTCTGGGCAATATGTCAGCCTCAGCTCCTCTTGTTAAATACCTGGCCTCTCCACCTGTCTTTTTTTTTTTTTATGATTTATTGATTCATTCAAAAATTATTTACTGTCTGTTAAGCAGTATTCTTGATGCTGGGGAATACAGCAGCCAGAGATTTTTCTTAGGGCAATTTAGAACATATCCATGCTGATGGAACCAGTGCTGTGGGTTTTTTTGTTTGTTTTTTGGGGGGTTTTATGGCCACACCACATGGCATGTGGGATCTTGGTTCCCCGACCAGGGATCAAACCCATGCCCCCTGCATTGGAAGTGCGGAATCTCAACTACTGGACCACCAGGGAGGCCCCCTTCCACCTGTCTTAATACAAATTCCTGGGAATAGGTACTGTCTTGGGCCAGTCCACTGGGCCATGGGCAGCCCATGAGTCGGCTGCTTTTGAGTCGGGTCCAGTCAGATGCAGCCAGAGGAGGAGAGGGGTCCCACGGTGTAAGATACTGTAGCCTGATGCCGCCTCAAGCAACATAATTTCCTCAGAAGGGCCTGTGGATACAGCAGGCCCTGCCGTAGACATTTCGAACCCAGTCCTCCACCCAGCACCATCGGAACAAGATTCCATCCTCGTCCGAGTAGCATTTTTCCCGTGAACAAATGAATAAATGCACAAATAGCTAGTCGAACAGCCCATAGCCAATTGTGATGGTTAATATAGGTTCGATTGGAAAGGCAGTCTCTAATGGGCTGCCGGTCAACATTTTCTGTCCATGATTTAGACGTTGAGATGAGTCAGTTTATAAATTTAATGCACGAGACAAAGCTGAAAGGGACGGATAACACATTCCAGAAACAAAGTTCAAATGGTTTCGACTGATGAGAATAAACAGGATTAAATGTAATAAGGATTAGGTAAAGCCCTGAAGTTAGGTCCAAAATACCAATTGGGAAGCACAGGATTGCTGGCTTGACAGCAATTCGTGGACAAAGGGGGTTTCAGCGACCGTAACTGCAACCTGACCCTGGCTGGTCCTGCTCAGCTTCCACCCAAATCCTCCTAGCCTTGGTGAGACGCACGAGCCCGCAGAAAATAGCTCCCCTGTGGTCGCCCGGCACCCATAGGCTTAGAGGCTAAATTGCTTCATCAGACCCACACTTACTCTGACCTCTGCGCATTCTCTTCTATACCCCAACCTACTCCCTCTCGTTTTATCCACAGTTTGGTTTCTTGGTTTGGTTTCTTGGAGCCTTCTTTCACATCTCTGCTCCTCAGACATTTTACTTGGAGCCTTTTGGGTCTCTGAAAGCCACTTCACACTAGGACCTTGGAAGAAACTAAGGAAACATTCTCCTGGAGAAGAGACCGTGGGAAGCATAACGGGCATCGCTGAATGGAAGCAGGAGCGGACACGTCATGTGTTGCTCCAGGCAGAGGGGAGAGTCACATGGAGCAGATGCCTGTTCAACAGAAGGCGTTCGTGTTTCAATTAGTACGTGCAAGCACTCGCTCGACGCACGGTAATAGGTGCCTTGGGCCATCCAAAGGAAGGACTTTGCAACAAACGGAATTAATTCCAGCTAGCTGCAGTGTTGGAGGGGGATCCCTGGCCCTTTATCAGGAGTACTGCAGAGCTGATTCCTGCCCTGGAGAAGCAGGGCTAGACTCTGACCTGTAAGGTCCCATCTGATGGCAAAATTCTGGTTCTATCATATTATATTCAAGCCAGGCCAGCTCGCTCAGAAAAGCACCGACAAGAACTAATCTTTTGAACGCAGAAAGGGTGACGACCACAGCTTGTCATTCCAAAAGAATCAGAATGGCCTGCAAAAACACCTGCAAATACCTCTCTACCTATCCACTTAGCTTCTGGTCCTTTAAGTCAGCCCAACCCAACCCCAGGCTGTACCTGCAGAAGATAAAGCCTGGCTGAAAATAGCCACAGGTGTTCAGAGCAATTTCCCAGAACCTCCATCCTCTGATTGGGCTCAGATTCCATCTCACCCTCCTCCAGTCTCTTGGCTCTGACTTTACCTCAGTTATTTGAACCTTGGCTTTACTTATCCTGCAGACCAGAGAGGTTTTCGGGTTTTAGCATTAGAATCACCAAGAGGACTTGTTAAGACATGATTGCTGGTCTCCATCCCCAGAGTTTTGAGTTAAATAGTTCTGGGATGGCCCAAGAATTCACATTTCTGACAAGTTTCCAGGGAACACTGAGCTGCTGGTCCAGGGACCACGCTTTGGGACCCGCTGCTCTAGACCGTGGCCCAGCTCCCACCCCTGCAGGAACCCCCAGTCTAACTCAGCCCCATCTCTGTCCCCTAAGCTGCTGCAGCCCCAGCCATCCCCCTGGTACCAGTGGTGTCTTTGGATGCTATCGACAGAGGGATGCCTAAAATTCCCCAGGTTGCATTCCTGAGGCCACAGGCTTCCTTGATCTGTTCAAATGCAAGTGCTCCAGAAGGTATTTTGCCACAGTTTTATAGAAATAATTAATTACAAATCCTCTGGGTATGGTGTTCTTTCCTTGAGAGTGAACACATTTAAAAAAAAAAAACCCAAAAAATCTCATTCCCCCACATCTTCTTAAGTCAGTGGAGACCCAGCTGGTGACCTTCTAGCTGCAGGACTGAAGGGCCTGAGCAAACAGCTGAAGGTAGACAGCAGGGGCCAATTATTAAAGTTAACTCTAAGTTAACTCTCATTTTGTGCCAGGCTCTCTCATAAGCACTTTGCATATATTTGTTGTTGCATTCCTCATAGCCAAACTGTAAAGAAGATATTATTATTATCCTCATTTCACAGATGAGACAATCGGGCACAGAGAGGTCAGGTAACTTGCTTTAGGTCAAACAGCTAGATCCTGACAGAGCCAGGATCAACCCCTGGAGCAGGGGCCCCAGAGTGCATTCCTGACTACACTGCAAGCCTGGGGTGACTTGCAGACTCTGAAATCTGTGTTCTGGGTTCAGGCTCCTCTTTCTGCTGAAACTTTAACCGCAGTTGGGTGCCAATTCTCAGGTCTTCTACCCCTTCCTCACCACCCCCATTCACACTGAGACTTGTTCCCTTGTCTGAGAACATAATTTCAGGTGTCAGCAAACAGAAGATTTGGGGGAGCCAATGGGGAGGGCCTAAGCCCATTCTGGGCGTACCCAGCTGACCATGAACATAAACCTGGCTTTAATTAGGGTCTTGGGGACTTCCCTGGTTGCGCAGTGGTTAAGAACCCCCCTGCCAATGCAAGGGACACGGGTTCAATCCCTGGTCCAGGAAGATCTCACATGCCACGGAGCAACTAAGCCCATGCACCACGATTACTGAGGCTGCGCTCTAGAGCCCATGAGCCACAACCACTGAGCCTGCACGCCACAACTACTGAAGCCCACACCCCTAGAGCTGTGCTCCACAACAAAAGAAG
Organism: Neophocaena asiaeorientalis asiaeorientalis; assembly: GCF_003031525.2. Taxonomy (NCBI): domain Eukaryota; kingdom Metazoa; phylum Chordata; class Mammalia; order Artiodactyla; family Phocoenidae; genus Neophocaena; species Neophocaena asiaeorientalis. The sequence continues at coordinate 5,043,436 of NW_020175192.1, forward strand.
CCACCACAATGAGACGCCCGCGCACTGCAACAAAGAGTAGCCCCTGCTCGCCACAACTAGAGAAAGCCCGTGTGCAGTAACAAAGACCCAACACAGACAAAAATAAATAAATAAATAAATTTATTTTTAAAAATTAGGGTCCTGACTCTTTTCCAATGACTTAGTGGAGGCGGGAACTCTGGGAGCACAGGGTTCTTCAGCGCTGCCTGAGACGGTAGGCATCCTTGGAAGTCAAGGTAGGTCTGAACCACTTTTAGGTTTTGAAGCTATTTCCAAAAGAGGGGCTATTACAAATGTTTACATCAAGCAAACATCTTTAAAACAAGAAATATACAGTGCAACATAATGGTGAAATTCACAAGATGACTGATTCCAGGATTCAATGAAACACCTGTGAACTCAGTGTGCCCTGCTCATGCAGTGGGGTAACAGTCTGCCATCTGAGGGTGGCGTGAGGGGTCTCCTCCCACACCTGTCGGGTAGCTCGGTGACTGTGTATGAAACCTCGTTTGCAGAGAACATCCACACCCCAATGCTGGGGCCCTCTCTCGTGCCCGATGGCCATCACTCCCACCTGGGATGGTCCCAGCTCCCTGGAGATGCTGAGGCTCCAGCAGCAGAAGGGCTTCCCCTCCGGTTTCTCTCGGAGTCTGGACCAGCCTGTCCCAGCACCTCTGTCCGCCCCTGGTCTTCTCTCTTCAGACCTTCTCCCTTCCTACATCTCTGCTGAATTTCTCCCAGTCCCATTCACTGCTGCCTGAAAACGGAAAATTCGTGATGTTCCAGCTGAATACCAACATTTTAATTGGTATCTAATGGCTGTCTCAAATCCAGGAACACGTCTCTAAACCTTTATGTTATTTCCACCTCTGGCTGTGAAACTTGACCAAATAAACAGAGTCCTTGGCCTACCTATTTTATCGGAAGAGAGGGGCACTGTTTTGTTTTGGGTTTGCCTCTCTAACCTTTCAGAGGGGCTGTACATCCACACAGAACCTGTTCCCACCCAATATCTGCTTACAAGAAAACCACAGCTGGACCAAGAGCTGAACTTTTTCTGGGAGTGGGTGCATCTCAGCAGACTGATAAGGTTGGCAGATAAGATACAGGATGCCCAGTCAAATTTGAATTTCAGATAAACAATGAATACTTTTGTAGTATAAGTATACCCCAGGCAATATGGAGGAAATATTGTAACATAGAGTATATGTTACTTTAAAGGTATTTGCTGTTTATCTGAAATTCAGATTTAATTGGACATGCTGTATTTTTATTTGCTAAATTTGGCAACACTAAGAATATATCAGATAATCCAGTTAAATAAGAGTTCTATGAAAATGTTAAAATATTACCAATAAGTACAGGCATCCAGCTGGCCTAGCAAAGCTCATGTGCTGCCCCTTAGCTAAGGGAAGGCAGGCATCTGATTAACCATCACAACTGATCCAGTGGAGGAGAGTTAATTCTCCAAAAGGGTGTCGCAATGCTACTCAAAAAAGAAAAGAAAAAGATAGAATAAAAAATACTCCTTGGGGGCTTCCCTGGTGGCGCAGTGGTTGAGAGTCCGCCTGCCGATGCAGGGGACGCAGGTTCGTGCCCCGGTCCAGGAAGAGCCCACATGCCGCGGAGCGGCTGGGCCTGTGAGCCATGGCCGCTGGGCCTGCACGTCCGGAGCCTGTGCTCCGCAATGGGAGAGGCCACAACAGTGAGAGGCCAACATACCGCAAAAAAAAACAAAAAAAAACCAAAAAACTCCTAAGTCAAAAATTAACAAGGTCTACCAAGTATCCTTTATAAAGATGATGTGGGATGGGTGAGGAGAAAAAATTTTAGAACAGGGAAGGCGAGATTGATAAAGATAAACCTCTCTTCCATCATAATTTATCCAAAGGAACTTTCCTAAAAAGCCAAAGGAGAGCTTCCCTGGTGGCACAGTGGTTAAGAATCCTCCTGCCAATGCAGGGGACACAAGTTCGAGCCCAGTTCCAGGAAGATCCACATGCCATGGAGCAACTAAGCCTGTGTGCCACAACTACTGAAGCCCACGCACCTAGAGCCTGTGCTTGGCAAGAAGAGAAGCCACTGCAATGAGAAGCCCGCACACTGCAATGAAGAGTAGCCTCCACTCGCTGCAACTAGAGAAAGCCCACACGTAGCAATGTAGATCCAACACGTGTATATGTATAGCTGATTCACTTTGTTATACAGCAGAAACTAACACACCATTGTAAAGCAATTATACTCCAAGAAAGATGTTAAAAAAATAAAAAGACCCAACACAGCCATAAATAAATTTATATATTAAAAAAAAAAAGCAAAGGGAGATTAAGGAGATGGATGTCCTTTTTCTGCCCCAGGATTGATCCCTGCATGATTTGGGACCACACACTTTATAGCAACCCCACCCCATCCGCAGTGCCTACATTTCATCCTAGATGCAAAACCAATTTCTCCTGTATCCGGAAATCATCTTAAGGTCCTCAGAAGAAAAAGTGGGAAATAGTCAAGGAAGCCTTCTACCTTCTAAATAACTAGCTACACTGAGGTAGCCCTGCCCCTCAGATGAAAGGGGAGGAAAATAGCCTCATTAGAAAACATTTTTTAATAAAAAAATTTTATCAGAAACATTCACAGAAGGATTTTAATCAAATGACGCAATAATTTTACGGCAATAATAACCATACTTTTGAAAGCCAGTGCCGATTACCAGGTGTATTAAAAACGGCCTTGGGGGAAATCTCTGTACAAATATTTCTTTATTAGTTTCAAAGGGAGGATATCTGAAGTAGTAAAGTAGCGATCATTTGCACCTGGACAGCCTATGTTTCATCCTAGAATCTGGAGCGTTTTGCGCACAGATGGAAGAGCCCGTGTGTGCCCAGGGAGCCCTGGGGTCGGGGGGAGGGGCATGGCAGAGAGACGAGGTGCCCCTGACAAGGTCAAACGGAAAAACAGGTGGACTTGAGGGCTCCGCTCCCACCTGATTACGATCACGGAGCCTCTCTGCTCTGAAGGGAGCATGGACGTGCTATGGGAGGTCCCTCCCCATAGGGAGCTTCGGGATCGCAGCCTCTGCAGCTAAAGGGAAGCCGATGAGGCTAGGGCCAAGTTCACTGAGCATCTGCTACGTGCACAGCACTGTTAGGCATCCTGGGGGAGGATGAAGGTGGACACGACAGATTCTCCAACAAGTGTGAGACTAGCTCACAAGACTCTTTGGGAAGATATGAGACCTGCCAATGAGGATGTGGTGGGTATTCAGACCTTTCCCTTGGCCTCCAAGCCTAGGAGGGTGTAGATACAGACGTTCACAAATGTGTCAGGACACCCTATATCCTACCCAACTGAAGAACCCCTGTCTTTTCCCCATGTCATGCCAAGGCAGCTCAATGCTGGCCTCCAAGCTGTTTGCCGAAGATCAGACCCATGTGGTCTCCTCCAAGAAGTTCAGAAGGGATTTTTGGATGGTGTGCTCCCATTCTGTTTGTGTTTTGCTTTGCATTTGTGTTTGTTTCGCCCCACCCAGTCCTTTTCTTCTGCTCTCTCTTTTCTTCTTTTCCTTCCCGCAGAAGAAAAACACATGCTTAGACCTCAAGACAAGGAGAGAAGAGAAGCTTCTGGATTCTCATCCATTTCCCTGAACTGTTGGGCAACCATGGTTCATGTTAGGGCTGAACCAGAGCCTGTGCCCAGAGGAGGGCCTGACTGACCAGGGTGTGCCCATTTGTCTCCATTCTTTAAACGATCTGGAATAAAGGATGAGATGGAGGTCAGTGGATGGGAGTCACCAGGGGACCCACCATCACTCACTACCGCAATGTGGCCACCAGGCAGCCTGGATTTTCTAGGACAGTTCCAATTTCAGATATCCTGTTGACCCCATAATCCATCCAAATGGCCTGGAAATTATAACATTTCAGTGTCCAAACTACAGTTTCAAAACTGCCTCTCACTTTGGAATTGGTACAAAAATCTCTCATCACCCAAATGTCCCAGCTGGGTTTTAGAAACTGTGATCACTGCAGCTAGAGACTGATTGGAAAGGAGGTATGTTTGGTCCTCACGCTGTCCCCATGTCCGTCCCCTGTCAGCTATGCTCTCCCCTCACACAGTACTTCCTGCTGCCCACCCCAATCCATCCTCCCGCTGGTCTCCCCTTGGTTGAAGACAGCCCCAGGTGGGGGCTGGTAAGAGCACAGGGGAGCTAGGTGTCTGAAGAGGATGTTAGGCTCTGTACATCCTCACAAGAGGTAGGGTCCTGAGACCAAAGGGTGGAATCCTAATAAGGAATTAGGGGGATAAGTAAACTATAAGAGAATCTGGGGGGATGGAGAGAGAGGGGTCTCTGGAGCCCCTTGAGCTAAGTGGCTGCTACCCGCTCTGCCTGTGTGCCAGCTTAAATCTCCTGCCTCTGAATGCGGTGGAGGAAACACAGCTGCCACGGTCGAAGGAGAGAGCAGGTATCAAGCAGGTATCAAGTAGGTCTGAGCATCCCTCAGTGAGTGGTCGCACACGCTTCTGAAGGCAAGGCCACGTGGCAGGAATAGGCACCCTGATGGCCACACCCGAGGACCCCTGGCTGCTGGCTGCAAGCCTGAAGGTGACTCCTGTATATTTTTCTGCACTTCTGCCCCAGGGAAAACATGAACCCTGCCCGCCAGAAAGCTGCACAGTGGCTGATACAACAGTACTCAGACCCCTGGGGCACTGAGCTACCCACCGTGATGGTCTTCTTGTCACAGGGGTCACAGCCGCTGGGGACAAGGGTCACTCTGGCCTGAGACAGGGGAAGCAGAGGTCTGCTATGGCTCACCGCAGGATGTGAGCCCAGACTCCCACCCAGAACATGGTCTCCCTCAGTCGGGGGAGTCTTGCTGGGACCCACCTGAAAGGCACACCCGCCAGGCTGCCCAGGGCTGGAGGTCTAGGTCCTGAGCAGCTCCCCCTGCTCTGCCCATCCCATGCTCACTCCTCTCCGCTCTGCTCCCTGATACACGACAACTGTCTCGCCTCTGCTCTGCCTCCAGCAACTCAGCTAGGGCCTGCCTAGCGCCTTCTGAGTCTCCTGTTTGCTTTCATTCTCTCCTCTGTTGTTCTCTCCACTGCAGAAGAGTAACCTTCAGCCTTTCCAAATCCTTCCTCTGGTAAAAGAGGATACATGACAGTCTTTGAAGAAAGTGTCCATAGCAGGCTGTCTCACCCTCAACTTTTTTCCTCTGACTCTTCCTCTTATGGCCAGATATTTCCACACTTAGAAATTAATTTCTTTGACTTTGTGAAAATACTAATAAGCTGGGGAAAGGTAACTGCTATTTGTGTTTCAGAGTAAATGTGCTTATTCTGAGGGCATACTTTAACAGAGAGAGAATTTAAGAGAATTTCCTTTGATAGAGAGAGAAAGAATTGGAGAAAAAGAATTGGCAAATAAAGGAGTTAGGAACAGTTAAGAGATGCCTCAAACAGGGAGCAACTGCAGAACAGAAAGATGGAAGGGGGCCCAAGGCACACTTTTCCTGTTTCAGAGCTTTGCACTCACCAAATGAATTTGAGCCAGGTCTCAAATCAACAAGGGGAAAGGGGAGGGATATACTGGCGCCAGTTCAGGCATTAAACACAAAGACCTACTTTAGTCTGGAGACTATGTAGGCACGAGGGATGCAAAGACCCAGCTCCTGCCCTCAAGGAGATCACGGACTCATGGGGAGAAACACATCGCCTGAGTGATGCACACAGGAGAGGGGCACGGTGACCGGGGATGGACACAGCCTGGGGAAGGGGGAGGATCTGACAAGTGGGCTGACTATTAAGATACAAGTAAGAAGGAATCAAGCAGCAGAGGGAAAGGAACACCTGGCAGAGGGAACAGCCTAAGCAAAGTCTCGTGAAAAAGCAAACTTCGATGTGGTTGGAGTATAGGGTCCTTAAGGTGATGTGACGGGAGATGGGGCTGGAAAGGTGCTTGGCCATCCGAGCACTGAAGGTCATGCCCAGAAATGTAAAAGCTTTCTTAGGAAGGCAGCGAGGAGCTCGCCGGTGGGTTTTAAGCAGGGGTCTGCAAGGACAGTTTGCATCTGAATGATCATCTGAAGGTAGGCAGATGATGGAGCGGAAGGGAATGAGGCTAGAGACAGGAGGTGCTGGTAATAGATGCGAGAGGAAGGACTGACCCAAAGCAGGGGCAGAGGGGCTGGAGGAAGCTCGGGAAGTAGCATCTATGCGACCCGGGGACCAATGCAGGCACAGAGGGAATGTAAGAAGGTAAAAACAATGCCTGGATTTCTGGAAGGGCCACTGGTGAATGGTTTACTGTCCACTGAGAAAGGAATGCAGGGGAGTCATCCAGGGATGAGGTTTGGAAGTCTGGATATAAGTATAACCTCATTAGGTCAACATTCTGCTTGAAAATCCCTTCAATTACCCATAAACTCCGGTTGCTTTGAAAGAGTCCCATCCCCTCTCTCATCCTCACTCCAGGGCTTTCAGTCATGGGTTGGATGACTGGCAGGTACCCCAAGCGTCGTTTAAGTCAGAGGTTCTCAACGGAGAGGCTGCATGTTAGATCCACCTGGGGTTAAGATGATGGCTGAGTCCCACCCCCAGAGGTTCTGACTTAACCCTCTGAAGCACAGCCTGGGGATCTGGATTAGCAAAAGCTCCTGGGAGATTCTAAAGTGCAGACAAGGTTGAGACTCTCTGAGTTAGATTGTTCGCTCTCCTTCCCAATGCATCTGAATTCCCATGAGTTAAAGGTCAATGCGTGAGTTCAGTGTGTGACTTATGGTGACTGGCAGAGATTCAAACAGAGACATCTTCGGCCCTCCCCTAATGATCCCTCTGGATCTCATAGTAAATGTTTATCCAGGCAGCCCCGGGTCCAGCAGTAGCTCCTGATTGCTGGGTACACTTGCTAGCATGGGGAAGAAGCTCTTCCAGACAGTAGCTCCAGACAGCTTGGCTCAGAAACACAAACAAACAGAAAATAGTCCCTCTGCCTCCCAACCTGTTCATCACTGGGGAGGCAGTGGGATGAGGATCGGGGAAGATTTCAAACAAGGGCAACATTTACTAGGCTTTTCCAACCTGTGCGAGAATAGTTATTACTGCAAAGAGCCATTTGGGCTGCTACGAGTCTATAATTTCCACCTTTGAAGTAACATGTTCTCAGAGCCCCTGGTATCTCATTTTTGGTGACACAATTAGGAAA